>NW_026571190.1:13331672-13931672 GCF_026225935.1 Boleophthalmus pectinirostris | reverse complement strand
TTCTTGAATATCTGGCAATATATCTTAGAATGGTGGAAAATGATGCCCACTCCAGAGATCAGGAGACTAAACGACAACCTCCTCCTGAGAGACAGGAGACAAGATAACCACTCCACAGTAACACAGGGATAACATACACACTCCACTTAAAGCGATCGGGAGTCTAACCCACAACCTAATCTAGAGAAACAAATCTGAATACCAGTTGTTTTTTGACACTAATTACACAAATTTGTATTGCCCTGACAAGATCACTGTAATCTTGCTTTCATTTGTTTTATTTTACATATATTCAGTTAAGGCCTATTCTTAAAATTATTGAAAATGTATTGACTTTCTGCCATAGTTCAGTAGCTGACCAATCAACTGTGACTTCAAACTGCCTGAAACCTGAAGAAGAAAAGACTAGATTTTGGGGATTTTTTGAATAACTTGATTATGTTTTTTGGGGGGTAAAAATATTTTGAATGGGTTTGGTGGTGAATGAATGATGTTGTGATAAAATATGTAATGTTTTTTTTACAAATGTAAATATGTTTCTTTATAAAAATCATGATGCATTTTGTGAAGGGGCTTGAATTATGTAAATATTAAGTTATAAGAGATTTAATAATTCTATGGGGTGAGACTGTGGGAGAAGAATAAAGAGAATGGTTTCTATTTGGTCTATTGTACTTTGTATTCAAAATATTAACATGGATGATGTGTGGTAGTACATGGCAACCAAATTTAATGAAAATTGCAACAACAAAAAATGTAACTGAACCGTGACCACTCAAAGTCTGGTCTGAAAGTAAATTTCTCATTTATTTTTCCCATAGACCTCTAGAATGAGGTATTAAAAATTTGTGGAAACTAACGACCACATTAGTTTCTGAAACTTTACACAACCAAGATATTAAAAGCCATACCTTGTGTCTTAAATGTGCTATTTGGAAGTAAAACAACTGCATTGTGAATATTAGTTACCACATAGCTGATTAGCCTCTGCGATGTCTTTAACTCTTAATATTTTACATTTTTTGAACAATCTATGGGAAAAATGAATGGAAATTTTACTTCCAGGCAGTCATATATTTATGGGTTATTTATGTGTTATGTGTTTTGCTCCTAACCTTTTAAATTTAATTCAGTTCAATATATCTTTAACCCTGAGGAACAATTTAAGAACTATGTAAATTTTCTGGTTAAGGATGTGTCAGGCCATCAGGTCAAGTTACAGGTGAGATCTGTGGTGAGGCGAGCTCACTCATAGTAAGGAGTAGTAGCAGTAGTAGTATTTTCTTTTTCCAAGGCATTTTTGAGCAATAAAAACATCTAAAATATACACTGGAAAAGTTACATAGTGCACCTTAACACTGAAACATTGGACAATTTGTGTTTAACAATATTTTATGCACATTTTAATGTTTTTCTAAACATAGCTTTTGAAGTTATCTATGATCATTTATACTCAATTTTTCTATAGTTGGATGGCTCAGTCATCAATAATTAGTGCTTTAGACAAAAATGAGTAAAAAAAAAAATAATTTAATGGTACAATAGTAATATCGCAATGAGATGCCATTCTAAGCTGGAGTCCAGTCTCTTCATGACCTCCTAACCTTTGTCTTTTACTCTGGGTACCCCATTACTCGGGTAATGGTGATTCTTCTTTATCATTTGTTTACTAGCATAATGTCAATTAATGATCTTACAAATCCTACAAAAACGTAAGGAATGTGCTTCAGTTATTTTTGTCCACTGATCTAAAGTTTGGTGGTTCAAATCCCACTCTTGACATAAAACATTATTGGTGGAGCGGTTAGATCCATTGATGCACAGGTGCTATTCCAACTGTTGTTGTGTCCATTGCCAAGACACTTAACCCATCTGACCCTCAGTTTCTGTGTACAGAAGTACCCCATGGTGCAGTTCCCTGGTTCCTGTACTGCTAATTGGAAAATACTGCTCTACACAATTGTGAATACAAGACTGAATTCACCTTTGATTTACCTCCCAGTGTTTAACCCATCCCCTCTCTCCTTCCCTCTGCCATCTCTCTATTCTTCTCTCTCTCCTTCCCCCCTCCTTTACCCCCCCTTTCTTTCTTTCTTTCTTTCTTTCTTTCCTGTCTCTCTCTATCTCTTTACCTCCACCCACCACCGCACTCCCCCTCCTGCTCTCTCTTTACCTCCCCCCTCACCTCTCCTTCTTTCTTTTTCTCTCTTCTCACTTCTCTCGACCCGCCACACCCCTTCTCTCTCCCTCTACTCCTCTCTCTTACTCCTCTCTTTACCCCCCCCACCCCACTTCTCTCCTTCCTCTCTTCACCTCCCACTCTTCTCTCTTTTACTTCATCCCACCTCTCTCTTCTCTCACTCAAATCACCTAACCCCCCCCCCACTCCAATCACATAATTCCTCTCTCTCCATGTCTCTCTTCCCCCCACCCCACCTCTCTCTTTCTCTCCCCCTCCTCTCTCTCTCTCCTCTCTTTCCTTGCCTTCACTGTGTGTGGGGCACCTCCAGTGGACTTCCAGGACTCGGCTTCAGGACGCTGCTCGGATTTGGGCCTAAAAGAGGATTATCCTTGGGGTTCTGGGACTGGGTGGACCATGGCTCCGTCCGGGACTAGTCTGGTCCTACTTTTACTGCAGTTTGTACTCATTTGTACCGCTCAGGTGAGAAAAAATTTCACTACCTATCTATACAGACATCTTAGCCAAAATTAAGGTAATCACATGTTCTTTGCAGTATGCAATAGCCTAAAAGTACTATTTGTGAATCTATGTAGTAACAAAGGAGCTGTTTGAATTAGAATATACTATGTATGATTAGGGTACAGTCCAGGACTGAATGTAAGATTGTAGTGAGCGAGCTCAGAGGAGCTGATGACACAGATTGACAGCCTTTCTTCCAGTGCACCCCAGGGCATCTGCGGCTGCACAAGTGGTTAACAAGATTAAAGACTAAATATTGCATTATCATGTGCTATAATAAATAAATAAAAAATTATTAACAATGAATAATGAACTTGTTAAGAAGGATTCAGGGTTAGTAGTACTAAATTAAAGGTTATGGTTATGGTATTAATTAAGTAGTTATTAAGCCTGAAAAATTCTTAATAACCCCCCATAATGAACTACATCTTTGTTCATGCTTTACTAAAGCTAATAGAAGTGTAGTTAGTTAAGTGTTACCAACAAGACACAACTTTTGTTTAGCAGATTTCCTACACACTGAATCTTCTATAAGTTTAGAAAATTTTACTCACATATTTTGTGTTGCTATATTTATTTAATTTTCTATATAATTCACACACATCAATGCCTCGCTCTCTCTCTCTTTCTCCCCGGACCCCCTCCTCACATGTAGACCCTCAGACTAACAGTTCTATAATTGATGCAGGTTTGAGCCGGGACCTTTAGCCTCACATGGCTAACACAAAGAGCTCTGTGTTAGCGTCTGCTGATTTCTACAGGATAAACTGATGGTATTCAGATCATTTTCATGTAAAGGTCAATTATCCCACTGCTCTGAACAAGTTTCTGTCTAGACATTGAGGAACAGAGAAAATGTAAGATTGCTATAATGTAAATTTCTGATCAGAATAGCTAAAATTTCTGATAATAAAAATAATAATAATACTTGAATTCTTGAAGAAATATCTACAAATTTCTCTACACAAGTGTAAGATCTTTTATTGTCTATAAGTGCAAAGAGGTACTGAGGATAGTGTAGCAATTGTACTAATAGTTATTTCAGTAGAAGTAACTTTTGGTCGTACAGTGGCTGACTAGCATTGCTTGGTTTAGATTTGCCTCTGACCTACTCCTCCCAACACTGCCATGGTGCCCTTGAGCAAGAAACTCTGGTAAATATAAGAACTGCACTGTGCCATTCCCCGGTCCCAATAAATAGAGAGTGGTGGGTCAGTTAGTAATTTGCAAATCAAGTTATGATTGCACCATTAGATGTTTCAATTATTTCAGGTAGAACAGTTGTTCAATAAATGGAAAGTAACTTTAAACTTGTTTCGAAACCAATTTTCATCTAAGCATGTGGTGAAAAATGAAGCAGACGTAGAAGTGCCTACTATCTCTCTTCAAATTGTTGAACTAGGTAACTGTCCAGGTCAGGATCCTAGATGCACAAGCGCTCCTATAGTAAATATTATATATTCAATATTATTGAAATCATCAGCTCCAGAGCTCCAGATCTATAAAGCTCCTCTCTTTGAGCCTTTGTGCTGCTGTGTGTTCCTCTGTACTGACCACAACAGTCTCACCAGTGTGATCTGAGTCTTAGTTAGCCCTGTGTATGTACATGTGTGTTCTGAAACCGTTTGAGTTTGACCTGTTTATGTCTCACAGAGGGGTCCTGTTGGCCCCAGAGGTCCCCCAGGACCCCCAGGACCGGCAGGAGTCCCTGGAGTCGATGGCATTGATGTGAGTATCACTGTACAGTTGGTCATTTTAATGTGTTTTTGTTGATTCTTGAACTAAGTCTTGCATGCAGTCACTCACACAACAGATACACTGGCCTGGATGCGTTTCAGATGTGGAGGGTCTTCTGATCTTGTCCTAGTGGATGGGTTTGGAAATGGGCGGGTTTTAATTATATTTTCTGGTGGCATGTTTCTTAATTGGGCCTAGTTGAGAATTCATCAACTTGTCGCAGAAGGAAGAACTACCTGTGGAGATTGAGATCATGCATAGTAAATTGTGTCATGTGAGTGTTTTGGGGCAAATCTGCCATTTTTGTTGACAGTTAGAAAAGTGAAAGTGTAATTATTTACCCTGGACACAGTGCAGGGAGGGGCTTCCTAAAGTCTGAGAACATGTTGTGTGGGTCAATCTAGTCTTTATTCAGGGTTCAGAATTTCTTTCCATGTCTGGGCGGATTTCCTCCAGGCACTCCTGTTCCTTTCATCAGCCTAAAATATGCACAATATCTAGAATCCTCCAGCTAAGGTAGTCCTACGTAAGCCTAGCTAAAGATCTGGAGATGGATCCCAGAAACTGTATAAAAGTGGAATAAGGGAGTGTGACATCACCCATAGTGTTCAGCTCCACTCAAATGAACCTTGAGATGCTAACGGTTACAGAAGTGAATTGGGAGCTAGGCTCCATATTAGTTTTTACAGAAAAATTAGCCAAATAAAAACCCCTGGGTTGTGTAGAGCAGGTTAATAGGAACATTTTAAGACCAAAATGACAAGGTTCACAGCAACAGTTACAGAGAGAGGGGCTTTAATTTTAATAAAAAACATTTTCAACATGATTACAAATCTCCAGTTCTCTTTACTAAAACATTTTTTTTGCTTTGTTTTGTTTTTTCAGGGTGACAGAGGAGTGGACTCCACAGTAGACGGTGGGCCAGTGAGTACAGACTGTGTGTAAATGAATGGATGAACATTGATGAAGAAATCTTTATTTAAAGCAAATCTTTGTCTTCATTTCCAGGGCCCCGATGGTGACAATGGTAAAGACGGAGCAGATGGAGCTCCAGGACTTGCAGGAGCTGATGTAAGTGTCACAAAAGGTGTCAAAAACATAATTATTGCATTTTCAAGATTTTACAACATAGATACATAAGCCTTTAGCATCTGACTATACAAAGCCTTTCACCTGTCTGTGATTTCAACATATCAAAGTATTACTATTAAAACCTTTATTCAATAAAAGGTCTGTGATTGTTCAAAAATCTATTGAAAACCACACCTCTCCACAGATTTGCTCTGTAACTTTGACCTGGTGATGTCATTTCTTTCTTTACATGAAGATAGATAATTTTAATGCCATAATGTGGAATATTACAAGCAAAGCAATAACATTGCCATAGAAACAAGCAGGTGGCTCTCCACCAGAAAGGTAATATGGTGGCATCTTTAACATTAACCTTTTCTATCAGTTGTATGGTAAAGGAAAATTTTGACTGTAAAATCCGAAGCATTGCATATTAAACTCCAGCTCTAAGTATTTGTCTGTGTTAAAACTGGGTACCCAGCTTAATTTTCTGGTGACCAATTAACCAAATGATCTTGACAACCACAACAAAACCCCTGTAGACACATGTAGGATATTAGCAGCCAAATTCCAGCCCTGATTCACTGCTGTTGAAACGTTTTTCTTGGCTTCTCTGAGTAAATGTGAGAGGAGAGAAATCACTGTTACCTGAATGAGAGCTATTTTTGTACAGAGGGTCCAGTGGCAGGGACAGGCTCAGCTTTGTTTGAATTCAACCGGGATCATTTATCAGAGTAGAAAGAGACCAGTGTAGCAGAGCAAAGTGTTTCGGAAATGGTTAAAAAAAAATGATTGAGAGAACCACACATAGAGGTCAAAATAAGGTCACAGGCACCACTACAGGGAATTATAATGGATGGTAAAAAAAAAAAAAAAAAAGACTATAAACTGTCTTATCTTACTGCTTGCTTCACTGAAAACTTCTTAAGACTGTAGGTTCAATTCCAACATTACACTTGTGCACACACAAAGGTTGGGTTTAGATCTCACACAGGGAAAATACATAAACTTGCCTGGACTAGAAAAGAACCAAACCATATGTACTAAAGCGGAAACAAACCAGGACCAGTTTGCATATTCTGCCTGTGTCTGGGTGTGTTCTGGTTTCATCCATTAACGTAAGACATGAACAATAAACCTGTTCATCAGATAACCCTACAGTAATGACAGTATGTTTAGTGGCTAGCACTCTGTCCTCACTACAAGAGGGTCTAGTTCCTGGGCTGGGTAGAAGTTGCTTGTTGTCCCTGTGTTTAGATGTGCTTGCTCTGGGTGCTCCAATTTTCCTCATCAAAATAAAACATATACAGTTTGTCTTTCAGCTAGCAACTCTGAAATTTTATTCCCACTCCTAGTTAATAGTCTAGCCTTGCAACGAGAAGATCCATGGTTTGATTTTTTGATCTAATGGGCTTTTCTTTGGGGGAGTTATAAATAGGAAATAATAAAAAAAACACTTTAATTGACCCATAATTAACAAATATATATGTGACTTTGTGTTTTCATGCAGGGACCAGTAGGACCTCCTGGAGACCCCGGACCAGTCGGACCTCCAGGACCAAAAGTGGGTTTATTTTGTGATGTTATTGTGTTTGTTATTTTAGTACAAATGTGATTATTTTAATGTTGCCTGGGCTGTGTGTGACGATGTTTGGTTTTAGGGGGATCCCGGACCTCAGGGACCTGCAGGAGAACCAGTGAGTAAATGCAATTCATTCTGGCCTTAAAAATTATGTGTGAGTTAGGACTGCAGTTTTTCTTTTGATGATATGCAAAATAAGAATATTGACTATATTATATTAAAAATAATTTAGAAGTGGCTGTCATATTGGTTTTGATGCAATAGAAATCATGCATTTGGTTGAGCTGCCTGTCAATCACACCCATTGAACCAAGGGAGAATTCAGAATTGTAAGGAATAGAAAATCAGTCTGGCTGACCAGGCTAGTGACACTGTTGTTTATTGTTGCATTGTTATCTTGGAGTTACAAGGGGCAATTTCTAAAAAAAAAACAAAACAAAAAAACAAAACACTAGCACTATTCTGTTATAATTATTCTCTCTTTTCTCTTGTAGGGAGTTGGCCCTGATGGACTTGATGTAAGTATTCTTTCACATTTACTACAGCAAACCATACTTCAGGTACGTTCTAAAGGTACTATAGTGATGAAGTGTATGAAGTAATAGGGGTTTTTGTTTGTTTGTTTGTTTGTTTGTTTGTTTTAATAAAATTTCATATTTAAGTCAAACAAAATACATAACAATACATTGTTATTTTCAGGGTATTCCAGGCACAGATGGACTCCCAGGTGAACTCGGGAAAGTTGGACCTCCTGTGAGTAAATGTATACTTTTAGTGAATTATATTTCTAAACACAAAGATCACAAAATACCTATTCACAAAAGATGGCATTGCTAATGCCATCAAATTTGTAACTTGCAGTATGATTTTATTAAACATCTTATTTTTTGCAAACTTAAGTATCTGGAAAAGCTCCACGTGCACATTTTTGCTCAGTTACACAAATCAAGACTTTTGTTTTATATGAAAATTAAAATCATTTTAAAAATATGTTGTTGTTTTTTTTTCTTCAGGGCGCCAGAGGAAAGAGGGGACCAGTGGGTCTTCCAGGTCCAGCCGGGCCTCGGGTAAATTCCACTTTCTTATGTGCTATATTTATATAATATAGCACATGCAATTTAATGTTAGTTGAGGCAAAACTAACTTATGTTTGTTTCAGGGGGCTCCAGGAGTCTACCAGGGAGAGGAGCTGGTGAGTTTAGCTGTAAAGGCAGAATAATGATGAGCCAACAAGCCCTAAGTAACCAAACTAACTGAGGCTGATCACTGCATACTTGTGGGATTGTGAACAGCGCCCCCTAGTTATAAGACTATTCCTTGACCTCAAATAGACTCCTGTGTTTTTCAGTGTCCAAATGCCTGTCCCTCTGGTCTGCACGGACACTCTGGACTGCCAGGGATGAAGGTAAAAACAAATCATTTCAAATCAGCTTCTACTATTGTATGTTAGACTTCAGTGCACTGTTTTACTTTTTGCATGTTGTTTTTAGGGTCACAAAGGGGTCAAGGGTGAATCTGGTGAACCTGGGAGACAAGGACATAAGGTGAGGATTCCTAAAAGCACTGAATGGAAACAAAGTCACTTTAGGCCATTCAAGCAAAGAGCGATCAGCAAATCTACATGTACATTAAACAGTAAACAGAGCTGCTACTGTATGTATAGAGCAGGTTGTGCAATGTTATTCAATATTACACAATGCACTACACCCGGCTCATTTCTACCTTGCTGGATTTACAAGACCACTGTATATGACAAGTATAGCAATAAGACAAATATTTGCAGGGGGGACAAGAAAACTCCATGGATTAACACACTATCTTTTTGAACCAAAGACACATCAGATGGTTCCGCAGTACGTCCAGGCTGAGATACCAGTTACTCAATTCATCAGATAAGTTAATAATATAATAATGAATCTTTATTTATAAAGCACTTTTAAAAACAAGGTTTACAATGTGCTGTACAAGCAGCAAAGAACAATAAAAATAGCAAACACAAAGCATACAAAATCAAACAATGAGGCAATCAGTTCAATTAATTATAATAAATGAGTTAATAAAATAGAATAAATATAAACAAGGAACAAAACCAGCTAAAGGAAGGCTAACTGATAAAAATTCGTTTTAAGAAGTGATTGAAATGATAATACTGATTCTAGCCTTATAACCTCAGGCAGGTCATTCCAAAGCCATGGCGCCCGGACTGAAAAGGCTCGATCACCTTTTGTCCGTAGCCTGGACTTTGGAACAGCTAACAGGGACCTGCCTGAGGATATAAGGCTGTGGGAGGGCTTTTTGAAAAAAAAAAAAAATAAATTAAAAAATCTTAACAGGATAACCGGTCAGGTCATCAGATCACGTGTTAGGGCTGTCTGAGGAGAGCAATAGCCCTCAGGACCAAAGTATCCCACTTCTATGTCCTGCAGCATCACAGCAGCCTCCAGGGGGAGCCAGGGGAACTGTGAGACAGAAAAGGAAAGCTCTCTCCGAAGCTTCTCTCAGCTCTTTTCCCTCTCCTTGTTTTTGGTTTGGGGTTGAGATGAGCTATATAAACTAGTATTTCTCTGGCTCCTCTTGTTCTCAGATTTACTGCTGTTTTACTACCATTTTGTTCTTAGGCAAGACACTTGATTGATTAGACTGCTAGCCATGTTTTGATCAGTCAGTCCCAGGACAACTGAAGTTTCAGTAATAGATTACCATCACTACAAATGAGATTGAGGGTTGAATATAGCAGTTCAGAAACAAAGTCCAGATCAAAATATTTTTATTTAATATGAATCTCTCTGTTTTCAGGGAGAGGAGGGAGACCAAGGAGCACCCGGAGAAGTCGGAGCCCAAGGATTACCAGTAAAATATTTCAACATTACAGAAATGCACAAACTACAGCCTCTAGGTGTGAGAGTGATTTTGTTTTCATGTTTTTAACGAGGTTGTGTTTGTTCGCTGAGTAATTCTAGGGCCCAGGAGGACCTCGAGGATATCCAGGAATTATGGGCTCCAAAGGCGACAGGGTGAGGCAAAGTGCAATGATAATAACAAATTTTAGCATTTTGTTTAGTTCTTCTTGTGGTGCTGCTGCTCATAATGTATGTCATAATCAACTTCCGTTGTGATACATTATAATTGCTCCAAGCTTAACTCATAATTTTTCACTTTTCCAGGGACCGAGGGGTAAATTTGGAGATCTTGGTCCTCGTGGGATTCCAGGAGCTCCAGTGAGTTGATTTCTCTACCTAGAATGTCAAATGTGATTTTAAAAAAGGATTGAAAATGATCTAAAACTGTTCATTTTTAGGGAGATCCCGGTCAAAGAGGATCAATTGGAGAAACAGGCCACATCGGAGCTGTGGTGAGTTATTTATAAGAAATGACAGAACAATATAGCATAGTTTCAACCTTACTCCAAACCAGTGCATACAGTCATTGTGTCCTTGGACAAGACCCTTCATCCACCTACATACCGTATATTGTCCATACATATGAATTTAAACTGTGAAAACTGTAAGATTAGTAACTTCTGTCAGTTAGATTCAGCTCTAAGGTTTTACCATCTAGAAAAAAGACAAATGCATAGTTATCAGTAAACAAAAAGAAGTCAGTTGTTTCTCAGCTAGTTCTGTTATCTAGTTATTTCACAGTTGTCACTTTCTGGTGTTATGTATAGTGGAAAATCTTTTTGGAAAAAAACAACAACACTGTGGCTTGTGTAGCTGGTGATACAGTAAATGGGGGCTTCAACGTTTTGTAAAATGGGTCTACTGACTAATTGTTCTAATCTACTGAGTTTGTTTCTTGTATTTTATTTTTATGTTTCTGTGTAGGGTGACCCTGGTCCAGCTGGGATCAGAGGAGTTCCTGGACCAAAGGGAGAAACAGTCAGTGTCCTGATTTACTCATACAGATTACATATGATCGTGCTGCATTTCCCCTCTTGTGTTACAATATAAACTATTGTTCATAATTAGGGTCTCGCTGGTCCTGATGGGAGAGAGGGAATTCCTGGACTACCTGGATCCAAGGTACAGGACCCAAACAAACAGAAGATTATATATAAATAAGTAACTTTACAGATTTTATAATGTAAGAAAAATATATGAATAATTTTCAGGGTCTTCCAGGAAAGAATGGCGCTCCGGGAGATGGTGGACCTCAGGGACTTCCTGTATGTACAATATCAGTGCTTTACTGCTTCACATTGAATCTTTTTGCTTACACAGTGTTGTTTTAGTCTGCGGTCTATTCCCCATTAATTGCAAAATATGCTGTTATTTGGTCTTTGGCCAGACACCTAACAACCCTAAATGTGATTGTGTGGTTGGTGAAGTGAAGGTGCAGATTAGCAGCCACACGTCAGTCATTTTGTCCCAGGGCAGCTTCTTTCTGTTACAATTTGAAGAGAGTTCATCACTTAGCTTGGGTACATGATTATCACACAGCAGAAGGTATGTGGCCATACCAGCTTGTCAAAGCCCGATGCCATCAGATCTCAGAAGCTAAGCAAGGCTGGGCCTGGATAGTACTTGGATGGGAGACCACTGGGAAAATCTGTCACAAAAAGTGTCATTGTGTTCTTAGGCAAGACACTTCACCTATGTTGCCTAGTATGAAAGTGGTGTGGGTGTGAGTCCATCAGTCTTCCCGAGGGCAGCTCTGGTTACAGTAGTGGCTTGCCACCAGCGGGTATGGAGCGAAGGAATAATGATCTGTAAAGCGTCTTTGTGACATTATGTCTGTGAAAGACACTATATAAAAATAAACTTACTTACTTAAGGAGGAAGCTCTCAAAAACTCTTTGGCAAACTGTTAATATCCACAATGTTTAGCCATGTGTGTTAGCAGTTAGCATGTGTTAGCATGTGTTAGCAGCTTTAGAACTGTTGTTTTCAAGCCATGAACTAGGGTTGACTGCCTAGCCCATCAGAGCTCTGCTTTTGACACTTACTTCCAGGTCAAATTAAAAAACTTTAATATTAGCAACAGATTGTGTCCGGTGCTGATTTTGCAATATAGTCTTATTATTTAAAAAAAATAAAAAAATAAAAATCTTTAGGTTTAATTTAATTTGTTTCAATTTCAGGGTTTACCAGGAGCTTTTGGCATGAAAGGACACCAAGGACCAAAGGTATCGAGTTGTCGTACATAAACTTTTACAAATGAAAATAGATAAATAGATAATAATAAATTGATCATCAAAAATAACTGCTGTTGTTTATAGGGAGGAACAGGAGACCCAGGTGTAGCCGGGATGATGGGGTCACCAGGGAAACAGGTCAGGACAAAGGTCAAAGTTAATGGTATCTTTATTTAGGAGAGATTTAATGTGCCTCAATATGGCTTTTTAGGGTGAACGAGGAGAGCAAGGAGAGGTCGGACCTCCCGGTCCCAGAGGAGGACCAGTGAGTCAAGATGAAACCTGGCACTGTTCAATTTAACTCCAAAAATACACTTTAAAATAAACATTTGTATTCACTTGTCTATTTCACTGCATAATTTCAGGGTGAACGAGGAGTACGAGGACCTGATGGGCCAATTGGATTACCAGGAGCCAGGGTAAGATGCCACTTCACAAAAGGCATAGACAATATTATTGTTTTTACTTTACTGTTTTTGTGGATAGTAATTTCAAACCAGTGAACCAGTCCTACATCTAATGTTCAGAGTGGATAAAGGGCATGAAGTGAACAGTATTATGACCTACAATATCTGCTGGATGAGACCAGTGACCTCTGAACACCAATAATTCTGGTTCACTTCCTCTGGCATTGTTTTCTCATTCATTGTGTCCTTGGGCAAGACACTTGTCCCTGGACAAACACCCTGTAGAAGTCTGGTTTGCTGTGATGTAAGGGAAAAATCTTTATATCATACTGAATCATGGAACCGGCCAGTAGTCTAGTGGTCCAGATGCTGTACTAGTCTCTGTGTCATGAAATTAATGGAATGTCCCTTCCCACTCTTCACCCCATTTCACACTTATTCTCTAATCTCTAATAAAGAAAAGATCTAAACGTGAATAAATTCACTGAGTTAAGTCACCTCCCCTTTTTGTTAAACATAAGTATCGCTGTTGAACATTTACACTGAATCTAATTGGCTGATGTCAAACCCTTGTTTTACTGCTCAGTCTCTAATCAAGCCGAGAGGAGTATGAATGGACTCTTGTTACAGAAATCCTGATTCCCCGTCAGTTCTAGCCCAGATTTTGGGGGCTGATTGTGACAGGAAAAGTGCCTACCTGAGCCTGAAAGAACCCTCTGTGTGCAGGAATGCATTCACTGTACAGCAAAGTGTGGGAGATTTGGCTGCTGCGTTTAAAAGGTGTACGAATGTTTTTCTGTGGTTAGGAAAAGATGGGGGGAGTTCAAACATGGTGCACAGTGCACAGTCTGTTAAATGTATGAAAAGTGTATTTAAAGACATTTTAAATATGTGTTTTTGCAGGGGCCCAAAGGAGATCCTGGGTTTCCAGGTTTGCCAGGACCAGCCGGGTACAGAGGACAGAAAGGAGATAGAGTAAGAAATGTGGAAAATATAATGGCAAAATTGGTAGAGTGGTTGTCTAACCAGTACTGACCATTGCAGACTGTCATTGTGTCCTTGGGCAAAACACATCATAGATCTTGCCTATGTATACACAATCCAGAAGTGTTAAAAACCGCTTCCTATTGATTTATCTGTGTTATAGTTTCCACCACGTATTAAGAGTCAATAGCTAACTTTCAGCTGTGTACTTATTGTATTTATATTATACTTATATATATATATATATATATATATATATATATATATATGGCCAATATATGGAACTATAGATGCCTTTAGAAGCACTGTAAGTATAAATGTTGTGTTTTAGTGATTGGTGGTACAATGGACCAATTCATTATTATACTGATTATAAAAATGTATAAAATACTGTTCAAAGTTGGTTGCTTATATAATTGTTTTAATGTTGTTTCTAGGGAGCAGTTGGACTTGATGGGCCAAAAGGAGAGCAGGTATGTTAAATAAAAAAATAAAAATAAAATTATTTGCTAACAACAGTGTCAGAACACGGTGCCAATTTTCAACTCCAAAGATGTGGATTATAGATTTATAGACTCAGCATTTGTGGATTTTCTTTTCAACATTTCTTTCAAAAACTGTGAATCATCTCTATAGGCCCTTATACTCCACCTGCAATGATGGGAACAATTTTTAAATATGAACCAAGCCTAGAATTCACAAATTTTTTATAGTTATTTATCTAAAATTATAGATCCAAATGGAACTTTTATTTAGACAGCTTCCCTCAGACAGTTAAACCTGATATTATAGAGTGATGATATTTAGTTGAATTTGAGCCAACTTCTGTCTGTTCATTACAGGGACCTCCAGGAGAAGAGGGGGTGGCTGGAGAGAGGGGAGACCTGGTGAGTGGTACAAACCATCACAAAATATTATTCATTTATATTTAAAGTTTATTAATGTGTGTGGAAAACAATATTGTGATTTGAATTGACATAGCAAGCCACTGACATTTTAAAACTTGGATATTTTTTAGGGCGACGAAGGTGAACAAGGAGAGAAAGGATCGGTACGTATTATCCAAACCAGTGACTGTAAAAACTAGGACCAAACTAGGATTTAGGTCTATGAAACAGGATTTTGAGGAAGGACTATGGTCTAAGATATGGGTGCATTCACTCCTGCACATTAACCAGATTGAAATTGGGACTAAACCCTAAAAAAAATCTGGACTAGATCAGAACTAAACCAGGAGTAGAATGGAACCAAATCAAGTCCATATCAGGACTAAAATGGGCAAAATTTAGGACTAAATGACAAGTGTGAATGCACCCTTAATCAGGCTTAAACCAGGACTAAACCGGGACTATCCCAGGACAGCGGCAAGACCAAGACCAGACTAGCGCTAATCCAAACCAAGACCAAACCAGAACTAAGGGTGTATTCACACTTGCACAATGAATACATCTAACTACATCTAAACTTAATTTGGAATCGAACTTGAACTAGATTAGGACTGAACTAGGACTAGAACCGAGTCAAACCAAGTCTACATAAGGACTCAAATGGGTTCAATTTAGGACCAAATAATGACAGACGTGAACGTACCCTTAAGGAGGACTAACACAGGACCAAGACAGGACTAAACTAGGACTAAGCCAAGACTAATCCATGACTAAACCAGGACTAAAACAAGACTAAGACAGGACTAAAGCAGGACTAAGCAAGGACTAAAACAGGAGTAAAACAGGATAGAAGTAGCGCTAAAACGGGACCAATCCTAATCCAAACATTCACCACATTTTATTAGTTGTAAATTGGGTGTTAATCCAGAATTAAATTTGAACTAGACCAGAACTAAACCAGAACAAGAAAAGAGACAATCCAAGTCTATTTTAGGACTCAAATGTACTCAAACCAGTATCTAATAATGACAGGTGTGAAGACCCTTAAACAGGATTAAACCAGAACTATCCCAGGACTAAACCAAGACTAGAACAGGACAAAACGTTTACATACTGACTTAAATGGGTTCAATTTAGGACCAAATAACAGCATGTATGAACACCCCCTTAAACAGAAAGAGAACCAAAACCAGACTATCCTAAATCCAGACCAGAACTTGTACGTGTACTTAAAGTTCTTGATGATATTGCACATACAGACTGGTCCTCCTGGAGAGACGGGAAACAAAGGCCCTGAAGGCGGCCGCGGTATCCAGGGGAAGGAGGGCAAAGCTGGGCAGCCCGGACCCAGAGGCATGCAGGGAGATATGGGAGTACCAGGCCTGCCTGGGCTACAGGGACCAGCGGTGAGGAGATAAACACTTAACAAACATTATTTAGATTCAGACACATGACAGAATTGTGTGAGACTGTGTTTGTCTGTACGTTGCATCAAATTTTTACTGACTTAAAATGTGAAAATCAAAAATAGTTAATTTTAAATGGTTTGCTGTTGTCCGAAGTTATTCCTCACTTACCTTATTCATTTTTAATATACCAAGTATTCATCACATTTATAAGTGCCTTTCACAACTTTCACAGATAAGAACAGATTTTCCTATGTTCTCATAGCTCTGTGTTCCTACATGTACTGGGCTGTAGGGTTATGGTTAAAGGGCTCATATTATACAATTTTCTACCTATATATTTAGGCTGAGTTCTTCTCTCAAACTGAAAACACTGTTCCACCTTGTGATGTCATGTGGTAATACAGGAAATCCTCCATTTTAAACTCCATATACCTTTAGTGGAATCATTTGGATAATTTCAACCCTGGAATTGTCAAACTCTAATGAACTAACAGTAAAAGGTAACGTGAAACCGATCACTTCCTGAAATCACAAGGTCGAACAGAGCATTATGAACTTTGGAGATGTAGACAGGCTAATAATAAAGGGTTACTCAAACATGTGTGAATAAAACAAAACACTACTGTGGTGAGGGTAGAGGTTTTGGAAATGAGAGAAAACAGAGCTCTTGGAACATAGATAGCTAACAACAACTGGCATGCTATCATGCACTTCCTGATTCTTAAAATGCTTTAAAATGAAATGTAGACAGCACAGCTTGGTCTGATTTTGACCTCAAGAGCTACTTATACAA
Source organism: Boleophthalmus pectinirostris (assembly GCF_026225935.1). Taxonomy (NCBI): domain Eukaryota; kingdom Metazoa; phylum Chordata; class Actinopteri; order Gobiiformes; family Gobiidae; genus Boleophthalmus; species Boleophthalmus pectinirostris. The sequence continues at coordinate 13,914,967 of NW_026571190.1, read as the reverse complement.
TATATCAGTCCTGAGGCAAGACAAGTTTTGGTACAGCCATTTTAACATCTACTATTATGATTTATTAAGGGAAAAACACCCACAGATGAGCACATCAAACAAGTCTGCACAAGAGTAATGCAGGGTAAGTCCATCTATCGTCTTATATATAGCCATCAATGTTTCATTTCAAAAATTAAGCTTATTATAGATTAGAATTTAATTGTTACCATCTATCTACATGTAAATGGACAGATATCTTCGTAACTAGGCCTGTCTTATTATTATTGTAACAATTACAATCCATCATTGATGGAACATTGGTTTGGGGGGTCAGTATTAATGGTGGGTACTTCTGGGGAACTTTTTGTTATTGTGTTGTGTTGTTATTCTTTGCAAGATAAAATTTGAGCTGTAGAGGGTTGAATAAATCATTTATGTGATGATAAAGTGCTGCATTTATTTATTGCAGTTCATGTTCATTAACAAAACTGTACATATATCCCCTAGTTGTGTATTTCTGAGTAAAATGTGTTCCACCGCAATATATATGGGAAAGGTTATTAATGTATTAGCAAGTAGCCCGGTTCAAATCTGTTAGGGGTGGGAAAATGTGGAATAAACCAATCACACATACAATGCACTTTGTTCTAGCAGCTGGTGATGCAAAAGTGCTAAATTAAGTAAAGAATCCTGGGTCTACGTTACAATATAAGCAGCTCATCATACTGAATTGAGAGCAGATATGAATAAACTCATCTTAGTCAGTTGCCCTACCAGCCAAACCCACAAACTTTGATAAAATTGACAAAACAAGGCATATGGGTCTGGAACCATATCCTGTCTCCCCAGTTTCAGTTGGGTGGGATTGACAGGTGGGCTGACCAATTGGGGAGACATTGGAGTTCATTCAGGTCAAAACAGACATGGCGGGTTACTGAGAAACAGTGCAGAGTAAATAATTGGTCAGGCAGCTAGGGTTATATAAAGTAAGTTAGTGTAAAGCTTACTACAAATCAGAAAGTGACAGATAAAGTATTCATCTAGACTAGGTTTTCTCTTTTTTGTCTCATGACTGGTCAGGTGAGAATGACTCCTGCTGAGTAAATAACAATAAATTTCTAATAAAAACTAATACATTTGAATACAGTTTGTCCTTTTTTTTTTCTTTCATTCTCTGCTGCACTGACCTTGTCCCATTGTCCCACAGAGCAGCTAGCCCAGCTGGCAGCTAGCCTAAGTCGGCCTGAGTCTGGGATTGCTGGTCTGCCTGGTCCCCCCGGGCCACCAGGACCTCCAGGACCCACCGGAGAGAATGGCTTCCCTGGACACACAGGCTCTAGAGGGCTGCCCGGGCTCAAGGGACCCCCAGGACTGCTCGGGCGCAAGGGACCCAAAGGTAACATTATCATATTATGCTGGCATGAATAGTGGAGGTAAGGCAGTGTTTGGTTGCAGTTGTATTTACTAGAGTAACTTTTTAAGGAGTTGTATTTATCAGTAGTTTTCAAACACTATACTTTTGCTCCTACTTGAGGAGTATATTTTGCATGTAACTGTACTCTGAGGTTTTGGTTTCTCTCTCCACTTTCTCAGGATCAATAAAGTATCTATCTACCTACCTATCTCTCTTTCTCTCTCTCTCTCTCTCTCTCTCTCTCTCTCTCTAGATATATATATATACATACATACATACATACATACATACATACATACATACTTACATACATACTTGTTGTATTAGTTGTTGCTTCCAGTTGCAAAATTGTCTTCCCTTTTCTGCAGGTGACCAGGGAGACAGAGGAGAGAGGGGTCCCACAACCAGAGGACAGAAAGGGGTGCCAGGAGCTACAGGACTCCCAGGTGAGAGACAGAACTCAAATGTTCTTTTTATCATTTTTATAATCTTTTGCATGAAGTGTACATGTAAAGCCCCCACATTATTTAATCTATTACTGTGTTATTATCACCTAACAAGTCAGATATCTTATGTTCATACAAATACATGTATGGGTTTTTCATAATAGTCTCAGAAAGTGGCTCAAGGACTTTAAACTATAAGATTAATTGCAGTTTTATTGTCTCAGTCCCTAACAAATAATAAATGTTTTTGGATTTATATTTTGGTTATTTGTTTCAAAAACAATAAATCTACCAGAGAGTTATATAGGCCCCTGTCCTCCATATGAGATGATTAGATCCCTCTCTTTATTTTAGGGGAGCCGGGCAGAGCAGCGTATGGTACAGACGGTCGTGATGGCGACAGAGGACCTCGGGGGGCTCCGGGTGTCGCCGGGGTACCAGGTCCCCCTGGTCCTGCAGGCCTTCCTGGGTACTGTGAACCCTCTCAGTGTACTCTGCCCGAAGTACCATCAGGATTCGCTACCAAAGACACAGGAACCAAGGGCCCCAGCGAAATGTGAGGGACTGGAGAATGAAACTGGACTTTCAAATCAACTAGAAGAAAGAACTAGTGTTTTAATATTGTTGCTTTGGTCATCAATCTTTGCACAGTTTTGAAACAGTGCTGCATATTGAGTTTGACAAAGAAGCAACAAAATATTGCAGAGTTAAGGAAGAACAATTTGCTGTTTTCAGAGAGTTTAATGATCTTCTTCTATCAGATGGGGACATCTTTCCTCTATTCATTATGGTATTGTCCTTAGAAATATCCAAGGGTCCATTGTATTGGCATAGCTATCTAACAACACCACAGATCAGCAGATTACCAGGGCATTTTTGCCTGTTCCCTGTCTCAATTATACAATTCAAATCAAGCTGATAAAATTTCTTTACTTTCACCACAACTTGTATTTTAATCAAAGATTCCACCTATGCTAATTTACCATGCTTCTCTCCTCTTTTCTTTGTTTCTGTTTTCAGCATTCACAAATCTAACCGGCACTTAAATAGACACTTTCATTTGCTCACCTATTATTTCAAGCTGTTTTTTTTTTCAATTTCCTTAAATATGACATACAGAAATATTGTTTAAGAACTGTTTTGAGTGTAGTTCTATTTTTACAATGAAAATAAATAACCTTACTATTTCTCAGTCCACAAGCCAGGACGGATCAGTCTTTGCAGCAGTGCCAAGGCTGTATAAATGGGATTTGTTTAATCAAAAAAGGTAAAAGAAAGCTTGGAAGTAATATAGTTACTCCTCCATTTCAATAAGGGATTACTTCTGTTGCCAAAAGATGCATGTGACAATGACTATAAAGAATGACCTAAAAAATTACCAGAGCTGATAAAATCCCAACATAAAAAGCAAAATCTTGAATTCATTGTCTAATTGTCTGTCTTTCTGTATCATATGAACCAATCCTTGTCTTGTCTGTTAAATTGTATTTCTATGTGTTTATGTAAATGTGTCAGTATAAAATTACATTGCTGAATGCCATGTCTTTTTATCTGTCAAAATCTTTGTTGTCAATTTTTCCACTTGAACCCACTTCCTGTGACTTTCCTGTAAGTGTAGAATTGACTGTACTGTTTGAACCATGGGCTGTGTAAAAAAACTAAAACTATATAGCAGTTTTCTATTACATATTATTTATTTTCTTGAGGCTGAACACGACAACTTCAACTTGTACAAAGGAGGAAAATAAAAATGTTTTTATAACCTCTTGCATGGTTTTATATGGATACGTAAAAATTACTACTACAGTTTTTATATATATATATATATATATATATATATGATCTTGTAGTAATAAAGTTAAATTTCCCATGTATATGGCAAAAAGTATATGTGTGATTGGGCACAACATTTCACTATACCATATATGAAATATATTAATTGTAACTGAATAAAATTAATTAAATTTAGGCCTCTTAATGGAGAAAGCAGAGGAGACAAATTATGACGTAGGTGAACGCTAAAGGAAGAGCAGCATTAGAATAATAATAAACCCAAATCTATCATGTTTTCGTTATCTACAGTATTTTACTTTTAGCTGTTTGGTTGCCAGCAGTAAAAATCTGAATGTCTTTTAGTCCATATATATTCAAAAATAAAGCTCGATTTGTCTGAGTCCAGCAGAAAACCATCTAGTCCCGTTAGTGGCGCTACTCTCCGTTAAACTCAAATGCATGAAGAAGAAACCAGCTTTGTAGCGGAAGTTTACATCTGACGTCAGCGGAAGTAGTTTTCAAAGCTCGTAACGTTCGTTGTCTTGGTGCTGCGGCTCCATCTGAAAACAATAAAATCCAAAACCATTTTTCGTACAAATTTAGCCGATATGAACTGATTTTAGAGCCTGGATTGGACCGCGTGCAGGTAAATAAAGAATCAATTGCTATTTTGTCTTGAAATTAGTTGTGTGTTTATTTATTTTGATGTGAATTTGCAGCAAATCAGAGACCCTCTAAACTGGGGCTGGTCCTCCTGGGACTAGGCAGGACAAATTAGGTCCATCTCACTTTACATCAGAATAAACGATCAAGGAAGCTACTAAATGTGAACTATGAAGATCGAAACCAGGACCTAGTTATGCACAAAACCAGAGTATGGTTTGAGGCAGTCTATTAAAATGTGTACAATTATAGTGCACTGTCTTTCATCAAAATAGAGGTAGATAATAGTGTTGTTCTTATTTTTATTATAATTTTTTATTATTATATATATTTTGATAAATATATTATGGTAAGAAAAATGAACATAACAAAGTCTGTAAAATTCTGTAGTGTTGGAAACTCTAATTGTTAAATAGCTATCTCTGCAATACAAAATATTATTAAAAGTTAGAAAATCTGATTTATTTGCCATTTAGTGGAATGTTTAACATATTCTCAGCTTGGTATTGATTGTGACCTGTGTGTGATTTGTTCAGGTTTTTTTTTAGCTTTTAAATAATGGAAAGTTTAGAGTTTTCTGAGGAGGAAATCCAGCAGCAACTGGAACTTCTGGGCTACAAAAATATCTCCAAAGAGAAGCTACAAGAGTTCAAGAGAGGTGGGAATTCATTTCAGAATCATAAGTTATGGGGCAATACTGTAAAAGAAAACCCAAATAACCCTCATAATGTGAAATACAGTTTGTGTTTTTTTTTTTAAATATTGCTTGTATCCCCAGATTTGGATAACCTAATAAGGAGTGGAGAATGGACAACTCTTGTGTCTCCTGAAAACTCACAGATAGATGTGAACACAAGCCCTCCTGCTTTCACTAAAGAAAAAGGTGATAGTGACTTTTAGAGCATCTTATAATATGAGTGAAAATAAATAAATAAATACCCTTTAAACTGCTTTAACAGCTAGCTACTTATATCAGTGTTTCTCAAACTGTGGTACACAAGCTTGTTCTGGTGGTACAGACTCCACTTCAGTTCTACTGTCAAATAGAATATATAGTATAGTACATATTTCCCACAATTTTGTTCTCCTTTGGGTTAGTCCTTGTTTAAAAGTTCTGTAACCATGCCACTGTCCTATTTTAAACCTGTTATAGACCAGGTTTAGATCCGGTGGTACTCAGAGGGCTAAATATTTTGTTTAGTGGTACTGGGGGTGAAATTGAGAACCACTGCTTAAATTCTACTGGAAGTGGGCAGCCAATCAGTGTGAACTCTCAGCTTATTTATCTTTGACAATACTAGATATCTATGTGTACAGGAATTGTGATGTAAGCTCTAAGAAGAATATAATATGAAGTGAATTTTGTGCCTACACATCGTACTAATGACTGTCTTTACTTTTTTGTAGTGAGTCGATTTTCACTGAACAAACCCAGGGAAGGGTTTTTCTTGCATCCACAAAACGGAGATCATGATGTACGGGTGAGTTTAAAATGCACTTTGATATTTCTTGTATGGTGATTGAAGCACAAAATGTAACTGATCCAACACAACCCAGTCCAAACTCTTGATACAAAAATTAGACAAAAAATATAAGAATTCCTTGGGGGAAGTTAAAGACGCTCTCCCAGTGTAACTTTTCTGGTTGAGAGAATGTAATGTTATACAGCATGGCATTAGACATGTCTATCGTGCATTTATTCAATTACATATACTTTAATTGCTTTAAAAAATACCATGAAAAACATGCACATGGCATCACCTGCTTGTATTTATGACAATAGATTGTTTCAAAGCCATTCTGTGGAACGAGTAGTGTAATAAGTAGAGCAATCACTCCTTTAAGACAAGTTTAATGGGTGTGGTATTCTGTAGCTCTGCATCTAGGAATAAGAACCTGGCCTGTATGGTCACAGGACCATGGATTTCAGTCAGATGGATCCTCCACCAGAAATGAATACCTACCACTATATAATTGCAGGACTGTTGAATAACCAGTGGCCCCTACTATATACTTTTATATTCTATAAATTATAATAACCCCTCCCTCATCTTTCAGGTGCTGTCTCCTCAGAACAGAGCCGTGGCTCCCCCTTATGGCTGTTTGGACTCATACGCTCGACACTCTGTTGCCCCTAAACCCCCTGTTCATGTGGGACATCCCAACAGGTTGCAGACAGAGACGGACCTAGAGGACACATTGCAAACTGACAGTTATATGTCCACTCCGGGCAGTGGTCAGGGCAGGAGGTTCGTCAAGAGGAAAGTGCTAAGGTAGGATAATTATTTGTATTTTAATTATAGTAGAAGAAGGTTGAATTCTGTCAGCTGGACACATTTGGACATTTATTTTTTTACTTTAGACAAAATTCAACCTTTCTATGGACCCTTCCTGGATGACCTTTCTGGTTTACAAATATGTATTTTATTATAATTGCATCTACCACTCCTTATGGTTCAGTTATTTTCTACAATATCTGCAAAACTCAGTTGCATTAAGAATAATACAATGTATGTTTTTGTTTTCTTCTGTAACAGGAAACATAAAGGGCAGTCTCTGGTCTGTGATGAATCTGTTTACAGTGAAGACTCAGGTAAATTATATTTTTTCAGTCAAATTTACTTTTTATATAACTAAAATTGAAATGTTTCAATAAAAGCTCTTCAGTGTAGTCATGGTAGTGCTCCTCTCTGCTTCTCAGGAATTCACAGAATATATTTAGATATGAATTTAGAGATAGTTTTGTTGCTATTTTCAAAGTAGGAATTCGCTTTGATGATATGGTGCAACATAAAACAATGACTAATAACAGATATCAAACAATTTGTTGCAAAAAGGTGAAGTGTACTAGGCCTGAGTCTACTCCCATTTCCACCAATAGGGGGAACTGTTCTGGATTCTCTGCTGCTAAATAATCCTCTTATGTCTAAGCCACCTGCTTGCAAGGATATCAGTCTTTCGTTCTGGCCGCAAAATGTACAAAATTGAACAAGAAGATGCTGAAGATTCAACCAATTCTTCATTTTGGTCAGACAAAGAGACAGAGGATGAAGAAGAGAAGGCTCAACCAGGATTTAAAACCAATTTGGAGTTGACAGAATCTACTACAAAGGATCTTAATTCTAGTGATAGTGAAGTAATTGAACGTTTTGTTGCAAACTATGGTTGTGACAGTTCGAAAAGCACAGAAGATTCATGTGAGGAGACTTTGGATGAGGAATTTTTAAAGCAAGATGTTCAAAATGCTTCAGAAAATTCAGAAAATTGTGAATCTGGTGACAGCTGGGAGGAGTGTGGCAGTGAAGAAGAGGAGGAGATTGAACAGGAGATCCAAGATGAAGAATATACTTTGGGAGAAGACATGTACAAAAAATCTGAAATTCAAAATCGTATCCAAATTGAAGAACATTCAGACATTTTGAATACAACTGATGATGAAGATGAGACTGAAAATTGGAGGAAAACTGATAAATCAGAATCTAGCACCGGAACGTCTAGCAAAGAAAGGCGTAAAAAGTGGAAGGATTTTAGTGACGACAGCTCAATTAATGCAGAAACAAGCAGTGAAGATGACAAAAAACAGACAAAAAATTACTGTTTCAAGTGTGGATTGTAATTTTGAAAAAAATACAAAGTTTAGTCGAAATAGCTCAAGGAATCAGCATTCTAGTCAAAACAGTGAGAAGGAGGTTAAAACTGCAACAAGTAACACATATTCCAGCAATGATGAATGCATAGTTGGTGGGACACATTTGGATGGAGAGAAAGCAAGCAAAACTAGTTTGGATGATCTGAAAAGTTTCCAAAATGTACAAGATTTTAAGACAAAAGTTGAAAAGAAAGAAATGGCTAAGACAACAGGAGAGACAAAATTTAGTGGTTGTAATCAAAGTTCAGAAAATATAAGAAGTGATATTGAATCTGGTTCTGAATTTGAGGGAAAAAAATATTGCAATGTAATTTCTGAAGATGTGAAATCAAGTTTAACAAGACAGTATGGGGAAGATTATGACAGAAATAGCAAAGAGGAAATACAAATGACTGCAAATAAGACAGATAGCAAATGTACTGAAGACTCAATGATGGACAAATTGACAAAAAAATCATCAGAAAACAGTTTGAAAAGTGATTCTAAAAATCTTACTCAAATTAATTCAGAATATGATCGAAATTACGTCAGGTCAAGTCAAGATATCGAATCAGAAATGGATGGAAATTGTACAGATAAATATGAAGCTAAAACAATTAACAGTACAAGTGAATTTACTGAAGGAAGTCTGGCAAAAAGTAGCAGCAGTGAGGTTGAATCCACCAACTATGAAAATTGTAAAGATAGGAAAAAGCTTAGAAAACAGGGTAATTTCTATGATAATTCAGAGAGTGGTGATGGGAGCAGTGATTCGACTGATACTAGGCAAAATGGGAGTGGTAGTCAGGATGAAATTGCTGTTGGAAAACAATTAAAAGACTGCAAGCTAACTGGAAGTAATGAATTGTCAATAGAAGAGAAAAAAATTAAGAAATATAAGGTTTTTAGTGAAGACAGTTCAGAAAATGATGAAATTGACAATAGCAATGATAAAACATGTACATTTATTGAACTTAGTAAAGGCAGTTTGGAATATGGTGGAAGCAAAATAGGTAGCGAAATTCAAAATACAGAAAACAAAATGTGCAAAGAACCGGCCAGTTCAAATTCAGAAACTGCAAATATGAGTACTGTTGAAAGTGATGTCAATACTGAACCTAATGAAGAATTTGAACCAAGTATTTCAAGGCAAAATTCCCAATCTTCTAGCTCTGATGAATGGGCTAAAGATGAGAAAAATCTAAATAAAACTCAAGGTAATTTGGACTTCGATTTAAGACCTTTTAACAATAATAACAATGATCAAGTGAAGAAAGAAAAAATGAAAAAAGACATGGAAGAATGCCAGAAAATTGTGAAAATGGTGGAAGATGTAAAAAATACAGGAGGATTTAAAGAAGTTACTCAACAATGTAGTGCAATGGAGGAGCTAAAATCAGCACCAGAAAATGAAGTTGGAAATTTTGTCAGTTCAGTTTTCAAAAATACATGTTTAAATGCAGACAGCAATAGCTATAAAAGCTCACAATCTTCAAATAGTGTGGAGGAAAAAAATGGGCAAAGTCTAGACCAGGAAATGTCAAATAAACTGATGGATTATACTCAAGAAAGTTATGATAAGGAAGGAATAAATTCCAATGAACTAGTGGAGACTGACCAGAAGGTTCATAATGTTTTAGGCAGTTCTGACAACAATTTGCAGCAGGAAATGTTGGAAAAATCATCCAACGCAATGCAGGAAATTTCAGAAAATTACAATACAACATTAGAACTGAGAAGAGATGGTCAAGAAAGTTACTATATTGAAAAACAACTTGAGGGGACTGACAATGATGATGAAGACCTTGAGCACTGGTTTGAAGAGAGGGAAGTAAGCAAAAAACTGATTGAAATTACCCCCCAAAATTTCTTGGAAAGACAATATTTGGATAAAATAATTCAAGATGACACCCAAATCCCATCAGAAAGTCCTGCTACCAGTTTATTAACATCCGGATATGGCACAATACGGTCAGAAAAACTAGATGGCCCTCACAACATAGAAGATGACAGGTTAACTATTAATGACTTCGATAAGGATTCACTGTACAGTTTTGGAGTTTGTGAGCAAGAAGCTGGAGAACATAATTTTACAAAAAATTATCGATTTGGTCAAGAAAATGAGGGTCAAATTTTTGCTCAAGATGAATTTTGGGATGGGAGGAAATCAGAAAATGTCACTGAGAGAGAAGAAGGGAGGGTGGAGGCGCAGTTGTGTTTGGAGAAAGGAGAGAGTAGCGAGGAAGAGGAAGATGAAGAGGGAAATAAGGATATAAAGTTCATAGACTCAAAAGTGGACCCGGGCCACCAGAGGATGTACCAGGAGTGGGAGGGAAATCTACGCCATCCAATGGGTAAATACTAACAATAATTTAGTTTCTAATAGTTTAATAGAAGTCTTTGAACAGTTGTTTGTTGCCATAACAATTAACAATTGGCAACATAATATCTTGAATAGTGAAAAAAAAGATATTAATGAAAGTCTTTACTAATGCCTCATTGTGTCCTCAAAGTCTTGCCTATAAGCAGAAAGTTAAAAACCTTGCCATGGATACAGTAGGCTCGAGTGATATTTATTGTTCAAGAAATAGAACACTTGGTCTTAACTGTCTAAACAGTTAAACAATAATTTAGGGTCTAATTCAGAACCATAACGGTAGAGGGTTTTTGAACAATATTTGGTCCTCGGAAATGTTGTACTCTATTACTACTACTACTACTACTACTACTACTACTACTACTACTACTACTACTACTACTACTACTACTACTACTACTACTACTACTACTACTACTGATGCACTGACTGCCATATTTGGTTTGTACTTGGTAGGGCTTGTTCTTTGTACTGCTGCTGCTGCCAGTACTAATGATACTAATTCACATTATGAACACAATAAAAAATTAGGGTGATTGCACGTGTGATAGGATTCTGTTCAAAGTGCACAACTGCAGGAGCATTTGAGAGAATTAAATATCAACTGATAAACTAATAGAAGAATCCCATGAATTTGTAGAGAGACTACAGATACAATCAGTTCTTGCTAGACAAGATATTTTCTGCTTTGCAAAGAACAATTCTATTTACAGCTTTTGTGATTTGCCAACTGTGCAAACTCAAATTTGATTCCAATACATTGTATAGCCCTAATAAATCCTTTTATACATCTACACATTCATTTATAGAGCACAGAAATGGATCTAGTTGTGGCTCTTGTTAAAATCTGATTATTTGCATTTCTTCAGGAGCTAGTTGTCTGGAGGAGCATTTGGCTGATTTTCACGTGTCAACTTCAGTTCAGCACGAGTCTGAAAACGAGGAGTCGACGAGCCACAGCGAGTCCCCAAGCTCAGAGTCCCTGTCGGATGGAGCCTTCGAGTCCTACGTCAGGGGCATGGTGGGTAATGTAGTCCACAACACTGCACCTCAAATGAAGTGTTTCAGACAGGTTTACAGATTTTTCTAATTAGAAAAATAACAAGGTGGCTGTGTGTCTTAGTTTTGCAAATGTGGACTAAAAACAAATAAATCTTACAGATTTTATAATTTTCTAAACAAAAAGAAAAATAAGCCATAAAAAGTTCCTGAATATGTAGGTCTTCTTCTTTTTAAAATAACTATTATTTGTTAGTCCTTATGATAATATGATGATTAGAACACACAAATGTAGCTGAAATCTAATGCACTGTTTTTTGCAGACTCGAAGCCACAGCGACAGTGACATCAGGCCTAAACCCAAATCATGTGAGTCAAATTTAAGTTCTTTCACAAAATTTCATTTAAAAAAACCCACCCACTGACTAACCACTGATTATTTCTGTTTACAGTTATACGCCCAACACTGGGTCCAACTGGCCCTAAGAAAACAGACCCAGTTGCAAAGTAAGGTTAAACTCATACTCTTTATCATTGTATAGTATTTTATATATCTTTAAATATAAATGTGTTCTTTTTGTACAGGTATTTCCAGTACAAACAGCTGTGGGACATGTTCAAAATGCCCGGTGAAAATGACAGAAAGGCTCTACGATGGGAAATCAGGGTAATGTAACTCTATGAAGATAAAATACATGGCACTTTTAACATTAACACCAAAACAAAGTGTTCAATATACTTGAAGTTACAAGACATAATTATGATTAATACATTCTGTGAACTCCAGCCACAAAAAACAGTGCATTAATAGTATAACATACATATTTGTAGTGGTAGTAGTATTTTGTACTGATTTACCTTTCCTTACATGCATTATTTAAACACTTTGTATTTAATCAAAAATTAACTTTAACTGTCTATTTTTTGTATTTTTGTTGGTTAAATGTTCTTTTGGTGTGGTTGTCTATAGCTGTAGAGCCAGGACTCTTAACAACAAAACAGTGTCACCTCAAGAACAAAAGTAATCATAACTCTTTTTTTTTCTCAGGAGCGTCTCGCCTACCAACCTCCTCCCGTAAGTTCTGCTTATAAATCATTCTTTTGCACAGAAGTGGGTAGATTAGGCAAGTATTGTACTCCAGGAAATTACTCAAATAACACTCACATCTGATGCATAATTTGAAGTTTATGTAATTGGAACAACATAACATTTGATTTTCTACAATTTAGTCCACAATATGAGAAAAGCCTTTGTCACTTGTACACTTACTCACAGTGGTAACCTAAACTTTTATTTAAGTAAAGTTACATGATTTGAGTAGTTGACTTAGTATCGTGTTTGAAAAGTACTCAAAGTACAATTTTATTTATAATATTCTACCCATCTACATTTAATAATATCTCCTACTAACATAGTTTTATTTTCTGTTTCAGCCAAAGCCTCGTAAAATCCAGGTGCCAAATACCTACACAGTGCCGACAGAGAAGAAACGCTCTGCTCTCCGATGGGAAATACGCAATGACCTGGCAACCGGAAACCTGCCCCATTCGTACAACTACAGATTTTAGCCAACAAGAAATCACCACAACCATTTTATGAACTTTTTTTTTTATTATTTTGAGAAATTTTACATAATTTATTACAGTTTTAGTAAACATAATAAAGTTATCTGTTTCATATGTCAGAGTACGGTAGATTGAATGGATATAGGGGGGAAAACCGGACATCATGCCAAAGTAACTTCTCTTCCAAAAATCGAACTGTTTCCAATGTCAAAATAAGAGATTCGTGTTTCAGCATACTGTGGACATTCAGACCTAGAAAAAAGTTAACAAAACAGTTATACATGTACAAGACAATGGTAAGATCATTAAATAATCCTTAACAATTAATAACAAATTTTAAAGGAGGGCTGTACAATTAATCTAATTTTAATTTAAAATTTTGTCATTTGAAAACATCAATGATCATCTTGGGTCATAATAATCAAACTCTACTGGCAATCCTATCAGTAAAAGCATGTGATTTGGAGCAGAGTTCACACTTTGGAGGAAGAAATTGGGCTATTTTTCTGAAAAATGGTACAGATAAGAAGTCTTCCTTGCTTAAGGTGAGGAAGTGTATGTTTTGGAGCTGCAAGGAAAAATGGACCCTAACCACTGATTTTTAAAGGACAAAACTCACCCATGGCTGGAATGATGTTAACGGTCTTCAATTCTTCTGTGGCCTTAAGTATATTTTCAGGAAATTCCTCACCACTGAAAGACAAAAGACATTAAATTCTATACAGTGTGTTTACAGATACATTGTGTTATTATTATTCATATGTCCACAAGTAATTTAAAAAATGTGGCTGTAAATATAAGCCTTTGATAACCAAGGAAACATATATTTATTTATTTATATATATATTTTTATATGGGTTAAAAAAACTCTTTCCTTAATTCTGGGTAATAAAAGTTTTTAAAAGGCCCACTGCATTGAATATGTACGGTTCTGTATAACTCACACGTCGACGATGAGCACAGACTGTCCCCAGTGCTTCTGTTTGATGAGCTCTGTGAGATACTGAGAGTCTGGAGTTGGGATGTCTAAGGAGTCCACAATGTGAAGGTAATCCTAAAACATTTATACAAGAAATCAGCAAATCATACCAAAGATTTTATCATGTTGTTTTATAGGAGAAAACTATGGTATATATTAGACCATTAAAAACAAGCTTTGATTGTCTCTAATTGGCAGTCATTCACTGTTGCAACAGATGAACAGCTATACGCTTGTTACAGTCATTGTTATAACAAAGTAAATGATGATTTGTACCTGTGCCAGTTTGGAGCTGAGGGCCACTTTAAGCCCCATTACTCTGACTTTCATAGGCAACATGTAATAGTAACTGGTGGGGCCCCGTGGTCCATGTGACACTCCACCTGAGAGAGACATAGGAGGGCATTTAACACTTACTTTTTGTTCAGGTCACCCAAAGCTACTGCAGCAAGATGCGGTCATTTATCAAGCTGTAGTAAATGGTAGTAAATTTAGATTAAATGCTATAATAGTAATGTAATTGTTTTTATTATATAATTTGTATCCAAATTCAGAATTCAATATTTACCTCCCCTCCAAAGCGGGGACCTGATGCTGCCGTGTCTCGCTCGTCCACTTCCTTTTTGCCGCCATGGTTTCCGGCCTCCTCCTCTGACCTCTGACCTCACCTTTGTTTTGGCGTGACTCTACAAAAAATAAAAATAAAGGGGAGCGGGGGTTGAATTTATACCAATCTCCTACACACATCATGGAAAACAAGTAATTGCATTCATTGACACATTGACCTGATCTCAAGTACTTACAATTCTTTTAAAATTCTTCTGCCATATTTGAACTTGATGAAGAATGTCCAATCTAAAAGGAGTAAATAATGCATTCATTACACAATTGTTTTTTATTATTGTAATAATGTTTCACATTATAGTTTTTTGGGTTTTTTTCTCCAAAAACATTTTCTTGTCAAATTAATTTTACCTGGGAGGGACGGCGAAAACATCTGGATGCAGCTCGGTCAGTCCCAGTGGTTCATCGTCCGGTTTCATTAAAGTCTGGACCCAGGTTCGGACCGGACTCAGATGAGCAGGCACAGGAGCATCACAAGACCTCAGGATGGGGAGGGCGGAATCAGGGGGAGGGGCTGGACGTCCTGAGAAGAGTGAAAAGTTCTGTTTAGTCCAGCGTATTGGTCTGTGTACATGAGTACTGCATTTAGTGTAAGGGGGCAGAAGGTGGTGGTTTGAATCTCCTCACCCACACTGCATACTTTTGTGTCCTTATGCAAGACATTTCATCCACCATGCCTTAAAATGTTGTTGGGGTGATAATGTGATTTGAGAGTAGTGTTGTCAAGAGTAACTTCAAATTGATGAGTGGCTGAATTGTTATCAGAAATGTCTACATATCTGAAATAATACTCACTGTGTCTGGAGGGGTCCACCAGGTTTGTGGGCAGCAAGAGATTTGGGGGGACAGCGCTTTCTCCAGCAAATGTAGAGGCAAACTGAGGACAAGAAATATAGGTTACCTAAACAGACAGGACTTGGCTTTGTAATGTTGTAATGATGAAATGTTAACCCTAACTATAAGCAAAACTCTTGTTGGCCTCATTATCTCATATATTATGAACTCAAAACCCTAAATTTTAAGCACACTCTTTACATTGCACGCCCCAAGCTACTATCAGCAACAATGTAAAAAGGCCCAAAGACAATATGCGTTTGTGACATTCCCCATATTTTCCTGGTATATCCCACCCAGCCACGCTTTAGTCCATATAATCTGATTACTCTTTTACTGGATCTGTCTAAGATCTGCCTACAGTGTGCCTATGGTGTGTCTATTGTCTGCCTATGGTCTATCTATGGTCTGTTTATGGTCTGCCTATAGTCTGCCACAAGCAGGTTCACATTGGAAACATGTTGGCATTCGCTATCCCTTGCACAATAATGAAACAAACTCACCCTTTTAGCGGCGCCACGGCTACAAAGCACAACTGAAAAGCGGAGCATGTCTGTGTATTTCTATCGACTCTGAAGTTAGATCATTTTAAAGTTATACAATATATGTTTCAGTGTTTGCAACGTGAAAGGTCGAAGCGATTCATCCGTGTGGGCAGTCGGCGCTTACTGATGACGTCAGGAGTGTGGGACGTTGTTGTCGGGCGCCACCAAGCGATCAAATAACAAAAACAATATACCAAATAAAATCATGGACATTCATGTTCCATTAAAAATAATATTATTAAAAAAGGGTTATTTGAATTCAGATGATGACCTGCTGAAAACCTGTTTTGTATGAAATGTGTTTGGTTTAGTAAATAAAGACCTTTTAATGATAGGTCCTTGTGCGAATAATACTTCCTTCGAGTATCTGGTTTTATGTTTTTTTTTTAGCTTGAGCCATGTTCCCAAAAGCACTCATTAACTCTTTCACTTGGAATAGCTTGAGCAAATAGCCACATCTTGTTTCTAAACACTAAAAACCCTTTAAAGGTCCCATATTTCACAAAATGGATTAGAGACTTTATTGTCTTCGAGGGTGAATTATTTACACAAATGTGAGATATGATGGCTGAGAGGATGAGGCTTCTGTCAAAGTATGTACCTAAGCCCCATGTATCAGAGGGGTGAAGTGTTTCTCTAGAAGGTGAGTGGAGTCCTGTTTTAAGGAGAGTGCAATACATCTAATGGCCTTGTTGTTAAGATCTGCAAGGCTGGGTGTGAGACAGCAGTATGCATTACCTTTGTGAGTTTAGACCGGTTTTTCAGTGAGTATACTGAAAAAGTAGGTGGAATAATACAACATGATGGGTTGGATGATGGATTAGTACAACGGTAATAACAGATTATACAGATTTAGAGATATTGTATTACCACATGACATCACAAGGTGGAAAAGAGTGTTTTCTGTTTGAGAGAAGAACTCAGTAAGATTTGTTTATTAAACAAGTGGGATAACTTTGTGTGTGTTTTTGATGAAGAAACAAGATCATAACATAAATCCGAAAATAGTGTAATATGGGCCCTTTAAGAAATAGAGACAGGCCAACTTATTTTGAAATAGACTTTGATTTAATATTAAAAACTGTACAAACATGGCAGTATGGAAAACTCTTTTGTTTTGGCACAGTATAAGTATTACTACCTTTACAAATAATAGTTAACATACACATTGCAGGTTTAATATCACAAAATATAATAAAAAGTGCAAATGAAGAAAACAGTATTGCATTGTTACATGTGGCATTGTGTCAAAACGGTACAATAAATTCAACCTGTAAACATTAACAAAAATATGCATTACAAATAAATTAACAAAAGAATATTTGACAGAATTTGTATCTTAACTCATGCCTTGTCCACACATATATGGCTATTTCCAAAAACATACAAAAGTCAGTGCTACAACTACAGCCTACCTTGTGCATAATCTGTTTTTGAAGATACCCATCTCTATGTGACCAGGGCATTAGATAAGGTTTGAGAAGAAGTAAGTTGACCCTTTATTCACATCAAGCTCTGGAACTTCTAAGTCTAAGTTTCCAGGGTTGAAGTCTAGACCCCCAAGACTGTACGATTTACGATTTTGTGTTTTCTGATTTGTCTGATTGGAGAAAACTGTGACATAGAAGCCATCACTCGCACTGGCTTGCATTGACGCTTGACCTTTCATATTCAAATCTGCTCCAACTCTTCTATTTAGACCACTATCAATTGTATCTAAATTAAGACCAGAAGAAGAAATTTTATGCGAAGTTTGGAGGTCCATGGTTGAAGCTCTTGCTCTTAATACGTGATCTTTACCAGTGAAATCATCTATATTTAGATCTGAACGTGTAAAGTCAATGTTACCGTCCATCACTGGCAAGCTGGCCCTCAAATTAGCGTTAGGGTTTTGGAAATGGTAACCCATGTCATCAACATTTAAATCGGGTATTTTTACACTTCCAGGAATCTCTGACCTATGTTTATGTGAAGATGTTTTAAGTTGGAAAGTTGGATCATCAATGTTAAGATCAGGATTGCGGAAACTAGCTTTTGGCATGTTCAGATTTGGAGATATGGTGTTTCCTGTCAACTCTGGTGGTTTTATGTTAATAGAAGGCATTTTCATTTTGCCTTCTGCCCAATCAAGATCTGTACTAGGTCCCTGGAAATCAAAATCAGGTGTATTGATGCCTCCTTTAATTTTAGAAGCTTTCAAATTTAAATCAGGATTGCCCAAATTACCATTCAAGCTTAAATCACCCCCTCTAACATTAGCATTAGGCAAGTCTACATTTGGTCCCTTAAGTTTTGGGCCTGAAAGACTTGTATCGGGAATTTTCATCTTGCCCTTTGGAGCATCAATGTTGATATCTGGGCCTTCGATTTTAGGTCCTTTTGGCATTTTGACTTTTGGCCTTCTAAATGTAACATCAGGTGAATTAGGTGTGCCAACCTCTAATTTAGGTGCTTTGAGATCCAATGTTCCTCCTTTAACCTTCGGAGTCTTAACATTCATTTCTGGAGTCCTTAAGTTAGCGTTTACATTTAAATTTGGACTATCTATTTTTGGGCTTGAAAACCCAACATCTGGAACTTTGAAATGTGACTTTTTAACCTTTGCTGATGGACTGCTAAAACCTACATCTGGTATTTCAACTTTACCTTTAGGGGCTTTGAGGTTGACATTTGGAGAATGTATGTCTAAATCAGGACCATCAAATTCTCCATCTATGTCAGGTCCCTTCATGCCTGGCAAGCTAATTTTGGGCATTTTCAGTTTGCGCATTTTTAAGTTAGTTTTAGGTGAACTCATATTGATGTCAGGAGAGTTGACATCCAGTTTAGGAGCTCTCATGTTTAAATCTGGACTATCAAAACCACCTTTTATCTTTGGAGCCTTCAGGTCCAGCTCAGGAGTGCCCAAACCTCCTTTGATGTTTGGAGCTTTCAAATTAAAATCTGGGGCATCAATTCCTCCCTTTATTTTGGGGGCTCTCAGATCAATGTTAGGAGCATCAATGCCACCTTTAACCTTTGGGGCCTTTAAGTTTAAATCTGGACTGTCAAAACCTCCTTTAATCTTTGGAGTGTTCATATTAAAATCTGGAGACTTCAGGTCTGCACTCAGGTCCATGTTTGGTCCTTTGGGCAGAGTGCCAGAGAGGTTCATTTTTGGCATTTTGAGTTTTCCAGAGGGGGCCTTCATGTCCCAGTCTGGAGCCTGGAGCTCAGGGAGCTTCAGTTTTCCTGATGGCAGGTCTGCACTTATCTTTGGGCCGTTCAGGTCTGGACCACTGAGTCCTCCACTGAGATCTGGACCAGAGAGGTCCAGGTTTGGACCCTCCAGCTTTGGACCGGACAGACCCAGATCAGGCAGATGCAGGTTGGGCTTTTGGAGGGAGGGTCCAGATACATTGAGGTCTGCTTTAGGTGCCTTCAGCTTCATGTCCATGTCTGGACCTTCGAGACCTCCATCAATATCTGGGCTTTTAAACCCTGGGAGGCTGAATTTGGGCATCTTTAGTTTTGGCATTTTCAGTTTAGTTTTGGGAGAATCAATGTTCAGATCAGGACCCTCCAGTTTAGGCCCTTTGAGGTCAGGTAGGTCCAGATCTGGGCCTTCAATCCCTCCCTTTATCTTTGGAGGTTTTAGGTCAAAGTCTGGGGACTTAAGATCAGCATCCAACTTTGGACCTGAGATATTAAATTTAGGCATTTTGAATTTGCCAGAGGGGGCACTCATGTCCCAGTCTGGTCCCTCCAGCTGAGGTGTCTTCAGTTTCCCTGAAGGCATGTTCAGACTCAAGTCTGGGGTGCCAACGTCCAATTTGGGAGCTTTTAGATCGAGGTCAGGGCCATTTAAACCACCACTCAGTTTAGGACCAGACAGATTCAAGTCAGGTTTTTTAAGGTCTAAATTTGGACCTGAGAGACCAAAGTCCGGCATGTTAAAGCTCGGCTTCTTAAATTTACCAGAAAGATCCACATCTGGCATGTCCAGATCTGCTTTTGGGCCTTTTAAATTCACATCTGGAGCATTTACATCAAAATCTGGACCATCCAGTTTTCCATCTATCTCAGGTCCCTTCATACCTGAGAGACTGAACTTGGGCATCTTCATTTTGGGCATTTTAAAGTTGCCTTTGGGTGACGGAAAATTCAGATCTGGAGGACTCATGTCGATGTTAGGAGCTTTAAGGTCCACATTAGGGAGGTTTAAGTCTGGGATGTCAATACCCCCATTTATTTTAGGAGTCTTTAAATTGATATCAGGAGCATGTAATCCTCCTTTAATTTGGGGGGCCTTTAAATTTAAATCTGGACTGTCAAAATCTCCTTTAATCTTTGGAGTGTTCATATTAAAATCTGGAGACTTCAGGTCTGCACTCAGGTCCATGTTTGGTCCTTTGGGCAGAGTGCCAGAGAGGTTCATCTTTGGCATTTTGAGTTTTCCAGAGGGGACCTTCATGTCCCAGTCTGGAGCCTGGAGCTCAGGGAATTTCAGTTTTCCTGATGGCAGGTCTGCACTTATCTTTGGGCCGTTCAGGTCTGGACCACTGAGTCCTCCACTGAGATCTGGACCAGAGAGATCCAAGTTTGGACCCTCCAGCTTTGGGCCGGACAGACCCAGATCAGGCAGGTGCAGGTTGGGCTTTTGGAGGGAGGGTCCAGATACATTGAGGTCTGCTTTAGGTGCCTTCAGCTTCATGTCCATGTCTGGACCTTCGAGACCTCCATCAATATCTGGGCTTTTAAACCCTGGGAGGCTGAATTTGGGCATCTTTAGTTTTGGCATTTTCAGTTTAGTTTTGGGAGAATCAATGTTCAGATCAGGACCCTCCAGTTTAGGCCCTTTGAGGTCAGGTAGGTCCAGGTCTGGGCCTTCAATCCCTCCCTTTATCTTTGGAGGTTTTAGGTCAAAGTCTGGGGACTTAAGATCAGCATCCAACTTTGGACCTGAGATATTAAATTTAGGCATTTTGAGTTTGCCAGAGGGGGCACTCATGTCCCAGTCTGGTCCCTCCAGCTGAGGTGTTTTCAGTTTCCCTGAAGGCATGTTCAGACTCAGGTCTGGGGATCCCACGTCCAGTTTGGGAGCTTTTAAATTGAGGTCAGGGCCATTTAAACCACCACTCAGTTTAGGACCAGACAGATTCAAGTCAGGTTTCTTAAGGTCTAAGTTTGGACCTGAGAGACCGAAGTCCGGCATGCTGAATTTACCAGAAAGATCCATATCTGGCATGTCCAGATCTGCTTTTGGCATCTTCAGATCCATGTTAGGACCATCTAAACCAGCATCAATCTTGGGTCCTTTGAGACTTGGGAGATTGATTTCTGGCATTTTAATTTTGGGCATTCTGGGTTTGGCTTTAGGTGCACCAATTTTGAGATCTGGAGCGCTCATATCTAAATTAGGACCCTTTAGATCCACATCAGGCAAGTCCAGATCAGGGCCATCTATCCCCCCTTTTAAACTTAAATCTGGTGTTTTCAGATCTGCATTTAGGTCTGGCTTTGGGAGAGAGCCTGAGAATTTAGGCATTTTGATTTTTCCAGAGGGACCACTTATGTCCCAGTCTGGCATGTTTAAATTTGGCTTCGATATGTCAAAATCTGGAGTTTTCAATTCACCATCTACACTTGGCTTTTTAAATTTGGGCATTTTGATTTTGCTTTTTGCTCCACCTATGTTTAAGTCTGGAGATTCAACAGCTATATTTGGAGTTCCCACTCGGGGGAGAGTCGCACTGGGACCATCCAAACTGATCTTTGGTGATTTCCAATTCATTTCTGGTGTTTTAAGACCCGCATTTAAATCAACATCTTTATTTTTCGGTACTGTGCCAAACAGTTTAAATTTGGGCTTTTTGATCTTAGGAGCATTAACATCCAGTTTACCAGAAGGCATGCTAAGGTCAAAGTCTGGAGAATTAGCTTTCAACTTAGCATCAGGTAAATTTAGCTTTGGGGATGGCAAGTCCACATCGAGACTTGGTGATTTCAGATCTGGTCCATCAAAATCTGGTAATTTTACTTCTGGGAGATTAAACGATGGCATTGTGAAAGATGGTGCTTTGTATTTGCCATTGAAATTGAGAGTTGCAGATTTTGGGCTAGCGTTGGGTAAATTTGCATCAACTTTTGGTGTCTTGAGGCTAGTATCACCAGAAAGATCGATTTTGGGTCGAACAAGCTTAGGAGCATCTAAGTCTAAAGATGAACTTTTTAAATCAAACTTTGGTTTCTTTAATTTACCAGAAGGTATGCCGTTTAGATCAAGTTGTGGTCCTTCAATTTCTGGCATATCTAAATCCATGTCTGGCGTTTTTCCAGATAGTCTCATTTTGGGCATGTTCGTGTTAATGGAAGGATCATCCAAGTTTGTTGACAAGCGGCCACTGATTTTACCGGTTGGAATCTCAAAATCTGGTTTATCAGTGTCAATATTTGGCCCAGTTACGACAACATTTGGCATTTTGAATTTTGGCATTGAAAAATTTGTATTAGCTCCATCAATGTCTAAACTTGGAGCATTTACTCCAAAAGATGGCCCCGAAAGATGGCTACTAGGCATGTCTACATTTGGACCCCCTATGTTTGTAGCTAACTAGGTGCTTTGAGTCCACCATTGACTTTCAATCCAGGCGTTTCAACACTTGGCAACTGTAAGCCAGCACTGGATGAATAATCAGGAATGTCTGAGAAACTTCCTGACAGATTTACATTTGGACCATTTAAATTAGTATTAAGCCCAAGTTGTGATCCACCAAGACCCAGTGGTGGAAGATTCATGTTACTACCCCCAAAATCACCAGCTACCGAACCAGATAATGCTGAAGACTCAGCGTCTAAATTCTTGTTTTTTGGTTTAAGAAGGCCAAAATCAACTCCAAGACGCGGCAAACCTGAGTTTGCATTAAGTTTAGATGAGTTTGGTTTAAGAGAGACATCTCTGCTGAGGAGGGTTTCTGCGTCCACTGAGCCACTCTTCAGGTACTTCTTGATTTTAGTGTTGTAGAGTTTGTTGTAGGAGTCATTCAGCATCTGGAAAAGAAAGTTATATGTTATATTTAAACATAATTTTGTGTGGAAATACTTGTAAAATGTGGGAGTAATAGATCAAATAAAAACAGGGGAAAAAGTGATTGAAAATTTAATTTCACTAAGAAAACTATACAGATTGAAACAGTAGGGGCTATTTAAGAACAACAAAGTGTTATTGGCTCACATAGAGAAAATGTCATCAATTAGAAAAGTCACAACCAGTAAACTGGGTGTCAAGATTATTCAACTAATTAATAATAATTATTCTGAGAATCATTAGAAGCAAAACTATTTAATTTGAGATTGATCTATGCTCCAAAAAAGTTTTTTAATCAAGAACAACTGTAATCTATTAGACAATGAAAAAAATAAATATGAACTGCATTGTTGTTTAGTCACAGTGTCAATAATTGTGAATAAAATTGTGATGTGATGATCACAAAGACTGCTATTATTTAAGAATTATAATGTCCCCTGCAAACAATGTCTTGTTTGTCAATGTCTTTTTACTAACTCTGTAGTTTAGACCTCTACAAACATGTTCTGAAATGCATGGGAGTCTAAGTTTAGCAGGTCAGTCTTTTCTCAGATGTTTTTGATGGAGACATTTTACATAGACACTCACTGTTTCTGGAGACTTGAAGGTGTGGTCCCTGGGGATCTGGTCCAGGTTTTCCATACTCTTGCTCATGTTGCTCCTGGTCAGGACTCGGACATTGGAGTTAAATGGTTCCATGGCCTTAAGCACCTGCAGCACCTCGTCTTTGGATAGATGATCAAAGTTTATGGATGCTCCCACCAGCTCATCTCCTGAACACACAAAACCCCTTATGTATAAACATCACTCAAAAAGTTACAGTTTTTAGAAACTTACTTTAGAAACTATATGTAATCAAAGTACCCTTTGAGCACCAACAATATACTGTATGCATAAATCCTTGCAGAAAATCACATAATGGGACATTTATGGACCACTTACCTGCTCTGAGCTCCTGAGTGTCTGACTCAGTGTTGATGCTGGAGATGACCACGCCTCCATCATCTGACTGCTCCAGGGTCAAAGCATCAGAGAGACTCCGCCCTCTGCGATGGGACAACTATAACACATAAATAAAGTGTTCATGTAAATTACAACAAAAATATTCAGTTTACTGCATATTTGGCTGTTTCATAATATGTTACAACTTTCAGTTCATGGGTTTCAAGTCAGGTTTAGATATTTGTGGTTTAATATAGTGCCGAAGGAATAACAACAAAAAAATACAGTCATGCACAATATGTAATTTAAATCAAATATTGTTTTCTAATATTCAAAGTGAGATGAGGTCAGGAAAAATTTTAATTGTTTTAAATGATTTTGAAGTATAGTCTAATAAACAAAGCAGAATTATTGACCTTGCTTCTAAAAAGTGATCAGGTTTAACTTTTTTTTTTTACTTTCTTATGAAAATTGTATTGATATTGAATTATCAGCCACTGAACTCAATCGGGAGAGGGACATATGAAAAATAAAATATATTACATATATTTAGTTTCCAAATTGAGATAGTTTGGACATGTACAGTGGAGGGAAACTGAATATATGGTATAGAGGAAGACCATAGGGGTGTGAGAGGAGAGTGTTAGGAACACATCAACATTGTAGACAGTTTAAGAAATGGCCATTTTCTTCTCAATAGTAAAATTTTGTGAAAACTGTCTATAGCTTCAGGCTGCACTATTTTTTTTACTAGTATTTGTTTCAACAGTGTACTGATAATACTCAAGTTAACCCAATGGGAAAAAAGTTCAAAGTATAATAGGTTTTCATTATGCAGTCAGTTAAATCATGGTTTAAAGTTTCTGTCTCTGGGGTTGAAATCACAGTAGTTCAAATCTACAAAAGAAAAAGAGAAGATTGTTTAGACCTAGATTCAGGCTAAAAGAATGAGAAACACGAGCTTGGTTGTCTGTGAATGCAACACAATGACATATTTGTGGATGCAGTGGAATGTAGGAATTTCACATGAAACAAAAATTAGATGGATTAAATATGTGCAAATTACTAGTATCAGTGTAATTGGGCTGAATTAATAGTGGATATGTTGAAAGAAAAATTGTTAAAATGACTGTCCTGGAGGGACATAGGCTTATAGGCTCCCTAGTTTAGCCCTTTTTTTGCTTATGGTTTAAAATGTTTATTTAGCCTTAGTTAATTCCTAACCACAATGCTGTTTAATTCAAGTTTAGTGCAGGTCTAGACCTAGTTTAGTCATAGATTTATCATCGTTTGGGGTTGACAGATGTTAATTCTTCATTAACTTATTGCTAGTGCATACCACCTCCAGAAAGAAACTATTTCCATGGACAAGCTCTCTCTCTCTCTCTCTCTCTCTCTCTCTCTCTCTCTCTCTCTCTCTCTCTCTCTCTCTCTCTCTCTCTCTCTCTCTCTCTCTCTCTCTCTCTCTCTCATCTATATATATATATATATATATATATATATGTATATGTATATGGTTGGTCTCTCTCACCCTCATGCAGCTCGCGTCCTCGACAGTTCTGCGTAGCATTTTTGCTGTTTTTGTTTTGTTTTTTCTTTTGGCTAAAATATTATATACTGTGGCTTTAAATGATCTTTGTCTTATTATCACACTACACTGAATTTCTATTGTTTTTTGTTTATTTTGTTTATTTTTGCAGATTCAAACTATAGCACTCGCTGTTATGTAACCAAGTAACCTTGCAGCACCTTAGTGACTGAGTATTATGATGATCATTCCTATTGTTTTGGGTGTGTCCGGTCACAAAAATGTAAACGGAAAGTCTAAAAGCAGGGCGTCAGTCAAGTCCTGAGGCCCCAAACAAACTGGTTCATCTGGAGCTGTTGTTTGAATATATTTATTTACACCAGGTAACGGGACACACCCACCTCTTTCGAGAGATCCCATGCTGGCCAATGTACAAAACAAAATGATCAATGAAGTCTTCACTGATTAGATGCAACATTAGAATCACTTGCAGCCGATTTAAGGGAATAATTCTCAATGCAAAATGTATATCTATATAAAATTATCAGAAATCATATGACAAGTTTAAATACATTGTCTTATTACTCCTAGATAACTTGATTTGGTATATTTCTGACTAATTTTAAAGGCACATTATGTACCTTTTGTGGTGCAGGGTCTGCCATCTGCTTGTCTCCATGGTAATATTCTTTCTTTGCCTGAAATGTTCTGTATGGCATTGAACTTATGCATTTTGCATTTATTCAATTACAGTATTATGGGTGTCTCAACTATTCCTTGAAAAACATGCTGTGAGTGGAGTCACATCTTTACAGATCTGAAATGTAACTTGGCTGGATGGTGTCACCTACTCTCCATGGAGACAGATAAGTTTAATGCCATACTTTACAGCCTTCCAGACAAAGCAATAACATTTCCATGTAGATGAAGTTACATAGCTCATGTTTAACATTTTGTAGGCCAAGTAATTTACCAGTGGAGTAAGAAATGTATACTTGAAATAAGAAAAAAATGTCTAAATGACAAATAACTCATTAAAACAATAGTTACACAATCTAGGTCTGATATGTCAAAAGTAGTGCCAATAAAGTATTTGTTTTTCAGGCCATTTACAAATATATGCATTCATAATTCATTCCACTTACTCCTCTGTAGTCACAGCTGCCCTGGGACACACTGACAGAGTTAAGGTTGCCAATATGCACCATCCTCTAACAACCACCACTCCTCACTCACCACATATGACAAGATGCATTGCATAAGGACACAACAACAGTATGTGCTGGCCAGAGCTGAAACTGGAAGTGGATGCTTCATTAAAACCATATATTATTTTTACAGGATAGAAACAACTTCCTTTTATTAACATTACATTACTGCCATGCCTCTGTAATCAGTTGAGTAGCATTCTTACATAACTTGACCTCACTGAGTTTATGGTAACACATTTATGGTTTACTCGTGTCAAAGTTCATGCACACCAAGTAAAACAAGAAAGTATAGCCCAAATATTCAGGTTCTAGTTATTTTATACAATGTATTTTACCTATGTAATAATAGGTAATAATGTAGTAACACAAGTCTATGGAGCATACCACTAATATAACAAAGTACTAGTCAAAAGTCATTTAATTTTGTGGTAGTTTTATTATATGGATATTATAATATATTGGAGCTTTATTTTATGATATAATTCACCCAGCATATCTAAACATTTCTTCTTTATTCGCAAACAAACATGACCTTCATGGCACTGCCATAACAAAAGTCCAATTATTGTACAGTTACAATTGGCTGTAGGCTGTGAATATAAGGCGTGTTTTAAATAAATATCTTTTGCATGTCAGAAACCTTGTCTTGGTGTTGAATGTTTGGTGGAGATAAAGAAAACTGGATATTGAGCTGAACTTGAGCTGTTTAACTCAGTGATCAATCATGAGATATGCTAGAAATTATACCGCCTTAGTTAAAAGTAGAGCATCAGCATCCATTCACTATCCCTGCTCTGAAATTGGATTTATGTATTATCTGTTATCTGTTCCACGGTATGGCATTATCCATCTCCATGGAAACAAGCAGGTGGTGCCACCAGGTCAGTTACAGGTCAGATCAGTGGAGGTGCTACCTCATTCACTGTAAGAAAGCATGTTTATTAAGGGATTTTTGAGCAACAAATTGCCTGAAATTGAAAAATTGCAAGATAAAGAGTTGGTAAACCTCCAACAAAAAAGTTACATAGCAGCTTTAAACAAAGAAAATACAAGCTTATATTGCTCAAAAGACAGCCACTGTTTTGTCAGTCTGCCCCAGGGTCAGTTTGTGTACCACAGCTTGATATCTATTGAGAAAAATGACTAAACCATATGATTGTTTCTACTGTGTCTTGAATTTAAGTATTTATAAACTACAATTGAGCCCTGGCAGTGAGCGTGTGAAACTATGCAAGTGAAACTAGCAGCACAGGCGCGTAACATTCAAAAGCTACAGTGCAATCAGGGGCATCTTTGTTTTTGAAACTGGAACAACACTTTTGCAGCATAACACCATAATATATGCCTTTTCTAATCCTTTAAGATGTAGCAAAAGTGATTGTCTTTCAGTGCATTGAGAGCGACCAAATTAGAATTGGGATTAAACCGGGATCAAACCAAAGTGTGAATGCACCCTAAATCAGCAAATTATTTTTTTATTCAAATACAATTTATTGTATTTTTTCTTGGAGCTTCAAGGATCAGAAATGCGTATGATTTTGTGAAAAGTAATACATTATGATTAAAAATAAATCCAAAATCTTTTACTGGAATCTTGGATATTCACTCTATTTTTTTTTTTTTTTTTTTTTTTTGTACTTTGTTGATGAAAATCTCACCCAAAAATTTGCCTTCATTTTTATTAAAATTTTTTGGCAGATGTAATCCAATTCATCTTATTCCCTGTTACAGTCAAAGCATACTGTTGTTGTGTCTTTTGGCAAGACACTTCACTCATCTTGCCTGCATTAAAATGTTAAACCTCAGGGCAAAACAAGATACTAAACCTAGTTTATTTCTGAATGGAATTGGGACTGAACTTTTAAATAGTTAATAATCTCATCAACATAAATAATGAAGAAAGTTGCACTGACCTTGTCCATTTGTGTATTTCTTGTAGTAGTTTAGCAGTAGTAGTACTATAGCAGTTTACTCCATGCTGTCCCTCATGGAGTACACAGTATGACAGATCAGCAGTAGTTCATGGGACAGATACTGGACTGAGGTCGACAAACAGGTTAAGCTCCGCCCGCCTGAGCTGTCAACAGAAACGCCTTTAAACAAACACGCCCCAGTGATCAGGGCGCACTCACTACTGTACATACGTCACACAATTGCAAGGCAATGACTGTGACTACTACTTCAAATATGTACACAATGTAAATGTATAGGCCTTTGGGATAGCAACGGGAAATACAGTTAGTATTTATTTTATACACACCGGTTAAATTGTGATTATGATTTTCAATTAGCAGGCTATAGGCCTTGATCACTTTTATTTTTTTGTTTTGACCAAAATTATCTGTCCATGGAGTTCACTATTCTGTCTGATTCAGTTAGATTATCAAGTTTGTTCAACTCTTATTTTTTCTTATTAAAAAGAAACTTATCCAAAACATATGAAAATGCCTTGGCGATCTATACCAAATAACCAAAGAAATCTAAACTCATTAAACTTCTTAACTATTGTCTCCATGGGGATTGACAGGTTTAATACCACAATGTGGAAGATTTCCAGGCAAAGCAATGGCATCTCCAAGTAAATAAGCAGGTGGCAGATACTCAACTAGAAAAGATACATGGGGCACCTTGCAATAGATCCATGCAAAATCCACATATTTGCTCTGGATCAACAAACATGCAAGTGAACATTGTTTGAGGGCACAATAAACTTAAATAAAAAATACTGAAGTTTTATTCAAATTGGTATTTCTGACAAAATAACTAAATTTTTAAACAATTACAGCTCCGCTTGTCAATCATTGTATTCATGGGTTCCAGGCATAATATTGTTTGCTTATTTGAATTATTTGGCATGACAATAGTCCTCTGTTGTTATAGCAACAGCACAGTTCAAACAAAATAATACAATATCTTTTGAATGTGGAAAATTCCTCTCAAAATTCTTCAAATGAGGAAGGAATCAATGCCTGAAATCATAAATAGAATCATTAATGGCCAACAAAAGTATCTGATTTCTGGCCAATTAACCATTTACAACAAAATATTAAAGTATATAATTTTGAATGTATACAAAAGGATAGCAAAATCTTCAAAACTATTAAGATTATCAAGTAATGTATAACTTCTTAGCAACATTTATAAGCACATTTTAACATACTTTTGATGGATAAAAATATTGTACAAATGCAAAGATATTGTTTATATATTATTGTGATATTATATTATGAGTAAATCCATTAAAAAAAATTTTAACCTACTTTCAGTCAATACCAAGTTTATATCAGCACATTTCCTTCAACAGTAGTCTAGACACTATCTATTGAGTACAAACATTAGTCTTGCGATTACTATTTGTTCATTCTTCTTCAGTCTGTTCCCACATCGAAAGTCCTTTAATGTGCTTACCACCTTAACCACCTTATGACAGCAGAGGTCCCGCCCTTCTCTCTATGAGCTAAACAATGACAAAAACAAACAGTGGCTTGTGTTTGAAAGTTCAGTAAAATAACAAAGACAATAAATGTATCATGTTTTACCTAGAAAGGGCTCTGAACTAGACAATCTACTTTGAGGACTGTGGTGTTCTAGGAAAAGTTTAAGAACCATTGTCATGTCCACCATGCCATTATCACATATTAGAAATACATGGAATGCCTTAAAAATACTTTGATAACATTTTTTTTTTATAGTTTTATATTCATTCTCAATTGTCAAAAATTGCTTGCTTTATTTATAAACCTACTAAAACCAGAACAAAATCATGAGACTCATCTTACAAAATTTTGTTCATGCCTGTTTTCCTCTTATACAGTTTTTTGAAATAAAAAACTAAGTAGAGTGCATGTCCTCCTGGTATGGTGTTACTGGGGGGGGGGGGGGGGAGCTTTTGTCTCACTGCCAGATCTCTGGTTCAATTTCCAGACAAAAAAAAAGCATAAGATGGTACAAAATAATGTAGTTTATTGACAGTCTTCAAAGGGGCCAGACCCTGTTGATTCTCGTGTCAAGATTTTACAAAATTATTGTCTGACAGAAAAGAATTGTAACAAACCAAAAAATATTCAAGTATAAGAATTCATTTCTAAAAATAAACAGATAAACAGCAGAATCAGCAGAGAAAAATAAGATGCGATGTGTATAGTGCACAGTAGTTTGTGTAGACATAGTTGCGCTATAAGCAAAACTATTGCATAACACACAAGTCATTATTGGTATGATTGCTGCTAATGTGTCATTTATCAAAACACTTACATAATAACTCCTTTTGTTTGATATTCTGTTCTTTCTGTTTAATTCATAATTAAACCATATTTTAAGCAATTATTATACAATATTTCTCTCACCATGTTTGTGATCCCAGCTTTCTAAATTCCATTAAAACGTCATCGAAAGTTTATAAATTTTAAAATAAATGTAGCCAGAGCTTGACATTAACATTATCTAATTAGAAAAATGCTGGTAGTTTTGGATTTTATGCACATATATTTAGGTTGGGGTTTCATGTGCATTTAGTAAGCATTTACAGAAATTAATCATGAAGAAGAAAACATAAAAATAAAACACAATGATTACATGTCCTGACAGCATGTAACTTCTGCCTAGCAAAAACAAGTTAGCACAAAAAACAGCAACAGTGGTCCTGAACAAAAGTGTCAGTGTGAACATTTATTAGCTTTTCACAATTTTCCCTTAATTCTTGTCAGTCCTTCAAATAAACAAAAGTAAAAAATACATTCAGATTTTAGTCATCTTCCTGACCAGCTCCTTTCATCACCAGTCTGTGAAACACTGAGCTTTCATTTTGACAAAGAACTTCAGGAGAATCAAACTCCAGCACCTGCCCTCCACCCATCACCAGCACACGGTCACAGTCCAAAATTGTGTTTATCCTGCAAGAAAAGGGGAAAAAAAGAAGAAAAAAGAAAGAAAAAATATCACTCTCTATTTTATATTGCACAATGCGATCACTCCTCACAGGGCTAACCACCAATTGACCATCAAAAAGGTTAGATAATCAAGCATTTGTCTTACAAGAGTCAGAATCTCTTACAATACTGCATTTATTTTAAAATGGTAGTACACCACTATAGGCTATCTGTGCACAATAGCCTCTTCCAATGGCACCATGATTTCTCTATGTTTTTTTTTTTTTTTTTTTTTGCAAAATGACAGTAAAATGAATAAACAGATCATGCAGTGGAAAGGGAGCTGTGGATGGACACTGTGTTGATAAAAGGTAGAGGTCTTTGAGTCTCAATGCTAATGCTAATGCTAATTTGAGAGAGTAACACTTTGCTCAGACTGCACCCGGTCCAGCTGCGACTCCAGTGTCAGACTGGTTTTGTTGTGGTGTGACACTCACACGAGGACCAGAGCTTTGCCGTGCTGTTGTGGTCACCCCTTTTGAACCTGCATGCGATAACTATTTGTTTATTAAGGGAAAAGGCTCAAGGCCTTAATTAATCCAGAACGCCACAGCACCTCTGCCATCACCTTCTCGCAGCTTGTGATTATACAGAATACTTATACACCCACAGGAGCTGCACTGCATTCAGCCTGAGGCCAGAGTAATAAATATTAAAAGCATGTCACAAACTAATAATCTACACAACCACCGTGTGATCTGTCAGTAATCTCTTCTTTTATTCTAAATGTAAAAACCTTTGACAAACTAGAAAAAAAAAGATTCACCTGTGAGCGATGGTGAGTACAGTTTTGTCTCTGAAAGTCTCTCTAATCGTCTGCTGCAGGAGTTTGTCTGTTTTCTGGTCCACGCTGGCTGTAGCTTCATCTATGCACAGCACCTACAAAAAGTAAAGAAAGTACTGATAGCTTCAGTAGCAGAAATAATAATAGTGATAGACATAGCAGTAGCAAGAACATTCGACTGAGGGGCAGAGCTTTGGCAAGTAGTCATACAAGTCAGTAGTAATGAGCTATTTAAAAGTTTAGTGATAATAATATGATCTGATAGTTGTCTATGTATTATCTAATGTAGTGACCCTGGAATTTTAAATAAAAGGACCTTTATTTACAAGTAGTACAAGAACGGCAGCTAATTTATTTAGCAATGATTAGAATGACTGTACTACTAATAATGACAAATTATATACATTAAAAACAAATGACACAGAACATTGAACTGGTAGATTTGAGTATGATTCTAAAATAGTAGCTGCAGTAGCAATAGCAGCAGTAGTAGTAGTAGTAATAATAGTACCTTGGCCTGAGTAAGGAGAGCTCTGGCCAAACACAGAAGCTGCCTCTGTCCCACCGAGAAGGACTTCCCTCTTTCTCCCACCTCTGCATCCAGACCTCCTGAACATAAACAAAAACAACTTCATATTAGGTTCAGACAGTCACACTTCCTCTTACTTGAGTACTAGTTTCATCAAATACTTTATTTTTACTTGCGTCATTTCTTGGACCACCACTTTGTACTTGAGTAAAATATTTTGTGTTACTCTATCTACATCTGTAAATAATGCAAATGTATCATGTAGAAAAACACCTACCTAACACAAATTACTGATAGGGACTGAGCTGGCGATATCCTTGGTATTGTGGTGACATTTTGCTTATATTTAGCCTACGTCATCAGATATTATAATGCTCCCTACAGCAGACTTGAATGGATAATACCACCACAATGCGCTGAGTGTCTGATTGTGAATGTTCTCCTCCCTTAGTCTCTTGGTTTACTTGAATTACTTCTTCAACAACTACAATTATAAATTTAAACCCATGTATTACCAAAATATGTCATCTAATCATGTTATCATTTGTCCTGAAACTGGTATAGTTAGGTGGTGGCATGGCCTATCCCAGTTGCTTTAGACGTTAATTTAGTTCACCTAAACGTGTCCGGACAAGGCATGTTGAAGTTTTGTCGTCATGTTTAACTTTTCCATTGATGTAATAAGACATTGTGAAACTGCTTTGTGGAGTTGAGGGTGGAGTGAAAACTGTAAAATGCAGTGAGTCAGTTTATGTTTGAAACAGACACGCCTCATTTAAGTGAACAATATAAAAGATAATTAAAAAGACTACCAAAGACTAATTCAGAGAGATGAGCCTTAGAAAAGTGTTAGGACGAAGAACCACACAATTGCCATTCACAAAGGAGAGACAGAATGACCATACTTGGAAATAAGTCTTAAAATGCCAAATGCCAAATGCTTGAAAATCTATTATGAACTCATTCAATTTGTATAAACTACAAGATTAATTGTAACTGAATTGGAATCACAGTACAAAAAAAAGTAACAGCTGCAAGAAAACAAATAACCTGTAAAAACTTGGTAATTGAAAACCATACAATTACTGCATAGGTTTATCAATTCATATTTCCGTCTTTTCCTGTTAATGCTCCTAAAGTGTGTATTTGCAACAACTCAATCTTCAAGTTTAATTACAAATGTTAATCTTACGAAAACACTTTTAACTTGAATTCTTGGAGATGATTTTTGTAGAGTGGTTGCCTGTCTTATGGGAGGCACTACCACATTTATGGAGTTGGTAAACTATTAAAATGTCTCACTTACCGCAAAGTCTAATGTGAGTAATCTGAGGGTTCAGGATCAGAAAGAAATCTGATTGCTCACAACATATTTTTTCTGTCTAAATGTCATTTGAATACTCTGATAACTCTAGAATTTTTTTCAACAGCACTGTGAAGCACTTTTAGCACAGTTGCTAAAAAGACATTTTGGCATAACATCACAAAGTATTATGGGATACCCCCTTAGACACACAAATGCTAAATCAAAGCTGGTATGTCAAAACAACTGACTCATTTCCATGTCTCATTTCCAAGTAATATTAACTTGTTGGTGTAAATAAAGAATATGTGCTTATTTAAGGCTGTGACGTCACCTGTAAAGTGGGCTATTGCACATGGACTCACCCATTCTGTGCACAGTGTTGCTAAGGTGGCACTGCTCCAGGACATCTTGTAGCTGCTGTTCTGAGTGCCTCTCACAGGGGTCCAAGTTCTGCCTCACAGACCCACTGAACAGAAATGGGTCCTGAGGGATGATGGCCAGCCTTGACCTGCAGGGGGCATCAACACTGTTAAATCAAGGGTGGAGAAGCTTTCTCCTGACATTATCATGTGTTGTGAAAGACCGGTTAGGTAAAATGAATAATTAAAATGCTGATTTTAGTTGTAGTGTAGTTAGTATTAAGGTCTAGTTACTATAACATAAACATATCATATCATAAACACATCATAAACATATAGCATTTTACACTTCAGACTGTTGATAAGTGACATTTTTAGTACTTTTCTCCATCCAAATGATATCATTTTGCAGCGGTCCATAGTACTAGTATACGCCATCCATAAGAGCTCTGCACAAATGTCAGATACCAGAGCAGAGTTTTACACAATATCAAGATAAACCTAAAAACAACTAGCATGCTAACAGTGCTCTTCCACTTTACTACACAATAAAACATTTAATAATTTGATGCCGACAGCCCAGTGGTCTCATATTGACCTTAAGAGCTGCTTTTACAATATATCTGTAGTGAGGTAAAACAAATTTTACTCAGCGACATGGACAAATGGATATACTTTCTCATCACTCGGATAACCTTTTCCCACCTGAGTTGATGAACTCCGACAGTGCTGATGTCTATTCCATCCAGTAGTATCTGCCCCTGGGTCAGTTCCACCATCCTAAATAGAGCCAGGAACAGAGAAGACTTGCCTGATCCCGTCCTGCCAACAATGCCCACCTTCTCCCCAGGGCGCACAACCACACTGACCCCCTCCAGAGCATTGGGAAGCCCCTCCCTGTAACACAGCACCACCGACCGAAACTCCACCCAGCCCTGCTCAGGCCAACTGGGAGGCAGCTGTGGAGTAAACAAATATTAGTAAAAAGCTTAAATTTCCAACTTTTTCTGACTATTAAATTATGTTTCTCCCTCCCAGAAATTATATTGTTAAATTATTTTATTGTATTATATTATAAAAATGTAATTATTGTGAAATTATAGGAATAACTTTGTGAAGCCTGCTAATTTCAATGGATATGTTATTGTTTTTCCTGAAATGTTACATGGTATGGCATTAAAGTTATTTTATCTGTATAGTGAAAAGCAGGTGATGCCACCAGTTCAAGGTGAAAAATCTGGAGTCCTTTTTTTTTGAGCAATAAAAACATGTAGTAAATTCACATAGTTTAATACCATAGTGTGGAATATTCCTGGTAAAGCAATACAGTAAGTTTGTGAATGTATTATAATAAAGTA
Source organism: Boleophthalmus pectinirostris (assembly GCF_026225935.1). NCBI lineage: Eukaryota > Metazoa > Chordata > Actinopteri > Gobiiformes > Gobiidae > Boleophthalmus > Boleophthalmus pectinirostris. The sequence goes on along the minus strand of NW_026571190.1, from coordinate 13,879,126 downwards.
GCAAATAAAGTATACTTAAATTAACAATGTGTTGTGTGATCATTTAACTGAATAACAAAACAGAACCCATGATTATATGTCGCACTGTTTGAGTAGGATATGGTAAACGAACAAATGTGTAAAAATAAACAAATTAATGAGACTTTAATGGGGCAAAGGCTCATTTTGTCACAGGATCTATGAATAAAATGAAGATAGTATGATAGATGTGCTAAAGCTGTACCTCAGCCTTTTTTCCTCAAGTGGTGTCTTTATCTAATTAGAAAACATTGTATTTATGCCAAACCATAACAATATGACAGCTCGGGATGAGCCCTGATTGGCTGTCCAAAAATGGTCCACCCTGCTTCTCATTTCTGTCTGAAAAAGCTGTTGTAAAATGCGAATACTAGCAAAGTGCCCAAAGGTTTGTTAAAGCTAGGAACAAGTTAGATTTAAATACCTACTACCTCCTTTCATTGTTTGTAAATCAGATACCCCAGCTTTAAAGGGAAAATATCTCCACACAGGACAATGAGAGTGGTGGAGAATGAGATATAGAGGGGGGGAGTAGCAGCCTCTAGATGAAATGGCCTGATGAAGAAAGTGCATTTATACGAGCATTAAAATTGTCTCACGTCTGAGGTGTGGTCCTGGGGCTCCGTGGGCAGGTCTGTGCTGTACTCCTCCGTCCGCTCCACACTCACCATCTGCATCTCCATCTGAGTGAAGTTCGAGATGAGTTCAGCCAAGAGCAGCGTGATAGAGAGGGCATAGGATAGGGCCAACCCCACCAAACCTGAAGGAGACAAAGCAAATTTGTGAATACAATCACTGTTGGATAGAGGTCTCTTAGTGTACTGTATACTGTTTAGTGGTGTCAAATTATCACGTTAATTGCGATTAATTAATTACAGTTATATTTAGCGCGTTATGTTTTTTAATCGCGTTAATCTCATTTTTAATCTCTAACTTTAGTGTTTCTGTATGAGAGTGTCTTTATTATAAAACCTGTTTTTATGTGTTGTTGGGACAACAACACACACACACACACAAAACACATTTATACATTTTTTTATTTCGGTAATTCCACTCATTGCCCACACAAAACGTGCGCAGTAACAGCGATGTAAACGTCATGTTCATGTTGGCGACGTCAGTCACAATGGACGAGGTCGAAGAGCCAGTAGAACAGAGGCAGCAGTGCACAGGGAAAAACACATTTGTGTCTTGGAAATTATTCTCCCGACGTGAAATATAAAAGAAAATAACAAATATAATATCGCCTGAAAACAACCTGCATAGGCTCATGATGTCTGCACTACTGTCCTATAGTGACCTGCCACATGAGGGGACACGCACACAAACACACACAAATACAAATACACACAAACACAAATACACACAAACACAAACACACACCTTCATCATCGTCATTAACCTGAGAACGCGCGGACCACGTTTCCTTCCGTAGACACTGCGCGGACACCGCTGTCCTCCCGTGAGCCGCGTGTGGATCGTGTTTTCTCGCTACGCTGCGTAAACCGCGCTTCCTCCTGTGCGCCTCTAAACCAGAACTAACACCAAGACTAAAACCAGGACTAATCCAGTCCAGGACTAAACCAGGACTAAACCAGAACTAAACCAGGACTAAACCAGAACTAAAACCAGAACTAAAACCACGTCTAAACCAGGTCTAAACCAGGTCTAAACCAGAACTAAAACCAGAACTAAAACCAGAATTAAAACCAGAACTAAAACCAGGTCTAAACCAGGACTAAACCATTATTAAACCAGGTCTAAACCAGGACTAAACCAGGACTAAACCAGGTCTAAACCAGGACTAAACCAGAACTAACACCAGGACTAAAACCAGGATTAATCCATTCCAGGACTGAACTAGGACTAAAGTAGGTCTAAACCAGGTCTAAACCAGGACTAAAACTAGTGATTTCATATATAAGTATTTCTCTATCAATAATATTTTTAATATGGTTAAGGAAAGACTGGACTTTTTATTGTCTTTAAGTAGACAAAAGTTATTATGTTCAGATTTCCTCGTCTTTGCTACTTTACAGCAAACAGTTTCTTATTCATGGAGACTTGGGCTCAACAGCCAAATTGGAGAGATTTGTTAAACAATAAATGACTTTATAAAGTCACTTTTTAAAATCTATATTAGTCTTTTGATCTGCCACAATAATGTAATAATGAATTTAAATGAAAATACCTCAAATTGAAGGCTTTTCTCAGCAATTTTTAGGTGAGATTAAAATGAGATTAATTAGATTAATTAATTACAGATCATAATTAATTAATCTCTCAATTTTTTTAATCGCATGACAGCACTAATACTGTTTAAGATAAATATATACCAGTCAGACACATAACATGACCATAGACTGGTTAAGAGAACTTCCTCATCCTCCTCCTCCTCCTCATCATCCTCATCCGGCCTGGAGCAGAGCCTGGCTGCTAACCGGCAACATCTGACCCTGTGTGTACCACCAACAGTCACACACCACACCACATGTGCCATGTCTAAGGACATAACAACTAGTGGAGCTGGTAGTTGAAATAATTGTTCAGTTTGTGGTACAAATAAATGTCATTAAATAATAAAACACAGTAGAAAGAAATCTCATGGACAAATCTTATTGAAACCTACCTGAAGAAATATTAAATATATGTAGTACCAATGTTTTTGTTAGAATATATATGTGTTTATTCTTGAAATGGGTGGGGTCGTAGCACAACCAGGGCAAGCCGTGAAACTCAGCATGGGGTTTGGTGTCGGCTATGTAGTGTTACTAACATTCTAATATTTAATGTAGTTAATGTAGCATGATGTAGTGTCCCAAATGCCATCTAATTATCCCTGTAAAGACACCAGCTAGTAGTTTTAGTATTAGTTATACTACTATTAGTTGTAGTATTAAAGTTAGATAGCCGTACCTGAATTGACAGGATATGCCAGCGCGGGAGAGTCGAGCCAAGGGTAACAGGGCTTTAGTTACCTGGATGGTGTACAGATCGCACGGGACTGAAATGGCACTAGATGAACGATCGGGCCAGGTGTAGAGCAAAATTGCTTGAACCTAGTTGTATCCCATACACAAATGTGCTAATTGAAACAATAAAATTAATGGTAAGGTGGTAAAAGGATAGCCCCTCGCCCTAAACCATTGTCAAAGATGTCTAAAATCAATAATCCACTCAGCATTGCAACAAAAACTGACTGGAGTAAATGTTGCCTTTGTCAGAATGACAAAAATGAGGATCTTAAGTGTCCTCCAACTCATTATTCATGCAACCCAGAGAATAGTGGGTATGGTATGATTGCAAGGAATGTGCCATTGTTCAAAGACATAAATCAGATGCCAATGAGATTGGATTTGTCCATACTGAATGTTGGTAGTGGCACTGAAGAAACGCTAATAAAAAATTATGCCAAATATCACCAAAGCTGCAGATTATTGTTCAGTAACAGTAAACTTGAACAGGCAAACAAAAGAGCAGCTTGTGATACACTGGACTCAGACAAAGGACATTCAAAAATTAGAAGAACTGTGCAGAAGCCCCAGCAATATATTTAACGTGATAACATAGAACCAGCTTCTGAACAAGACAAGCATCAACAATGCAGTTAAATGACAGGCTGAATGAATGTCTCAAAAATCTTAATGATGGCAAACTTTTGGCCATCTTAAGTGCAGGCGATGTGGTAGCACAAGAATTAAAATATAATTTAATTATTTTAAATTAACTTTTACATTCTTTTAAATTAAATTAAATTAAATTTAATTTAATAAAATAAAAATAAATTAAATTAAATTACAATTTTAATTAAATTAAATTAAATTAAATTTACATTTAATTTGGTCAATGTAAATTAAATGTAAAAAGCTGTCAACAATTGACCAACTGTGGTTGTAAAGGAGACTGTTGTGGTAGCTGTAAATGTTTTCGTCTGGGTTTAGATTGCACACAGCTTTGTGGCTGCAACTGTAATGATTAAGGTCAATAAGCAAAGTTTAACAAAAAAAAAAAAAAACAAAAAAAAAAAAAAACTGTATTGTGTTTTTTTCAATAGTTCTTAAGCACATACAGCACTATGCATGGTTCCATTTTAATAGCTTTATTTCTGAAATTAACAGATGTCAATATGTTGCATTTTATTTTAATTTTGCTCGTGTTTTTATTTCTACTTCCCAAATGGTTATTGGGATACCTTTGGTTTCAAATTGCGAGAAAATTTAATGAATTTTGTGGAAAATTAAATATATTTTGGTGTAAAATTAGTTGAATACCTGACATTGCATTACTGTATATGTATATATTTGCAAATTTGTGATTTATTCCATTAATTTTGATTAAGAACATGATGACTTATTGTCTTTTAGCTCATACTTATGCGAAATCAGTTGTTTGGTCGGCCATCTTGAAAAATGTTAGCTAAATATAAGAGAAATTTGGTGCTTGTACCACCAACTGAACGATTCTTGTGGTTTGGAGACCTAATCTGCTCCACTAAACAGTTTTGCCACTGGCATACCGCTGTGGCACCTGATATTTCCAGCAGTTTCCTAACCAAGTACTAACCAGGTCCAGCTCTGCTTAGGTTCTGAGATCAGGCTTTGACAATGAGGTTTAGCCACACACAGTATATGTGATGATCTTAAACCCATTAAAGTGCCCTGTACCATCCCATCACTATTAAACAACATATGATATTAAAGTTGTATGGAGGATTTTTTTTGTTTCAAATTGTCAATGATAGCATTATAAAGATGCAGTAGCCTTGTAATTATGATGACCAAAAAAAAAGAATAAAAATTCATCAACTCTGGACGTGGTGGGGCTAAACATTTGCCAATAGATAACGACACTGCCTCGTTATCTATTAGCTGATAGGCTGTCAATCAAACTCCCTACATTTCTAGCGTAACTGACTTGCCTGCGCGCCGCCGTTACGTGGTTTACGTACGCCTGTCATGCAGTCCACAGACGCATAGACGCTGTTTAATCCACCAACACAACAGTTCTTAGCGGCTTTTTTGACCTATATCTTCCTCGCAGTTAGCACAAAGTTTGTTGCAATGGCAGACAAGAATCTACGAGCAGTTAGCCGCAAAAGAAAGTCCGTTTTTGAGGTCGCTGAAAGAAGAAGACAAGGGGAAAAGCAGCGAAGCCAAACTAAGGTGATTCTTGGAGATTCATTCCAGCGATGGCGCGACTGAAGCAGACGAAGGGTCTAAAGACTGACGCACTGGTCGCCAAATTACTTCTGGACAGGTCACTTCTGCTTATTATGAAAACGTACTTTATTTCCAAGAGCTAGTCAAACGTTTTTCAGGACACGAATGCAATATCCTATGCCTGAAAATGTAATTTTCAATGCAAAGAAAGAGTCCGCTTGCTGCTGCGTGTCGTAGCTAGTTCATTCGCACGGAATCTCCACGCACCCCTCTCTGCACCGCTCCCCTCTCCTCTCCCCGCTCCTCGCTCCCCGCTCCGCTCTTCTCCCTGCTCCTCACTTCTTCTCCGCGCACGAAATGTCCGCGCACCCCCTCCCCCCGCTCCTCACTTCTCCACCTTGCCTAACCAACACTGTAGTTAGTTGTTTACAAGTCATTTGCAGCGATGAGTACTTGTTTTCTAGAAACAAACGTGTTTCTGGCGTAAAGAGGAGGCGGGAGGAGGCATTTCTACGTAGGGAGCTGTGGGGGAGGGGGGGGGGTGGTTTCACACATGCGCAACATTTGAAAAACGACAAACAGTCGCTGGATTTCTCATTCCTTGGAAAATCCTCTATACAACCTTTAAACCGGGACAATACAGATGAAAAAGTGTGAAAGAATGTAAGTAAAACCCAAAAAGATTTAAAGATGAGAACTCAGCAAGTATTACTGTCATGAATCACAATACTAACATTTCGCACACTCATTTTGATATTAAGGGCAGGCCCGACACGTAATGTTTTATTTTTCAGCTTTGATAGTCAAATGGGCAGGTAGTCCTGTTAACAGTTAGGAGCATTATGTCACAACTGTGGGTTTCTCACCAGGGTCAACGGACTTGAACTGATGTTGCACCACAGCGATGACCGCGAGTGCCGTCACCACAGCAACACCCATGAACTGCAGTCGAACATAGAGCCATTGCTTCGCTGCGTTGGAGACGAACAGGCAGCGTTGGTTCTGCTCCAGGTGCTTTGCATTCTCCTCCTTAAACCTGTGGAAAGAGAAAGTCAAATCTGCTCTAAAGACTGCTCTAAAAATTTAAATATTTCTGGATCAGTGGTACAGTTGTATCACCTAACAACAAACATGTCAAGTTCATTAGTAGGGCACCATGACTTGTATTTATAATGAATTCATACACAACCTTGACATAAGTTATTTAAAAGCAATAGCAACTGTATGTAATCTGTGCTCTTACATTAAAAAAAAAAGTACTACAATCAAAACTGAACCTGGGTTGCCAGTGTCTTAACCTGTACACAAAGGATACACAAGTTTTTCTCACTCTCAGGAAATGGACAGATGACTCTCATGCAAAAGCTCAGAGCCTCGAGAATTCAATCTGAGCATTCAGATCAGAGATAGTGTTTGTGGGTTTAAACCAATTGGATTTCAGCATTGAAACTGTCAAACCAAATGAGAAACTCATGTGAAGCTCATTCTGCTTTCTGACTGGATAATTGTCTTGAGAACCAAAACAACTAATTCTTACACTTGACCGCTTGGCCAACAGTCAACAGTATTACACTTTTCAATCAATCAATCAATCAATCAAACTTTATTTGTATAGCACTTTTCATACATTTGAAATGTAGCACAAAGTTTAGAGAATAGTTTACAGGGATTCTGCAGATTCAGCTTCACTGTGACAGTGGCATAAAGTACTAGTTTCACAAGAACTTAACCTCAAGAAAAAACATGGGTGTAGTGGGAACATATAAGATGGTCCTGAGATCAATTCACTAGGCCTGCATGCCTGCACGAAGTCAATATTATGCTTATACAACTCGCTATCTTCTAGTGGGGATTGTGCCAAGGACACTGTGTTTACGAAAAACAGGGCACCCTGCCCCACTGCCAGTTTCAAAAGACTGGACATGGGACAGGAATGCGCCTCCATGTATGTGTGCGCGGTGGAGACTGGCCCTCTCTGCACGCACAGGTGCATGAAGAGAATATATAGAGGCGGAGGGAAAGCACCCACTTTAGAGTCTGCTGCGGGTTGCGTACGAACGCCCAGCCGGGTTTAAGCCACTCTGCCGTGGGTTGTTGGCTCTCCAGCCCAGTGTCAACGGTGAGTTTGATTTTCTTATGTGCCAGTTTGTGTGATGATTGATGCTTAAACCCATTGATTGATTGATATGATTGTAACAATGTTGAGCGGGGAATAAACGGACATATTTATTCTAGCCTCATTGTGTGATGATTGCAATGTTGAGCGGGGAGTAAACGGACACATTTACTCTAGCCTCATTGTGTGTAGCAATGTTAAGCGGGGAGTAACCGGACACATTTGTTCTAACTTCATTGTAACAATTATTGAGCGGGGAATAAACAGGCACAGTTATTCTAGCTTGTTGTAACAATGTTAAGCGGGGAATAGACAGACCCGTTCACTCTAGCTTCATTGTGTGCTGGCATTGATTGATGTGAAATAGTGATTGCCTGGTTGTGACTACTTCCCACGAACCTTTTAAGATATTTCACAAAACATTTTTGGCGTTGTCGGCAGGATACTAAATTAAAGGGGAAGATTCACTATGTTTTCACGAAACAAGAAAATGCCTGAGGAGACCGCCCCGCAGATGGGGACGGGTTGGACCGGGCTGTGGCAGCCCGTGTATACATGTTTGTTGGACCAGGGGGGGACCCCTGGTGACTGGGGACCTGGTGTACAGACCGGGGATGTCCAGGCTGTGTTGACTACCTTGCAGGGGGTGATTCCTGACAAAAGGGCTCCGCTGGCCGGAGTACGAAGGCGCATGTGGATTTGCGCACATGCATGGAAACAGCAGGCGCAGTACGCGCGGTATTTACAGGAGAGAAATGCGGAGCTAGAGTCACAAGTAGAAAGACTCGCCCGAATGGCAGAGAAAGCTGTAGGAAGAGTTTCTAAACAGAATAGACAGGCCAGGCGTAAGGCGCCTCGCGATGTGACACGGCCCCAGGTCCGCGCTTTTATTGCAAAAGTTGAGGCTGAGGACTGGGACCCAGAGGACTGGGACCCAGAAACCTGGGATGGTAATATCTGGAGTGATGATGAGCCTGCACCCGGAGGGGCAGTAGCTCGCCCAGTGATCAGGCGCCGTAAGGTGCAGCAAGTGGTGCCTGATCAAATGCGTCCCTTATTGGATAAGCAACGTAGGGAGCAGAGAAGAATCAGAAAACAGTGGAAGCCAGGATTGTATCCTGATCTGGAGGACGTGCGTAGAGGCTATTAAGATTAGGGAGGTGGCCAGGCCCTGGGCATAAGGGCAATGAGATGGTCGTTAGACGACGCCCGCCCTCATGTGCCGGTGGAACTGCACTGGCGAACCTCAATTTAGCATTAGTAGATACCGGGGCTGAGGCCAGCTTAATTCACGGGAACCCGGACAAATTTAAAGGGGAAACTATTGTATTATAAGGATTAAGAGAGTAGTGTGATCAAATGGAAATGGTACGTGTCTGAACGTGTAAAGTCTGGACTCAAAGGTGTGTCTGTATTGCATGAACAGGTTGCGGACGCTCCCCAAGAAGGAGAGACTCGCTTTGAAATAAAGCCAATAACCGAGTCACCAGTCAAAGAGGGGAGGCCCTTTAATGAACTGACAGATGCTGAAAAGCAACATGCTTGGTTCACGGATGGCTCTGCTAAGTGGAGAGCTGGTAAACGGAACTGGAAAGCAGCAGCATTGAATCCAGTCCAGGGGGTGACGTTAGAAGAGATGGGAGAAGGCAAGAGTAGCCAATGGGCAGAATTAAAGGCGGTACATTTAGCAGTGAGACAAGCAGGCATTAATGCATTGGCCCCCTGCCCACATCACAAAACTGTCGACATGCGTGCACCGCAGTAGACACTTATTCTGGACTATTGGTGGTGCATCCGTGTAAATTTGCTAACCAAAACTCGACGCTTAAATGTTTGCAATTGATTGAACAGTATATCATGTGCCATATCATCCCCAAGCGGCTGGTTTGATTGAGAGAATGAATGGGTTGTTGAAAGGAATCTTGAAAAAACTGTCAGTTGATAACTCACTGTACACATCCTCCCCAGATCGGGACTGTCCCTTAAAGGCGTAACCGTTCTGGCAGGAGTAATTGATAGTGATTATCAAGGAGAAATTGGAGTAGTATTGCAAAATATTAAATCTGAACCATTTGTAATTAACAAAGGAGACAAACTTGCTCAGTTGTTAATAAAACCTTGTGACATGTCCACTCCAGTTGAAATCCAACCTCCCACGCACTTGACAGGGCGGGGAGAGGGAGGATTTGGCTCAACTGATAAGACTGGGGCTAAAGTATGGGTAAAACAGCCTCAGGGGCCTCCTAAAGCGGCAGAAATTATAGCCCAAGGTAATGACAAAATAGTTACCGTAATGTACCCAGGATAAGAACACTGGGTAAATGTGCCTGGGGACAAATGCTACCCCAGGCAATAGGTTAACATGTTCTGAAGTGCTTTATGTTAACAGGGATGCCCTGGTGGACCCTGTTGATTGGCAGACGACCAGCACGTGGCTGCCGACCCCGGCGGAGGTATGGCCCTCCTCGGACAGTGTGGTGCAGGTTCATGGGCCATGTGCCTGGGTGACATCGCTGCATGGCTGGGATGGCTATGACGTTAAAGGAGAAGTAATGGGACATCAATTGCATCAAATTAAAGAATTTCGATTTGGCTGGAAAAATGCCACCCTGATAAGGATACAAGATAACTTCACCTGTGAGGCGAACCGTGCGTGTATCACCACCCGAGTACGGACTAAATGCACGCTATTCAGTTATCGACAAAGAGGTCATGTGATACCAGTCGTAAGCCCGGACTGCATAATACATATCTCCAGCAATGTATCGTTGTGTTTATACAATCTGACTGTAAGACAATGTGTGGAGCGGCATAACGGCACTGAATGGAACATAACCGTATCTGAATCTGACATGGCGGTCTGGTTGGTCAATGCTTCCGCCATTGCGAACAGAACAATATATGGGATGAAAATAGAAGTGGTGCCAGCCACTTCTCGACCGGACCCAGCACAAGTAGTGCCGATTCCCGGCACGTGCCAACCTTTGGTAACTGGATTGACTAAAACTAAAGTACACTGGACGGTTAACTTTCCACCCTTTCCACCATGCCCTCGTCAAAAGCGGGTCTGGTACGATACCATTTTGGGAGGGTCAGGAACGTTATTGGGATTAAGCAACATGGTTGATGGACAGATCACTACTAGTAAGCTACACTACACTGGACAATCAACATCGGCGGGACTTGATTTGGTGGCACAATGGATGCCCACCGCACTAAAAGGACAACAACAGAATGTCCGATTATGGAAAGAAATGTTTAAAATAGATTGGAATAAATGGAATACTACTGATGGGGTGTTTAAAAACATAACACAGTTACTAAACTGGACTATATGCTCAATACAACATGTTAATGCCCTTATGCAACGTGAACGGATGCAGCGTGTTTTAACTTCTGATAATTATCATGAATGGCGACAGCAATGGAACATCTATAATAGTTTGTGGTTACATTTATATTCGGCACGAACAAAATGTAATGATACCATGTGTTATGGTAAATATGATATGTATAACGTAACTCACCCACATCTGATATGCAAATTCCACGTGTTACCTGTTATCGTTCACGGTGCGTATTGGGTATTAAGAGTTAAAGGGGAGTGGCTAGACGCCGCTAAAGATGTGACTTATGATTTAACAGGATGTGATGAAACGGACAAAGGTGTTGTATGCCCACTTAGGTCATCTTATACCAACCAATGCCTGAAAGACGAAAATGCTTTGTGTGATTGGGACTATCAAAAACCCGATGATTTGTTATTCCAGCTAGGTCCTCACACTTTGTGTGTAGTGACAATGAATCAACATCCTTGCACACCTTTCTCTGGTTGTTTGAGAAATGTACATGTCTGGACTTGGCACAACATCACATACAAATTACTCCACACTCAGTGATTTCACAGAGGTGCAGTGGACTCAATTACAGCAACCCAAGTTGGGGATATCTTTGGAACGCTTCCAAGGCGCCCTGGAATCGTCCAAAGATCTGAAAGGAATGATCGCATGCAGTGTCCAAGTTACAGGTGACAACCCTCTTCCGATCAAAGAAAGTGGAGGCAGTGGCAAAATTGGTAGAGCAAAATTCACTGGTATGACATCTTCACGGGGCTATCACCCTTTGCCCGTCGGCTGCTAGCGCCGCCACTTGTTATACTGATTTGTATTATTGCTGCTTTAACGTGCTGTAACGTGCTTACTTGGATTATATAATTTTGCACCATGAAGATCATAATGACAATCACTGAGGGGGCCTTCGGGCGTGACATTATACATGTTGAGGTGGTGCCAGATAATCCTGAGCTTCATACACTACAACTGACGTGGTGGCAGAACCAGGATTACTGGCAACGCCGTTTCACTTTGGAAGAAAGAAGGCACTGATATGATTTTATATTGCAATATTTACATATTGATGATGACTTGGACTCCTCTGCCTTTATGAATTGATCACAGGACCACAGGGTGGAATGTAGTGGGAACATATAAGATGGTCCTGAGATCAATTCACTAGGCCTGCATGCCTGCACGAAGTCAATATTATGCTTATACAACTCGCTATCTTCTAGTGGGGATTGTGCCAAGGACACTGTGTTTACGAAAAACAGGGCACCCTGCCCCATTGCCAGTTTCAAAAGACTGGACATGGGACAGGAATGCGCCTCCATGTATGTGTGCGCGGTGGAGACTGGCCCTCTCTGCACGCACAGGTGCATGAAGAGAATATATAGAGGCGGAGGGAAAGCACCCACTTTAGAGTCTGCTGCGGGTTGCGTACGAACGCCCAGCCGGGTTTAAGCCACTCTGCCGTGGGTTGTTGGCTCTCCAGCCCAGTGTCAACGGTGAGTTTGATTTTCTTATGTGCCAGTTTGTGTGATGATTGATGCTTAAACCCATTGATTGATTGATATGATTGTAACAATGTTGAGCGGGGAATAAACGGACATATTTATTCTAGCCTCATTGTGTGATGATTGCAATGTTGAGCGGGGAGTAAACGGACACATTTACTCTAGCCTCATTGTGTGTGTAGCAATGTTAAGCGGGGAGTAACCGGACACATTTGTTCTAGCTTCATTGTAACAATTATTGAGCGGGGAATAAACAGGCACAGTTATTCTAGCTTGTTGTAACAATGTTAAGCGGGGAATAGACAGACCCGTTCACTCTAGCTTCATTGTGTGCTGGCATTGATTGGTGTGAAATAGTGATTGCCTGGTTGTGACTACTTCCCACGAACCTTTTAAGATATTTCACAAAACAATGGGGATTATAGGAAAGTGTTAAAAGTTAATTTCTGTGACAAAATATAGAACAAAACTGAATCTGTACCTGGCTGTGCTGCGAGTCGCCCTTATTGTTGCCAGTCCGGTGATTGTTTCTGAGAAGTGCGAGTAAAGGGGGGGAGAGGGTAATGCTATAGAGGCGTTTGAGCTCCCTTGATGTGTGTCTATAAAAGGACTGCAGTTTGTAGTAGACTAGAGCCAGAGGAACCAGCAGCACTATGACCCAGGGCAGCCCATAGCTCATCACGACCAGGATTCCCATCAGCCCGAACACATTGGCTAGAAGTATGTTGAGGACAAAGGGAAGGCTGTCGTCGATGGTGTAGATGTCCGAGGAGAAGCGGTTCAATATGCGACCGAGAGGAGTGGTGTCAAAGAAACTCACCGTCGCCTAAGAAAAGATTTTACAGTGAAAAATTTGAAAATGTACTGCAACTTCAACACCCAGAAACACACAGTGGAAGAGCTGTACAAGACTGTGATGAGGAGGAATACAAGTTACAAGAGTTGAAAGCCAAAGTGAAGTTTTGTTACCTTCAGCACTCTATCCAGGAGCCTGTTGTGGATGGTGGTTGCGGCACAGATGGTTCCGTAGGCAAAGAGAAAAGCCCTCAGTGCAGTGAAGACTGTGTTACTCACAGCAATTCCCCCATAAACAGTGAGGTAAAACTTCACATCAGTGCTCATGTTATTCAGTGAGTGAACTGATGACAAAGGAGACCTGAGGAAGCAAAAAGGTGACTTTTTGAAAAAAAAAAAGTGTGATCTTTTTTAATATTTTCATAACTGCAACTTCCTCATGCAATGCATTGATTAGACAATTGACAATATAGATAAGGCATAACACATTTATTTCAAGCCATGTCAAAAGTTAGATCCTGGTGTACTAAAAGAGATATATAAATCTAATGAATTAGAGATGGGCAGATTATTAAAATATTGCGAATAATAATGATTGTGAATGTTGTTTTTTTAAGTTATGGAGGAATTTGAATATTGAGTTAATTATTTATGTGCCTATAAGACCTAATTAAACTTAAACTTATTTTGTAAACCTCCAAATAAAAATCTAAAGATATATTTCCGAATTATCTGATATGTAAGCCTCAAGTAATACATTCAAAAACATGTTTCATAATAACGTTTGATTACTGTTATTGGGACACTTAAAATAAATATCAAGCAGGGCCATACCAAAAAATGTGAAAGTCTAACCATCAGTCTATTCTGTGACTATTATTCCACTTGCACATTGCTACAGTTGTATTTTTTTGCCTGAAAAGTGTGAATTTTATAAAAACACCCACTCGAGAATGTGTCTGTATTTACATTATAGTTGATATTAACACACAAATCTTAATATGGAACAAATATAGGTTAGGGGCAAATTTTGAACAAAAATTATGCAATTTTCGGCATTCTAATCTAGAGCATTTTAGAGGTAAGTTAACTTATACTTTGTAGTCTGAATATGGCTTTGCCTTTAATTCCCAGTAAATAAAAAAATAAAACTGTTATAATTCTTCACAAGAGAATCACACAGGACTAGGATCACCATGCTGTTTGAGCATTAAAGAATGAGCTGGTATCCCATACAACTCGATAAAGAGGATACAGTAGCCATTCTGCTCAAGTCTGCAGCCGATTGGCTCCTGTGCATGCATGAGACACAAACTGTCCCTCGCAGTAATGACAGTGCGCCATAGAGCGCATCCTGGACCACGCACTGAACCAATGGGAGTGTGCTCCATTTGGAGTTTTCCATTCGAGTGAATGACCTATTTCGAGCTCAAAAAGGCCAAAAGGTGACACGTTTGCCGTCCTGATCATGATACAGCTTTTGTCATCATCACACACCCGTGTAAGACATAGTAAAATTTGAATCAATATAATAACGGGTAGCAGTAACACTTAACAGCATATTTATAGGATGGTACATTATAGGTACATACACAAGTTGGTGGTGGGAGAAGAGCAGTAGGTGAGGAGAGAGAGGGCTCCCTGGGGAAGAACCATCAAAACTGTGGGAACCATTGTTTCTGAGCTGTGAGATCCAGTAGGACAACCACCAGTCGGACACATTTTTAGAGGCTGAAATAGAAGGGAAATAAAATTACTCTTGATGTTGACGAAGAGCACAGACAGAATTAAGAATGAAGTACTATATTTAGATTGAGGTGGTTTGAACATTTACACAAGAGGTACAGTGAATATATGGGTAGAAGGATGCTAAGGTCACTGCTGCAGAAAACAGAAGGCCTAATGGTAGACCAAAGAAGAGATTTATGGATGTGGTAGAGAAAGAAGACATGAAACTAACATTGTCACAATGTCACAACAACAACATGGACCTTAATTTAATGTGCACAAACTACAGTTACAGTAGATTTTAAATAAAGTACCTTGCTCAAGGTAGTAACATATGTCAATAGCTATGGATGTGTCAATTATTTAACTGACATGAACCTAAATTACCAAGTTGGAGGAATATATCCAAACCTTGCATGAGGAGCAGAAACAGAAGCACGGAGGAGGCCAGTGTTGCCCCCACCGACCTCCCGTACGACCGGTATACTCTCCAGGCAAGTCTCCCTATCGCCTTCTGTTCTTCCCCAGAAGAGTCATTGTCCTTGGGTACAGAAAGGAGCAATATTGACCCCTCTTCCTCTGGACCTCCATCCTCTGCAAATAATCAGTCAACTTTAATTCTGTATTTTATTTAGTCAATAAAAAAATAATTATAAATGATTAAAAGATTACATAATTACCATTTTCATTCTTGTTGTCCTTATTTTTCTGAGTCTTTGGTGCAACTTCCACCAAAGGAATTATTTCAGCTGGAGACCCTATGAAAAACAAAAATTACACAAAATTATGCACCTGCTTCCCTTGTTACTGTCTTGCTCAAAATGTTCAGCATCATCACATTAAACACATTGTTTTTATTGTTAAAAATAATGTTCCCTCATCAAAAATATGCCTGAAGAGGTTTTAGATATCATCCATGCATGCATTCATGAGGGGTGCACAGGGAGAGAACACTCCCGAGTCAAAAATAAAAATGAAACTTAGAAACATGTTATTTTTTTTTTTTTCAACAAAAATAGGACTTTCATAACAACAAAAGGTAACTTGGTGATCTAAATATGTTAAGCACTTAGCAGTTAATACCCCATAAAACTAAAATACCCCTTCTTTAACTGCCCATGTTGAACCCCCACATAAGGTCTATACGTAGTTACTAGGAAGGCTGCAGTCAACAAGCCCTGTTACTAAAAAAAGTAAAAGAATATTTAGTGCATATTTATGAAGTAGTTTCTTACCTGTTTTTATGATTTTCCCATTCTCCATCAGGATGACCAGATTGGCTTTATCGACAAACTCGATACGGTGAGTGCAGAGGATCCTGGTCTTTTCTTTCAGAAGATCCATAATGCACCTCTTCATCAGGTGTTCTGCCACATCAGTGTCCACGGCAGCCAGAGGGTCGTCCAGGAGGTAGATAGGTTTGTCCTGGACAGAAATAAAACAATAATACAATAGATGTAGTTGCAGTAGATGTAGTTTAGATTTTTTTTGAGTTAATTATAAATCTTTTTAAAAAAGGGGGTATTATTATCCCTCATCCAAAAAATGTCTGAAGAGGTTTTAGATGGTATCCATTTATGTATTTTAGCATTCTCTCCTGGGCCCTGTTCAAACACTGACGGTTAGCTGCCCTTTGTCACCGGTTCTGTTCAGCTCGAGTGGCTTGGGTATCTGTTTCGGATGGCTCCTGGACGTCATCCTGCAGAGGTGTTCTGGACAATTTGACATTTACGCACAAACAGGCTGCGCAACAGCTTCTATCCACGAGCAGTGGACGTGCTCCAAGGGCACAGGCACAGATAAAAGACCTGAAGGGACTCAGTGCAATAATCTATTTATTTTATTTAATAAATGTTTTTTTTATTGGTATGGATGTGAGGATGTGTGTATATATTGTCAATTTTTACTGCTACAGATCTGCTCTGCTGAAGTTTCGTTGTATTTCATACAATGACAATAAATAAATCTATCTATCTATCTATTTAGTATTGTTTTAATTCTGGTTTAGTCCTGATTTAGTAGAAATTCACTCACACTTTCTATTCCTTGATGCATGCAGGCATTACTTTTAAACAACAGTAATTACTAGTTAAATATTAACAATGTAAATTCTACAAAATTATCATTTTATCACAGAAATAACACAGAAAGAGGATACTGGGCAGATTCACTCATTGTGCATGTCCCAAGCCCAAGAGGAGGATTCACATAAGTGGTGTACAACTCAATATTCATTATATATAAAGTAAATTTAGTTTTTTGTATACTGACCATGTAAACAGCTCGGGCTAAAGCGAGTCGGGCTTTCTGTCCTCCACTCAGAGTCACTCCATTCTCCCCCACCTCCGTTCTGTCGCCATTCGGCAAAACCTGCCGGAGCCCACAAGACAACATATAGCAAAGAAATAGACAGTGAAAATGTTTATCTACATATACAGTAAAATATATTATTCTTCTTCCATGCAGGTACATACATTTAGCAACAAGGGCTGAAAGTCACAGGGTCATTATTTAGTAATTTACATAAAATAACAGAAACCTCCTAAGACCAGTAACGTGAATGAATGATGTAATTTTGCTCATATTAATTTCAATACATATTTTAGTTAAACATGTGCTGCCAAAATGTAGTTTTGTGCACTTTTTAAATAAATATGTATGCATGTATGTATGCATGTATGTATGCATGTATGCATGTATGCATGTATGCATGTATGTATGTATGCATGTATGTATGCATGCATGCATGCATGTATGCATGTATGCATGTATGCATGTATGCATGTATGTATGCATGTGCATGTATGTATGCATGCATGCATGCATGTATGTATGCATGCATGTATGCATGCATGCATGTATGCATGCATGCATGTATGCATGCATGTATGTATGTATGCATGCATGCATGCATATGTATGTATGTATGTATGTATGCATGTATGTATGTATGTATGTATGTATGCATGCATGCATGTATGTATGCATGTATGTATTGGTCAGTTATACCTCGATTAGATAGTAGCAATCAACCGTACGCATTCACATCTTTCACTCTGGGATATAGGACTTTCAGAAACTAAAATCCACAAATTAACAATGTCCTGTCTCACACCAATTAACTTCATTCCTTTCACTATTATCTACAAATCTCCTCTTTGGTCTTCCTCTACAGTCCTTGACAAAAGTCTTGTCGCTTATCCATTTTGTAGAAACAAAATCTTATAATCTGACTTTAAATTAATCGATTGGTTTTAGAAATGTCTCATATGAAAGCTAAAACCCTCCCAAATTATACTCAATAAACTAAAATAAATTTGCTTCATTGAAGAAAGATTGATCATTTAATGAACACAGAAAGGTCAGATTTTGGCAAGACAAAAGTCTTGTCACCTTGTCATATGATGCACCCAATCCTAGATTACAGCCTCATCTGTGATCAGTTACTGATCGATCAATTAGTGGGTGTGTATAAAAAGAACCCCAGCACACCAGACCTTCACATCAACTGCAACTTGACCTCTGACAACATGCCTAAGATCCACCCTGAGACCAAAGCATTAATTATCAAGAGGCTGAAGACCAGATCCACTGCTGAGGTGGCTGACACCTTCAATGTGTCTCAGCGTCAAGTACAAAGAATAAGAAAAAGATCTGAAATGACTGGAGATGTTTTTGACAAGCCCAGGTCCGGCAGACCCCGCAAGACAACTGCTCGGGAGGACCGTTTGTTGACTCGAAAATCCAAGGCCCCTTTTCCACTGCAGCAGAGCTCCACCAGGCCTGGTCACCTCAAGTCCCTGTGTCAACCAGAACAGTTTGTAGAATTCTGTCTCGAAATGGCCTCCATGGTCGAATCAGTGCACAGAAACCAGCACTAAACAAAAGGCAATTTAAAACCGTGTGGCATTTGCCAAGGCCCACAGCCTGCTAAAAGGATGGACACTGGAAAAGTGGCAGAAGGTGGATTTCTCAGATGAATCCTCGGTTGAATTACATCACAGCCGCCACAAATATTGTAGGAGACCTACTGGAGCCCGCATGTATCCAAGATTCACCCAGAAAACAGTTAAGTTTGGTGGCGGAAAAATCATGGTCTGAGGTTCCATCCAGTATGGGGGTGTGCGAGACATTTGCAGGGTGGAAAGCAATATCAATAACCTAAAATATCAAGACATATTAGCTACCTCTTACATTCCCAACCATAAAAGGGGTCAAATTTTGCAGCAGGATGGTGCTCCATCGCATAATTCTATCTCTACATCAAAGTTTCTCAAGGTGAAGAAGATCAAGGTGCTCCAGGACTGGCCAGCCCAGTCACCAGACATGAACATCATTGAGCATGTCTGGGGTAGAATGAAAGAGGAAGCATGGAAGGCAAAACCAAAGAATCTTGATGAACTCTGGAAGGCATGTAAGACGCTTTGTTTGCTATTCCTGATGACTTCATCAACAAATTGTATGAATCATTGTCAAACCGCATGGATGTAGTCCTTGAAGCTCATGGAAGTCATACAAGATATTAAATATGGATCTCACAGCACCACTACTTAATTCACTGACGTTATGTGTAACCTGTACCAAATGAACTAGTAAGATATGAATGATACGTGTACCCAGGAATCTAGGTTCTAAAGGAGGAAAGAAGGTGTAATAAATTTAGACTGTAGGTTGAAACGAGAAAAGTGTAAAATTTATTGAACAGAATCAATATTCTTCCCCAAATATTACCAGCTTACCCCTACATAAATCAGTCCTTTTGTCCAACAATTTGTCCTTTCAAAATAAAAAGTTCAGAGCTCTGAAAAAAAAACTATTTTGTCTCATCTACCCAGGTAGTATGATTTTTTGTTTCTTTCTTTCGTTGGTGCACAAGATCTTAGCTTAATTCAACTGTACTGCAATGAAGGCCAGGTCCACCAAGAAGAGACGTCAAGGCATCCAGCAGGTCTACAGGTCCTGGATCCAGTGACTCCAGCCTCACAGCGAAGTCCCAGGTCAATTCGGGTCAACAAAAAAACAACCGGAGAACAAGAACAAACAAAACCTGGATAAAACTTCCTCTCCAGAACACTTTACAATTTGACGTATCTCTAAGAACCAAAAACAAGTTGTTATTTGACAATCTAAGCAATATTTTACCACATTTTTGCACAATAGAGCTTACATGTGCTGTCCAGCTTCTTCACAAGATGGTGTGCATTTGCAACAAAACCTACAGCACCGTCTACTGGGCGCATATGACACTGCATAGTTAAATGAAATTTAAAGGAACACATTTCCAATTCAACAAGTAAAACTTGGGTGGGTTACATATGCAACATACTTTTGTATTTGAAGTAAATTATTTGTTCAATTTTCTGTAGGCGACAAAACTTTTGTTTTGCCAAAATCTGACCTTTCTGTGTTCATTAAATGATCAATCTTTCTTCAGTGAAGCAAATTTATTTTAGTATATTGAGCATAATTTGGGAGGGTTTTAGCTTTCATATGAGACATTTGTAAAACCAATCGATTAATTTAAAGTCGGGTTATGAGCTTTTGTTTCTACAAAATGGATAAGCGACAAGACTTTTGTCAGGGACTGTAGGCCTCCTGTTTGGTAAAACTATATCTGTACATATATAAACCTCTTACACTGAGATCATCGCTGAGAGCACAAGCCTCGATAACCTTCTGATAAAACTCTGGATCGTAGTCTTTCCCAAACAGAATATTGTCCCGGACTGACGCATGCTGGATCCAGGACTCTTGAGAGGCTAGGCCAAATCCCAGGTCCTGACCGGTGACAAAAACCACACCACTCAATCTGAGAGGAGACGAGAAGTGGAAATTCAAAAAAACTTAACAGGCAGAATGTAAGATACTTTTTTCTTTTTTGTCACAAAAGAAAAGAAATATAAAAATAAGATTTACAAATATTTATTTGTATATATATATATATATATATATATATATATATATATATATATATATATATATATATATATATATATATATATATATATATATATATATATATATATATATATATGTATATATATATATATATATTTTTTTTTTTTTAAGAAGGAAAAGATAGAAATTGTTGCACAAATGCTGAATTTGACCATTGTTATTTCACAAATTATGTCACTATATTGACAAAGTAATGTCACCACAGTTCATTTGTACAGAGAGAGAAGATACTGAAACTCTTCTTTTATGAAGAACGTGCCAGTAATTACAGAGATAATACAGTTAAACTAGAGTAACATCTGCATTGAAGGCAAATTCCATCACAGAATTCTGAAATGCCCTCCATCTCAATTTAAAATAATAACATATATATATTTTTTACCTGTTGAGTTCTCCAGTGAGAGCAGCCAATAAGGAGCTTTTTCCACAGCCAACTTTTCCCACAACAACCACCAGAGAGCCCTGAAAATGACAAACATAATATGCAATTTTTATACATGATGCAAAATGTACACAGCTGCTTGTCTCTGTAAATTGCACAAAGGCAATCTATATTATAGCCCCACTACATAACTTTTCATTTTGGATGTTTGCACTGTGAGCGGGCTTGCATCTCCACAAAACTCCTGCTTGTCTCCATGGAAATATTGTTTTTTTTTTTGGCTATAATAATTCACATTCAGTATGGCATTAAGTGTATATCTCTGTAGGAGCCATTTTTCTTTCATTTAGGCTGGGGTTAATTTGGGTCACTGTTTGTCTGGGCACAGGGTGACCTATATTCGGCTTGACCACAAGGGGGCAGGGTGGAGTCAAGCCCTATATAAATGCACAGGTGCCAGTGCACTGGGTGTATGGGTGACAGGAGGTCAAACGGTTTTTAGCGCTCTCTTTACGGCCGGTGGTCTAGCTTTCACTACTCAACTCTGTAATATTATCGAACATCTTTTTATCCATTCTACTCCCTACTCCTTTCTGCTCTACGATCCAATGTGCCAATCGGGTAGCACGTTAGGCCTGGATCCCCTGCACCCAGAAACGACAAAAGGTTAGGACTAAAATTGTCGCTACACAAGTAAAAACCGCAACCTTTTGGAAAAGAGAAAGCCACCTTTGGGAATACATTCCTGGAAAAGTTTGGCGCACGCTACACTGAGCCTCGGCCTAGCTAACTTGTCTGCAGCAATAGTTGCTCTCGCCCATCTTCTCACTGCTGTTATTTCAAGTAAGTCCGAGGAAATATAAGATTGGAGGCACGACTATATGAGACGTCTTTGGTGAGTGCAGTCATCCTTTCATTTGTTATTCCACGGACAGAGTTTGATGCGCCTATAGGCCTGTTCCAGGAGTTTACGTTAGCCTGCAAGCGGCTAATGATTTGTGGTGGTTTCTTGTTCATTCAAATGAGTCATTTTCTGAGCCCTCTGGCGTAAAGTTTGATAAAGCACAATGCAGCACGCTACTGTTTGTCCACAATTGAAAATGAATGATACTTCTGATAAAAACGATCACATTGAAACTGAGCAAGTGTGCACACAAGGTGAAAAAAGACAAAGAAAATTGTCACTAAAAGGTACGGCATTAGCCGCTGAAAGGATTCAAAAGGAAAGAAATTATCTATTTAAGCGTGCGAGCAAAGCAAAGGATAAGATAACGGAGCTCTGGTCATCAAATGCGAATCTATACGAGGTTCATCAGCAATTAAAATGTTTCAGTAAGTTATGTCAACATGCGTCTTCTCTTCACAACACATTATTAAAAGTTATTATTAAAAATTTCGATTTGCCCGATGATGAGCAACAAAAACAAGATGCTTGGTTCCAAGTTAAAAGTGCTGCCAATGACGCGTTTGTGCGTAAAGTGAATGAATGGTTGAATGAAAACGTAGCGCTGGCAAGAAACACAGACGGTGACGTCAATATAAATGAATGTGGGGATGACTTTATCGAAGAACTGGACGTGGCCACACAAGGTGTTATGAATGAAAATGGACACAATGCAGAGGCTGGGAAAAGTTACGCGGTTACTGATTGCGTAAATCCTGAAGACAGCGCCTTCAACGTATCCAAGCGCTCTAAGCACAGCCACAGGTCTGCGTCCAGCACGTCCTCTGCTCTTAGGCTAGCCATGGCCAATCAAGCAGCTTTAATGACAAAGGCCGCGGCTCTAAAAATGAAACATGAGTTGGAGGCCGAAAAAATAAGAAAGCAAAAGGAACAAATGGAGATGGATGTGGAAATAGCTGCCGCGGCAGCGCAGCTGAATATGTTAGGAGGCAGCTCTGTTGGAGGAAAATCTGCTACAAACGGAATGAATTCATATGTGAGCAAGGGAGTTAAAGAGCGAAGACTTATTGAATTCAACCCTCTTGCAAATGAGTTTGTACCTAAACCATTTACTGCTGCTTTGCCGAACTCTGCGACTCCTACTTCTGCACCTGTGGTGTGACCTAAAATACTCAATAAGATAAAATCATGTACACCATTGCCGCATGTGAACCAGCCTCACCACAGTGTCAAACATGATCTCCAACAGGTTTCACAAACAAGGTCGGCTACTTCAAGGATTCATAGCTTAAATGCTATGTCAAAGTCAAGTAACATTCCAGTTCACCCTCCGATGTCACCTTTAGAACTGCCTGGTTCACAAGCACAACGTCAGTTTATCATGCCACAAGCTCCTATCGCCCCAGATAATGCCATCTGCACCATCATGCAAAGGCAGAATGAAATTACATCAATACTAGTACAAGAGCAGTTAGCAGCCACTCTGCCACAGCGGGACATTCCAATTTTTTAAGGCAATCCATTGTATTGCTCTTCCTTTATGAGGGCATTTGAACACTGTGTGGAGGAGAAGACTAGTAGCTATCAGGACTGTTTGTATTTTCTGGAACAATATACCAGAGGGCACCCAAGAGAGCTGGTGAGGAGCTGCATGCATATGCCATCACAGCTCAAAGGGCCAAAGAACTTTTAATGGAGCACTTTGGAAATGAGCACAAGGTTGCTACAGCATATATGGAAAAGGTGTTTAACTGGCCAGTCATAAAAACGGAGGACGTTCAAGAACTGAACTGGATAATTTCACACTGTTTCTAAGAGGATGCTCTAATGCAATGTCTGAGATACATTATATGGAGGAGCTGAATGTACCTTCACACATGAGGCAAGTGATCATGAAGTGGCCCTACAAGCTGCGTGAGAAATGGAGAAACACTGCTTGTGAGATACAGGAGCGGAAAGGCTTCAGAGCCACATTTATGTATATGGTGAACTTTCTTGAACGCCAAGTTAAGATCCTGTCTCATCCTCTGTTTGGAGACATCTCAGATAACTCCCTCAGTTCAGCACCAAGGAATGCATACAAGAATAAGATCCAATCAAGGAGCAGTTTGAAAGGCAGTAGTTTTGCAACATCTATCGCAGCTATTGAGGGTGTTACATCTTCTTCTGCACAGTCTAAGTCTAAGTAAGGTTTATGGAGATCATGGACAATTCAGTGTGTGTTCAACAAGGACATTATTGTGTGGATTTACCTTTTAATAAGGATGATATCCATATGCCTAATAACCGGTGTATCGTGGAGCAGCGAATCCAGAGCCTCAAAAGGAAATTTGAAAGAAACAAGGATTTTAAGGAGGAATATGTGTCATTTATTACAGATCTTATTGACAAAGGTTATGCAGAGATGGTGCCTCATGACCAACTGGAACTAAAAGATGGAACTGTGTGGTATATGCCTCATCACGCAGTCTACCACCCGAGGAAAGGGACATTGCGAGTGGTTTTCGACTGTGGAGCAAGCTATAAAGGGACCTCATTGAATAGCCAACTTATACAGGGTCCGGATCTCACAAATTCTCTTTTTGGTGTGCTGACCCGATTCCGTGAGGAAAAGGTTGCTCTGATGACTGACATACAGGCCATGTTCCATCAGGTGAAGGTGTCAGAGAAGCAGGTGGATTACCTTCGCTTTTTATGCTGGCATCCATTCCAGAAGAGAAACGATCAAGGCCAATCAGAGAGCTTCACCTGGATCAAGACAGTTTGCCTGTGGAGAAAGCCTTGGGCCTGAGTTGGTGTGCAGAGAGAGATTCATTCACCTTTCAGCTTGGTGTGGAACCAAAACCTCACACCAGATGTGGGATTCTTTCTATGGTCAGTTCCATCTATGACCCCTTAGGCTTCCTGTCTCCATTCACTCTGTTGCCTAAACTGTTGCTGCAGGAAATGTGCAGGCACAATTTATCTTGGGATGATCCCATTCCACAATCAATGTCTCAGTGCTGGACAGCATGGCTGCAGGATCTTCATAAAGTGGGGGAGTTCAAAGTGAGGTGTTGCATCAAGCCCTGTACTTTCAAATCCCCCTTAGTGGCTCAGCTCCACCATTTTGCAGATGGCAGTGACCACGGATATGGGACAGTATCTTATTTGAGGCTACAGGATGAAAGTAGAAAGGTGCACCTGGCCTTCATGCTGGGAAAGGCTAGAGTGGCACCACTGAAACAGACTACAATTCCCCGTCTTGAACTTACAGCTGCCGTTCTGGCCGTTAGGGTGGATAGGATGCTACAAAGGGAGCTATCATTTCAGCTGACGAGTTCATGTTTTTGGACAGACAGTCAAACAGTGCTGAGATACATTAATAATAACTCTAAAAGATTTCACACCTTCGTGGCAAATAGAGTGGCCGCAATCAGGGAGGTGACTGATGTGGCTCAGTGGAGATATATTGGTTCAAAGTTCAATCCAGCTGACGAAGCCTCCAGAGGTCTAACAGCAGACAGCTTTATGGCCTGTCATAGGTGGATAAATGGCCCAGAATTCCTCAAGAGGCCCGAACAGGAGTGGCCAGAGCTCTTTGCACCCCAGCCCGTTTCACCTGAAGATCCAGAGGTGAAAAGGGACGCTCTGGTGAACACCATAGACACTAAAACAGAAGAACCCACTTCCAAGCTGGTGCATTATTTTTCAAGCTGGACCAAGCTAAAGACCTCAGTGGCTTGGTTTCTAAAGGTCAAGGACATCCTGTTGAGCTTAAGCAGAAAAAGGAAAGAACTGCTATCCTCTCTCGTCACTTCTGCTACTTCTATCAATATAGAGGAGGAAATGAAGCAGGCCAGAGCCGCTGTGCTTAAGCAAATGCTGTCAGTGAGCATCTCTCCAAAGCAGAGGCTACTATTATCCATCATAGTCAGCATGCAACATTCAGAGAAGAAATCTGTGAGTTGCAGAGTGGAGCATCTGTTAAGAGCAAGAGTGACATCTATAGGCTTGACCCGGTGTTACACGATGGTTTATTGAGAGTGGGTGGTAGGCTCAGTCGCTCAGCCCTACCTGAAGAGCAGAAGCATCCCATTATTCTTTCTAAAGGACAGCACATTTCCAATCTCATCTTGCGGCATATACATCAGCAGTTAGGACATGCAGGAAGAAATCATATGCTTTCAGTACTAAGACGGAAGTACTGGATCACTAATGCTAACTCAGCATGCTGAAAGGTTATCTCTGAATGTGTTGTTTGCAGACGCTACAGAGGACAGCCCACGGAGCAGAAAATGGCCGATGCTGGAGAAACAAATTTGTCCTGATCTACCACCTGTGGGCGTGGACTATTTTGGGCCTACTGAGGTCAGGAGAGGCAGAGTGATGGTGAAGAGATATGGGGTCATTTTTACCTGCATGACCAGTCGAGCCGTACATTTTGAAGTGGCGTATTCTCTTACAACTGACTCCTGTATCAATGCCATTAGACGCTTTATCTGTCGTCGAGGTCCTGTGCGTCGGATGAGGTCAGACAATGGTACGAATTTTATCGGTGCGGAGCGTGAACTGAGGGCAGCTTTGGCAGCTGTAGACCATACAAAGATCCACCAGGCCCTAGTATCAAAGGAAATTGATTGGGTTTTTAACCCACCTGCTGCATCCCACCATGGAGGCGTGTGGGAGCGACTCATTAGGATGGTCCGTAAGGTGCTTTTCTCAGTTTTACAACAGCAAGCCCTAAATGACGAGAATCTGAATACTATCTTATGTGAAGTGGAAGCCATCCTCAATGACTGGCCCATCACGAGAGTCTCAGAGGATGCGAATGACTTTGAGGCCATTACCCCAAATCATATTCTGCTGTTCAAAGGGAATCCTGTTCTGCCCCCTGGTGCCTTTCAGGAAAATGACAACTACATCAAAAAACGTTGGAGACAGGTGCAGTATCTCTCAGACTTGTTTTGGAAGAGATGGACAAGAGAGTATTTACCTCCGCTGCAAGAGAGACAAAGGTGGTCCAAGCCTCGGAGAAATTTTACAGTTGGCGACATCGTCGTTGTCATGGATCACACTGCTCCTCGTGGCTCCTGGATTTTGGGAAGAGTCAAGAGAACTTATCCAAATAATAAGGGACTAGTGCGAGCCGTGCAGCTAAGAACTAAGAATGGACAGTTGGAGAGGCACATATCTAAAATCTTTCTTCTCGAAGAAGCCCTGTGGAGAAGAAAAACTTTACATAATGGGGCCCTGCACTTAATGGCTCTTCTCTGGGTGAATTGTGCGGTTACACAATTGGGGCCGGTGTGTAGGAGCCATTTTTCTTTCATTTAGGCTGGGGTTAATTTGGGTCACTGTTTGTCTGGGCACAGGGTGACCTATATTCGGCTTGACCACAAGGGGGCAGGGTGGAGTCAAGCTCTATATAAATGCACAGGTGCCAGTGCACTGGGTGTATGGGTGACAGGAGGTCACTCGGTTTTTAGCGCTCTCTTTACGGCCGGTGGTCTAGCTTTCACTACTCAACTCTGTAATATTATCGAACATCTTTTTATCCATTCTACTCCCTACTCCTTTCTGCTCTACGATCCAATGTGCCAATCGGGTAGCGCGTTAGGCCTGGATCCCCTGCACCCAGAAACGACAAAAGGTTAGGACTAAAATTGTCGCTACAATCTCCATGAAGAATGCTGAGAAGAATGGTTTTAACTTTCTCTTTGCCTGGAATTCTGCAGATGACGTTTCACCTCCAGAAAGTTACACAGTGTTGCCTTAAATGCTGTAGTGTGGTCAACTGGGTCGCTGGGTAAAGTCCCTCTTACCTGAGTTACATGGAGGTTGAGCCCCTGCAGGAGTAGACTGCCTTTGGCCTCTCTTTCTGGTCTCCCAGGTCCTTGGTCTTGATTTACATCCTGGTTCTGGTCTGGACTCTGCCATGAGAAGGTTCCTTGGCTCAACAGAATGCAGGTCTGGTCATCTTCAGGACAAACTGTGGGAAAAAGAGGATTAGTTTGTACTTGATGTGAGACATGATCACTGGTTGCATGTCTCCATTGGCCAGTCAAGGGCTTGCATGGTCAGTTAATTTCAAAACAAATATGGGCAATATCACAAGGGACATAAAAACATTGTGGATTTCTGCAGAATCAATGAGCAAACTCTTAATCTGAGTTGAGATAAATTAGATTTTGCTGTGTCACTTTTTGTTTAAATTTTGTCCTTGTCACATTAGTTCGTCCTTTTCTGGGGAGTTTTGTCTTTTTTAAAAACCTGCACAGATGTACTGTTTATATGACATATCAATAATCGGATATGAACTATTGAAATAATTATCAGATGTCTGAATGTAACAATGAAACAGAGTACGTGGTGACCAGACATATTACCCTGTATTTAAAAAAAAGAGATCATTCTGGATATGCCAGGCAGTTGGGTTTGAGTAACTTTCATATTTTTTTTCACCTTTTTCCTTTGAAAGTCATATTAGCCTCAGTAGTATACATTTTGGGCCGTGTACTATTTTGAAATTGATTTTTAAATGTACAGTACAAACTTTTATGATTTATACAGTGTAGTGCAATTACCCAGAGCGTAGTATGATTGCAAGTCCTGGTTCTTGAGTTTAAAGAATTTCTGGATTCGATTCAAAGACACTTTCGCCTCCAGGATCCCGTTCACCACCCACGCAAAGGCATTCAGAGGGATTACGAGCTGCCCCACCAGAGCCAGAGTTGTGAAGACCTGGAATTAACAAAAACTTTGTGAAGGAACATTTAATTATAATACTGCTGCTGTTGATTGGATACTGAATATCTGATTCAGTAAGTTTTGGATTTAACCATTATTTTTAGATTATTAACCTATAATAACTTATTAATTATAAATTAATTATTATAAATTAATTAATTACATTAAAACACCAAGTGTAGGTGTTACTGAAACAAATTCTTATAAATATGTTATTAATTGAAAATGTTCCAATATAAATTAAATTAAAATGTATCATTCAATTTGTTGTGATGGCAAAATCATCTCTTCCTTGTTCTCATGGATCTATACCTTTACTCCTGTCAAAATAAATGCTCTTTACATCATGCAGTGTGTTGCTAAACAAGAAAAAAGTGAGACACTAAATCAGAAGAAAGAATTTTCTATAATGGTAATACAGAAGTTTTTTGTCAAATCAGGTACATCGTTACACTATCCCAGACGCAGGATTCGTGGTCATCATGCACTTTCAAGAGGAAGCTTCTTGGTGCAATATCATAGTGGCAGAAAGGACTAAAACATGCTCCAGACTCATGGTTGAATCAGGTACAGGCCTTTTAATGAGATACTAGATAGATACTTACTTTAGCAGCAGTGAGGGCATGCCCCAACAGTGTGTATGTGACGAAGGTGAGGATGGAGATAACCACAGGCAGTGCGGCCCAGGTGTACACACACAGAGCGTCCAGGTACTTCAGAGCTTTCAGGCGAGACAGCTCCTTCACTCTGCTCTCAAACACTCGTGCTGTGAAGTGAGGCTCCCAGTGATAAAACTTTATCACACGGATCCCAAACAAGATCTCTGTCATTAGCTGGGAATAAAACACAGCAGGGTATTCAGTTATTTTATACTTAACATACTACTTGGGGGCAATACAACAAATATATATGGAAATTTGTCCTCTGCATTTGACCCATCCTTCAGTGATTCTGACAGAACCCGTCAGTAGCAGTGGGCGCCCAGATCTTGAGCTAGGCTTGATCAAGACTACCTTAGCTGGAGGATTTCTACCTACTGTGCATGTTTTGGGTTGAAGTACCTTTTTCATTAACAGAAAAGCACTGAATCACAAAAAATTTTTTTTAAAAACATTTAAATTGGGAGATGACAATATGTTTGCCAAGGAGCAATTTGTATGTTGTTAAAAGTACTTAAATAATAGAGTCTGAACAAACCTGGACTAAACTAAAGTCCTAATCCTATTCATCTACTCTCACCTTGACTCTGCTGTCCTTGTGTTTAAGCATTTCCTTATTGTTCTTGATGATTTTTGAAGCCAAGAACTTATTGAAGGGCACCAGTAACAGCGCCACCATGAGGCCACCGAGGAATGCCGCACCCACCTGCAAGCAGAGGAGGAACAAGATTGAGAAGGTTACAGTGACTCATTGTGCTGCTTTACTGTTATATTTTTGCCAGTATATAAGTGCAGTGCCTCACAATATCACAGGTGGTTTTATCATATCACTTTTTTTTTTTTGTATATTCTGCAAAAATAAGAAGCATTATAATTTTGGTATTTATTTAAATAAATTAAACTTCAAGTTGCTGTTTTGAGTGTATATGAAAAAACAGAACTTACTGAGCGAAAATACTGTAATAATATAACGTACAATCTTACTAAAACACATGAGCTGCAATAAATAAATAAAGTTTACAACAATAAGGAGTCAAAGTTTACATCAATAATGAGTCATAGATTCAGATAAATAGATATTCAGACCACAGTACATATACAAATAAACTGTTCTCCAAAAGTAGGAAGAAAAAGAACACAAAAAAGAGCAAAAATTACTGTTCCATTTATTATTTTTAATTAACGATAAGTCGATATAGTAATTATTAAGAATGGGACAAGATCTTGTGCCACAATATCTCCTGAGTTAAACTTGCCAAAAGGTTGTGCACACATAAGAAAAATTATCACGAGATTTTTTTTATGTATGAGTTTACATTGGAAAAATGTGCTGGTGAGTTACATTTCTTGAGAATTTGTAGTTCCAAAAAGCAGTCCTATACTAACATTGAAAATATTAAATTAATTAAAGAAAAAATGCTGAGGCCAAATTTGTGAACTTAATATACCGAGTATTCATTATGTCTAGTTCTTAGACATAATGAATAGTTCTTCTTCTAGTCCTATTTTTGTGTCTTGTCTTATATACCAAATATTATATCTTTGTGAATTGTTAATAAGAGGAAGATGATACCCATGAAGAGTGGCTATTAATTAGCTGCCCCCACCTGCAGATAGAGGAGGTACAGGGCGATGGTGAAGCGGAAGGGTAGGCTCCAGAGTTCATGGAAGCTGTTGAAGAAGTTGACAACGCGATCTGTGTCAGTGCTCATGAGGTTCACCACTTCTCCCAGAGAGAATCCACTAAGCCCACTGCCACAAACACGCAGAGCTTTACTGTAGATGGAGGAGATCAGAGCCGCCCGGGCACACAGGGAAACTTTAGAGATCTGAAACATTACAGAGAACAGAGGAAGTATATGATTTTGCTCTTTAATTGTTGTTACTGGAAAAACACTTTGGTCACCGTGAGTGCTGAAAATGGCTCTATAAATAAGGATAGATTGGTTTATTACAATACTTAAGTAAAAGTGTCATGGAGTATGCTTTTATGGATTTGGAAACATATTTGTACCGTTTTGCAATCAGATGAGTTCTTTTTCAAGAAATCATGATTCAGTTCACACAAGTTCAAAGAGCATTTACATTTGAAAGAAACTGAAATACAGACTGCTAAACTAAAACAAGAATCCCATAAAGGGCTGCTTGATTAAAAACAAAAGAAATTAAAGCCGCTCGCGGTGATGGTGGCCCTTGTCTCGGTGCACACTCCCACATGACTGCCCCATCTCATTACTCGCTTCTACAAACTGTGTTTCATGCTCTAAGGACAATTCGTAAACCCCCATCATCATTCTGGACTCAAATAATTCAACTACTATTTTGTGGAAAGCGAATTAGTGACTACTGCGGTTGCAGTAATTGTGTTGGGAAAAATCACTGGACTATACTACTCTAAACTGTTGTATATGGTCACACATTGATTGTAAGAAATCTGTTATTTGTTGAAACAACATTTTACTACCTTAAAGTACCTTAACTACTATTGGTATCAAGCTTGATAATAGAATCTGCAGATTTTGTACATATTGTTTTTTTTGTTTAAATGTTTCACCTTTAAATCACAGTTAATATACGGCACCAGCCACAAAATCAAAATCATTGCCTCTCTATTATTAGCCTTTCTTTATTTTGTCACGCACCTCCGAGAGCCGATCCTTAAATTCTGATCTAGCCTACAATAATCTTTTTATCCCTTTTGGCCAGCATTTACATATATGCTACACGGAGCATAATGCTTACGACTAATAGACTAATAGATTAATAGATTAATTTGATTAATTTGATTACTTTTCAGAACATGTTTGTAGCATAAAGGAAGGATTTTTTTTTTGAGTTGTGCTAAAATAATACATACATTAATATAACAGACATGACAAATGCATTAAACAATTACATGAAATGTAAAATTTTTAATAATGAGTTTCAGCTTTGTGTTCCTCCAACATTTTCAATCTCAAAAGATAAAATAATTTGTTTTAAATTGTTAATTAATATGGCAACGCTCCTAAATTTGAAATCCATGGATAGCTACTTACCTGAAACACATATGTACTCCTGATTAGCGATGTCATTAGAGTGGAGGCAAAGAGTCCAAAAGCACACCAGGCCCCAGTGCTGAGAGGGGCATCTTTTTCCTCAATAAAATTCACCAAACTGCTCAGAAGAAGTGGTCCAGAAAATAACAAAATATTCACCGTCAGTTTCATCAACCCCAGAGAATAATATTTCAATCCAAATGCTTTGTGTAACACTTTTATGAGTGAAACATCTCCCTCTAACTCTACAGTGTCTTGAATTGAATGGGAGCTACTGACTGGACTTGGCCAATCGTTATCCTGGTTCAGGACAGTTTGGCCTCTGCAGTGATCCCAGCTTTTTTGAAAATGGCGGGAGATAACGCTAGTTCGGAGAGCCCAAGGTAAGTGGTATACATCATCAGGTCGGTTCAAATCCCCCCTTTTGCCTCTGAGCAGCAAAGGACTGAGCCACAAATAGAAAAGACAAGAAAAAAAGGAGCTCCCATCTTCTCCAACCATCTCACCTGCAAAGAAAAAACAATTTACATGCAATTACTTCTAGAATCCACATGCTTAATTGCTTTTTATACGTTAAAGTAAATAACATCATTTATCATTCAGAAAGTTTTATTTGATTAACCTGGTCACCTACTAGACTAATGATATTGTATTAAAGATAATCGTAACCCAAAAATTATATATTGTGGCATTCCTAGTCATTGTTATGGGCTTAGAACATGACTTTATTGTAACTGCACCTTAAGGCCTTCAAGGGCCCAGTTGTTTTTTCTCTGTGCAATAACCCCAAGCAGATCCAAATATGTGCAATGCTTTTACCTTAGAACTTTAGAACTTGTAGATCCTGTCTGTCTTTTGTGATTAAAATGTATTTATGCATTAATGTGCTGTGTAATATTTTATGTTGTTTGTTTCGTTGTGCCCTTGACGATCGAAGATTAGTGGTTCCAAGATCTTATCCACTGTCTGAATGTCATAATTATTTCAAAATATTCATTCATTTTAGAAAAATTTATTTAAATTATCATAACGTCTTACCTGTGTCCAACTCTTGATCGGGAATAAGTGGTGATCCATCCACTGCATTCACATATAAAGTATATCCAGCATCTCTTACACAAGGAAACAAATAAGCCAAAAGATAAAGAAGCAAAACAAATGCGCGGCTAGACGCTACAGCGAACTGTGTCACTTTTAGGGGCTTGACCATGTTTGAATAGTGATCTGATTCAATAAGTCCAATAATATAAAAACTAGATTTGGAATGGACAGCAACACAAGTAAAAAAAGTAGCATGGGTCCTCTGCCTCTTCTGTGGATTGATTTTTGGAGAACAAAAATGGCTCCAGAGTGAATAGTCCAGCCCAGAAGCCCACAACTGGTGGTGAGGATTGAGAGGTACATGTCTTTTTGGTGTAGAATGGACACTACAATGAGGTCCACAGTGAAGAGGAGAGAGAGGAGGACAGATGAGAGGAGTCTAAGTGACCAGCCACAAGGAGGAGAGGACTGAAGACTGCCGATCCTGTAGAGAGACAAAACGGATTAATAAAAATAAAAACACATACAATTATATGGGTGGTTATTTGTACTGAATAGTTGGGTAAAGAATAATATAACTATAGCTTATAAATATTTTGAAGATTAGTTTGACTCGAGTCAAGAGAATCAAGAGTTTAAACATGATACTTCGAACAGATACATTCTTGGTGAACGTTATACTAGGGCACAAAATCAGAAATGTTTCCTAGGGTCACAGGGTGTTTTAGGTCTTTAAAACATCATACACTTTCACCTAGGCAACCAGACTAGGGCTGACCATTACCCAGTCAGTGTCCTAGCAGCAACCCAACAATCCCCCCATTCAACCAAAGCCATCTAGACGCTTTCTCTGCTGTGTGTGTGGTGGCAGATATGGCTTGGGACTTCTCACCCACAGAGTGCACTGAATGCCTTGCATGCGGTGATTGGCCTGCCAAGCTTCGAAACCCAATCGCCGGCACCCAACCGCCATGGGCCAACATTTGGCTTGCCAGCGTCCATTCTGGAAGTTTGATTTCAGCTCCTAGTATTTGTCCCTCTTCTGCTCACGGGCTTCCTCCATTTGCTCCTCCAATGGAACAGTGAGCTCAATCATGAGGGTCTGCTTTGAGGAGTTCGACCACAACACTGGCCGCAACATTGTCTTTGTCATGTGTGGTGGCAATTATTGTTTGTCCAGGTCAACCTCCACTCTCCAGTCCTGGGCAGAGAATAGCAATCCCTTCTGCATTTTCACAAGCCCTTTCTTCCTACAGCTGCTGATTGTGTTAAACAATAAAGCAAAGAACCTGATTGTGCTGCCAAATGTAATGACCATCAGCAAGGGCTCATGGACAGCAACTTAAGATGTGTGCCAATGTATACATATTTCCACACTGCAGACATGAGGCCCCATTAGTGCAGGTTGGATGGACTGGGAGGAATTAGATGTTTTGGGGATGCATTTTCCAGAGGTCATTCCAGGTTATTTGTCGCTCTCTTGCCTGCTACTTAGTCCATGCACCCTATTGCGACTGCTTTAAATGTTCTCTCTTCCTCTACTTCTGCTCTCATCCTGGAAATTATGTTTTTCTTTTCCTTGAGCCTCATTAAATCTAGGATCCTCCAGGTACCTGAGGCTGACTTTCCCCTTAGCTATAGCTCCCATGACCATTTTGTGATGCAACCTTACTTCAGCTCCCTGCCTCCTGTCCTCCATTTCCTTCCAGTTTTTACTGGCACTCCTGCCCCGATAGATAACCTTTGGACCTGATGGTTCCTGGCACTGGATCACTTCTCTTGCCCTCGTAACTTTGAACTCTTCCTCAATGGATTTAAAAGGAAGCCTCTGTTTACAGCTATTACTGTACAGAGCAATGATGCTGACGCTTACGGGTAGTCCCACCCATCTGCACAGTCTAGACAAATCTTTAAGAGCTTAAACATTATAGTCAGTGTTGGGAGTAATGTATTATAAAAGTAATGTATTACAGTAATGCGTTGATTTTTGCTGTAACGCAGTAATGTAAGGCATTACAGGGGGAAAAATTGTAATATTTTACTCGGTACAAATGTGAGTAACGCGCGTTACAATGCTTTTTTTTAACCTGAATTGAAGTGGTGGGTTTTTCTTCATAGAAATTCGCTAAAATCACCGTGAAATCAGCAGCGGTGAAACGCCGGAGACGCGGCCGGATAAACCTTCAGTTAACCGCGGGTGAAAGGACCGAACTCTACGCTGTTTAGACCTGGTTTAGACCTGGGTCACTTCTGGTTTAGACCTGGTTTACAGTCGTCCCTCGCTCTGACGCGATTCACTTTTCGCGGTCTCGCTGTTTCGCTGATTTTTAGAATTTTTTTTTTTTTTTTGTGCAATTTTGCATGCCTTTTGTTTTTAGTGTATGAACACGTATTGCGTTCCTCCCGCTGTGTCCTGATCGGCTAAGGGACTCCTGTCTACTGTACAGTACAGTACAGAATGTGTTCAGCTGCCAAATTTAAATAAATGTTCAATCTGTAGCAGTGTGCTTCTGAAGTGCTGTATGTCTGCAAGTTTTCTCTCCGACAAAATCCACAACGTCGACGAAACGTTCTGCACCGACAAAGTCTCCTGCGCTCACACCCAAAAGACAGAGGACGATGCAAACCATCGCACAAAAAGTTGGACTTCTGGACACGCTGAAGGAAGGTAGAAGTTACGCGCTGTAGCAGAGTTTTGCACCGGGTCTTGTACCCGCAAATAGTTGCTGAAATCAGGACCGTGAGCCTGAGCAGCAGGGTCCATAAAGAGCGATCGGGCGGCAGCCGCTCTTACCTCCATGAGGTGCGGAGCAAAGCCGGTCCTTTCTCTTGCGGTCACCTTCGAGCCCATCCTGACAGTGAGTCCTGTTTTAGTCCTAGTTCAGTTCTGGTTTAGTCCTCCTCTTTAGTCCTGGAATCAGTCTGAGGTTAGTCCTGTTATAGTCCTAGTTTAGTCCTGGTTCAGCTCTGGTTTAGTCCTGGTTTAGACCTTGTTTAGTCCTGGTTCAGTCCATATACGGCTCAAAAGTTCAGCTTTTTCGCAGTTATTTTGGTGAGAGTAACTTAAAGTAATGCAATAGTAATGTAATGCCTTACATTTTAAATGCAGTAATATTGTAATGTAACGAATTACTTTGAAATGACAGTAATAAGTAATAAATAACGCATTACAGTTTTAAAGTAACTTGCCCAACAGTGATTATAGTAATATTTTAACAGAAAAATTAGTATTGCTGATGCACACGCACAAAATCTATAACTTACAAATTTAAGTAATCACTCTTAACAGCTAAAACATGACTCTACCCTGAAACATTTATTTAAAAAATATTGATAACTCTAACAAAACATATGTGTAAGAAGTGGCTGAGGAAAGTTGTGGCTATTTTGGTGACCAATTTCTTTAAATATGAGCATTTCAAATAAAGGACAATTCGGGGTAGAATTTAAAATAGCGTAACAGACAGCAAGCAATAGGCAGTAATAAGGTCCCTATTTTTCATATCCTACAATGTGATGTCATACTGCCAGATGGGGGCAAGAGCCAGTTTTTCCAGTTGATTACACTATGCTTTGCCATGAAATATCCAAAGGGTAGAGCTAGATTCATGCACTGATTGTATTACAACAAAAATGTACATTTCAACAATATTCATTGTAGCTCCCAGCATCTATCTTAAAAATTATTGGCCTACTAGATTATAGTGATCTCATCTGTGAAAGAAAGATACTTCTGCAGCCACAGCTGGCTTTATTTTTACTGTAAGAAATGTAGTGGCTGTCTATCTAAGCCAACTGTCACTTATCTTTTCTTTAGCTGAATCTTACCTGTGGACACTGAGATACGCAGCACTAGCCACGGCCAAAGCAGCATGAGGCAGAGCTCCCAAAACCAGCGCATTAAAACAAATACCGACGTGTCCATTCTCCCAAACAGGAAACAAACTCTCCCCATCGCTGATACAAAGCGCAGCCAGCAGCTCAGACGGACTGGAGTCCAACATGCTGATGCTACTTTACTGCCTGGAAATAAACAGAATAATTTGGTTGATTTAGCTTTGCTTTAGGCCAAGTCCAAAGTCCAGCCCTGGTTGCTCTTTGCAAGTCCAAAGCGAGAAGCAGGTGGGTGAGGAGGAGACCACAACAAAGCGTTAATTTATACAAAGTAATTAAACGTAAATTTTATTATTAATAATAAATACAGAATTGATCGATGTGAAATCCAAATCCAAAATATTGCACGAGGCTCTTGTACAGAAGTCACTCAGATTTTGTTTTGGGTTAGGCTATTTTGTTCAGGAATTCAGGCTATAATCACAGCTTTTAAACAACGACAACCTCATAAATTTGAGTATAATCATTTCAAAACATTTGTAATAAAAATCTACAGATACTGATGAAGAATATCGACATAAAAACAATAAAATCTTACAAAAAACACTGCCTACTGCCGGGTGCTGCATCAGCGAACATCACAGCGGCGCACACTGATGATGTCAGAGAAAGAAAAAAAAAAGATCCATCAAACCCATGGATCTATAACATGGATCTATAATAAGAACTTTGAAGAACTAAGAAGATTTTATTATAGTTATATGATCTATAATAAAACTTAGAAGAACAAACAAGATTTTATTATGGTTCTATGTTCTATAATAAAACTTAGAGGAACTAAGAAGATTTTATTATAGTTCTATGTTCTATAATAAAACTCAGAAGAACTAAGAAGATTATATGAAAGTTCTGTGATCAGCTCTCCAAAAATTTCAACACATTGAAAATAATAGAGTTGTTTCAATATTTTTGCATATTGTTCAAAATTTGTTATGGCAGGGCTAAACAGATCTAAATGCTGACAATTTGTTTTGTAATGTGAACAGACAATTAAAGTGGAGAATATAAGGCCTATATTTTAACAAAGTATGTATTCTAAGTGAGCCTTGAAAGTAATTAACAGATGAATGTAATTGATTGATAATTGAAATAATTTATCATCTTAATTAGTAATTTAATTATTGTGATATGGACTACAGTTACATCTGATGTAAGTAATCAGAATAACTGATTTATTTCTGATTCTTCATACAGTTGCTATTTCTGTTTGTAAGGACCAGTAGTTTGTGTATAGTAGTAGTAGTAATAGTGTTTTATCACACAAATATGCAAAAACATTCATTTGTAATCTTAAATTGTACAGTTTAGGCCAACAGAATAATTAGAGTGGAATGAATGAGTGAAATTAGTTAATTCCTTAATTCTTTAATTTACATGTGTTCATTTTGCACTTTTTATAATCTGATTCAATTTCATACTTAGAAGAGGGCTGATTTAGTCACTGTTTCAACAGTAAGGTTAGTCATTTAATCTTGAATCTAAATGAGTAGTTCTTGGATAGATGTTTTTGGAACAAGTATCCTGATTTGATTGTACGGGCCTTTGGCTGTACATTTAGGTCCAAGAAGCACACCGGAGAATAAAACCAATAAAAATATCAACAATTTAAAAATATTCTCATATTTATTCACCATCAAGATCAATGTTTTACAAATTTGGATTTTGTGATTTCAATTTTTGCACAAAAGTTGAGCTTAAGTTATAAGACAAACAAAATATATTAACAGGAAGGAGTTATTTGCAGATACAGTGTCTAAGGCAACAGTAATTCAATAGAAAAGGGTCTTAACATCTTTAACAAAGTAGGAGTCAAGTTTCACAATAACATTTTATTTTTACACACTGTACAAAAATCCTTCTAATATCAGCAGCTTCCTCCTACATTTACTGGGCCTTTGAAAGACACAAATTTTATGTACAAGCAATTCTCAAAAAGCAGTACAAAATATTGACCTTTTGAAATGAATCACCTTCAAAAGGTAAATAATTTAGAATGCAAAGTTTTACAAAGTTATTTATAAAGCATTATTGAACTTTTAGATTCCGTTTAATGGGATACTTATCTTGTAAACTATGATTAAATATGACTATGAGACAGACATACACCGTTGCATTTTCTCTACAAACTTGTATATCTAAATTACTTTCCAAATTATGGAAATCCGAAAGGGATAAAACTTCAGAAGAATCAAGTAATTATATACGGTTTACAGATCTAAACTTTGAACAAACATATTTAGAAGTGATTCTTGGTTATAAATAACTAATATAAATACTTAATAAAATAGCCACCTCAAATATTAAAAAGAATATTAAGGTATTTTATAGAATTAAACTCATTTCTAGGATGCCATCTGAAAATGTGTACAGTGCTGATTTAGTCCTAGTTTAGT
Organism: Boleophthalmus pectinirostris; assembly: GCF_026225935.1. Classification (NCBI taxonomy): domain Eukaryota; kingdom Metazoa; phylum Chordata; class Actinopteri; order Gobiiformes; family Gobiidae; genus Boleophthalmus; species Boleophthalmus pectinirostris. The sequence goes on along the minus strand of NW_026571190.1, from coordinate 13,839,460 downwards.
CCTACTTTCCATTAATACATTATTACATATGTAATTGAATCATAGCTTAACAGTACAATGAACAGCACAATGAACCCCATATTAACGCTACAGCATATCAGAGAATTGTGTACAAAGGTATTTTTGCTTCAGTGTGATTGTAAATGTACTCCATAGTTTAAAGTAATACAAGTAATGCATAATTTCTAATTCCAAAAATGTCCTCTAAGTGAAACAAGATGTATTTTGTAAAAGGCAGAATTTGAGATATTGTTAGAAGTTTGGAAAATCAAACAGAAGCAAAGTAATACAGGTCGCAATAAACTAAACTAAAAGTAAAATTGCCTTAATGACAGCTGATAATGCTAACAACTAAAATTTAGCTGAGAGCAAAGTAGAACTAAACCAGGACTAAAGCAGGAACTATTTGAACCAATACTGGTCTTAGAGTTAGTTTCTCAATTAGGGGACAATCCCTGGTATTTTCTCAATGGTTATGCTTATTATAGAATAAGGACAATGTTATTTGAAATCTCTTTAGTATATTTATGATCATTTTGTAAATACTGTAAATCAGTAACATTAAAAATTTGCCTGATGTCTTATAATTTCGATCACTTGAATTGACAGCGTTAAAGAATCACCACTAGATGGAGCCACAAGAACGTTCAAGAGCATAGACTTTATACAGTCTATGTTCAAGATTTATCAACCCAATGATACAGAAATAAGGGAAAAATCTAAAGAGTGGGTAGTGGGGGTGTGATATTTAAGTACCATTTTAAAGTAATTTAATAAATTATGCAGATAAGGAGAGAAAGGTGTTTTGGTAAAAGTGCACCTTGTAACTTCTCTGGTGAGGAGCCCACTGCCTGCTTGTTTATGGAAAAGATATTGCACTGCTTTTCACAGACAGAATGTTTCACAGTTTGGCATTATCTTATCTATTACATTACAGGTGTTTTATTGCTTAATATCTATTGTGAGTATGGTCGCCTCTCCACAGTCCTGACCAATAACTTGTACTGGTGGTGTCATCTGCTTGTCTCTCTGGTGACGTGATGAGACAGGCTATATTGTGAAGTGAAATATTCCAGGCAAAGCAAGAACATCTCCATGGAGACCAGCAGGGGCCAGGACTCTTCACCAGAAAAGCTTTTAAGGACATTGCAAAACAACATATTTTAGTTTTTGTCTTTACAGACTATGGACAAGATGAATGGAAATCAAATGTGAGCAGGGAAAATATTGTTACTTTTAAATTGATGGATTAACAGGAAATCATAAATTAGTTCAGTGGATCACAAATACCAAAATTCACAAGTATCACTATAGAAAAATATTTGGATTTCCGAGCACCACCAGATCTAGACCAGGTCCATAACAGGACTTTTCCAGGAACTAAATTAAGATTAAAGGGTCTGCACCCGACTTGGATTTATTCTAGTTTAGGAAAACACTTATGGTATACAGTAAAGCCATTTTTAACTGAATGATATTTGCACATTTTAACAAAGATTAGGCCTTAAAACTATGTCTAAAAGAGGAATTATATCACTTCTAATGCAGTTCTAACCAGGAACAAAAAAGTGGACAAAACTGACAACCACTGACTTATTTAAGATTATTATGTAAGAATTAGTTTGTAACTTTTCTAGTTGAGGGCTTGCCACCTGCTTGTCTCCATGAAGACGTTCTGGCTTTTTTGGAATGTTCCACAGTATGGCATAAACCTCAATCACCATGGAGACAAGCAAATTACAGATGTGGAGAGGCGATCCTGTACACTGCAAGAATGTGTTTTCAAGGTATTTTCAAGGTATTTTTGAGCAATAAAACTTTTACTGAATAAAAGCAAGATAGAGTTTAATGCCATACTGTGGCTCATTCATAACAAAGCAATAAAATCTCCATGGACACCAGCAGATGGCTAACCTTTCCATCAGAAAAGTTACATAGTGCACTTAAATTGCACCTATGCTTGAGGAAGAAAGCTTGAAAATTAAGTATGCCATAAATTAGTTTAATTAAAATATAAATATGTTTTAAGATGGCAGGTCATTCATTTACCTCCATTCAATTCAATTAGCAAATGATATACCATAAAGGCCACTGGTACCACATTCACCACAATTTAACTATAATTTTGCAGAAGCACTGTATTTCTAAAATAAAACTCACAATTCCGCTCAAAACTTAAGTAAAACAAAGTTGTATTAAATAATTACAATTCAACATCTTTTGGGCCAAGGCATAATATCTTTCTCATTTTCTACATACAAACCAAAGTTTTTTGCAGAGAAAATCCAATCTTGAAGCTAAATAATAAAAAAGTCACTGTTGTTTGATGATTTGAAGTCTATAAATTAAATTAAATAAAAAGCATCACCATCTTGTTTTCTTGCTGATAAAAAGTTGTTAATAAGTATGAAGTCTGTACACTATGTTAGCTTCGAGACACTTTCTGGAGTTGATCCCATTGTGGGACAGTCATAGGGTCCCGTCCTGGCCGCTGCTCCTCATCGTACACAGTTAAATATTAGTGAGATTTTTTTTCTCAAAACGTTCATTTTTTTTAAGTTAAGGTCTCACAGGTTTTTCGTGTTTATGTGAGTCTTGTAATGCTTCGTCAAGTGGTCACTCCTCATGAAGCGTTTCTGACACTGGCTGCACTCGAATCGTTTGTCCCCTGCAAAAAAAAAAAGATCTCTTTCAGTCTTTCACTTGTGTCATATTTGATTGTCCCTTTCAAAAACATTTCCTTGCCAAAAAAAAACTGCACAGAAAATCTCATTTCACTAATCTGGTAACTCGAGAAACCAAGATTTTTGGTGTGCATGCAGACATAGCCAGTGTTTCATTGAAAGACATTATGGTTTTCCATCATCATATGTTTACTGAGAGTTGTATTTTGATTCATGCATGCCTGAGTAATGCTGTATTGTCCTGCATTCAAGCCTTACACCTGTTGTCTACAACTGCCCATAACCCTGTAATTACTAATTACACAAGCAATTGTAATAGTTCTTGTATATATTTTATTAGAATAACATTTACATTTTTGTCAAGTTAGTCAAACAAGCATTAGGTATGTTTTTATGTCAGTTTTTTCTGCATTTGATCCATCCTTGTAGGCCACAGGGGCAACCTGTCAGGAAGAGCAGTTGTCTCTAGATCTTAAGACTTGGTCAGGACTACTGTAGCTGGTGGACTGTTGGACATGTACTGTATATCTGTGCATGTTTTGTGTTATTGTGGTTACCTGTGTGTGTGCGTGCATGCCTCTGCAGCTCGTCGCTCCTCGTGAACCTCTTTCCACAGAAAACCCAGGAGCACACGAAGGGCCTTTCCCCAGTGTGGAGCCTGACATGTGCACGCAGCAGAGATGTTTTCCTGAACGTTTTCTCACAACCAGGAACGTGGCAGATGTGCTTCCTCTTACCCACCTCCCCGGGCCTGCAACCAAGACACATGGCAATAACGCATGCAACACCTATATTTCTTTTTCAGTGTATGGGGTTTCCTTCAAAAAAAAAAAAAAAAAAGATTATTATGGAAATCCTCTGCAGTATAATCTTCTATCACTAAAAAGAAGTTATGGTAACACTTCCATTTGTGGACCACATACTAAGGACTGACTAAGTAAGCAAGATGTTATTTAGCCATTAGTTTTTATTATAAATCACCTTGCACCCGTTGCTAACACCACCAATGAACTGTAACTAAGAGTACTGATTGCAAGAAATAACCATATAACCAATAACTAACCCTAAGGAAAAATGTATTTTGCATAAACAAGCATGGACAATGAGCTAAATCTAATTGGCAAACTATTAGTAAAAGGTATACTAAGTGGTGATACCCAAGTTTTCAATAAGTTTATAAATTGATGTGGGTGCTTACTCTTGTCTTATATTTGATATTATTTTACTCCAAAAAGGTATTTTGAAAAATTGTCAAATAAGAATTGCTAAGCCAATATAGTTTCAGTAGATCATGAATCACTGAAAGACATTGATCTTATCATGATTTAGTTTAGTTTTATGCTCAAATGAGTAAAAAATATAATTTAGTCAAGAAGTGTGTAGTGCAGTGACAGCAATGATAAGAATTGTAACCTAGGCTCTTTCTTTCCCAATATTCTCTTGCTCACCTCTTGTCTGCGTCTTTACAGTTGGGGCAGGTGCAAGCCACCCTCCTCTTCTTTTCTCCTGGCCCCGGAGGCAGTTCCAGCGTCAGAGAATCCACCTGGACTGTGGGTTGGTTCAGAGCCGCGAGCTGCAGTCCTCCGCCCTGCACTGTTTGGACTGTCAAGTGCTGCTGGCCTGGGACACACACAAGCAAGCATTTTAATTGCATGCCATTTCATAACGTCCAAATGAGATGCTGTATCAATATTTTTCAAGTTCTGAAAACACTGATTAATTGTTCTTGCCCTTGACTAATCATTTTTTTAAATGTTTTTTTAATAATTATAATCAGATCACTTGGGTGTGAATTATATTTTTCCTGTAAAAAATACATTGAGTCTAAAGTGTCTAGGTTCAAGACATTAGTATGTCTAAAATTAATTCAGAGCAAACTATTGCATTGTTTTTAAAGCTCACCTCCAGCATTGGTAATGGTGACAGGGACGCCCTGCACCTGGACCCCGTTGATGCTGATGGTTTGAACAGTTTGTTGTGGAGCTGGAGACAGGGGAGAGTTCAGGGTGATCACGCCTCCTCCGATCGCTCCTCCAGCCGGCGCAATTTTAGCAAGAGTCCGCTCCTTCCGTCCCCCACCCTGCGCTGACTTCCTATTGGTTGATGTAGGTGAACATGCTGTAGATACTGGGGTTGTAGCTGTGGCAACAGAGGGCATTGTTGTTTGTGACGTTGATTCCTGGAGTTGCACTGCCTGCCATTCACCAGAAGTCGTCTTGAATAAAAACTGGAGGAAAAAAGAGAAATTATTACCAAAGCCGAGAGCCCAGCAAAAACATCAAAATTGAGCTAAGTGCTAATTTGACCGACTACACAAAAATGCTAATCCAATGTCTTAATAAAATTCACAATTTACAAGTAAGACGGTGCAGGATTCCTCTCTGTTCATGAAGTTATGCTAATAAAATATGTAAATTGTGCGCTTCAGTAGGGCAGTGTTTCTGGTGGTACACCAGGTCCTTCACATTTTGAATATTTGCAATTAGTCGGTTGTATCTAGTTTTTGGGCTTTGATGGCATCATTTCTTGATAAGAGCTATAGTGTAGCAATGGTGTAGTCCAATTTTAGACTTGGTTTAATTTAAACATGTAATATTCCCATCGTATCTGGTGTTACTCAAAAAGCCTTTTCTTTTGGTGGTGCTTGGCTTAAGAACCAAGGAGATGTAGAGAAAGAAACTGCTCAAAAGTTAAAGCCCACAAAAAATGTTAAAATAAAAGCATTTATTTAATTACCTGTGTTGTTTTTTTTTTTTTATTGCACAAAAAAATTACTGTGAGCAATGGGGTGGCACGGTTCACAAAATTCATGATTCGGTTCGTATTGCAGTTTTACATCACGGTTTTCGGTTCCGTACGGGTCCGTACGGTTCTTGTTGTCATCTTTTCTTTTTAAATCTTTATTCTCCAGAAATATACTTCATCACATGCTATGTTAGCTTAATTATCCACAATTTAGGATACAGCATTAAAAAAGTTATGAAATTATAGTTAGCAATGTAATGATGCACAAACTGAATTTGACTTGACTTTAAGCACATTATTATTGGACATAGGCAGCTGTTGTGCATCGGTGAAAAAATTTTACCACCTTCCTAACCCTCCTCAGGAGTTGGGATACTTGGTTTAGTGAGACTGCGCTCTTGGCGACAAGGTTAAGGGCCTGGCTCCACTGCACTGCTCCACTGGCAGCCGCAGCAGGACGCGCACACACACAGCGCCGGCTCCACGCCCGCCAATGAGAAAGCCAACCAAACCTGACTGAGCGCACTTAGCCACTTGTATCAGGTCTACAGTGAAACTAACAGCAGAACAGACTGGTATTTACCTTCTGTACAGGCTGACCACAGCAAACGCGAGGATTTCAAAAGTAAATTTGACACGCGTGTCTAGCGTGTACAGTGTATCCGCCCTCAGTCACTTTCCATGCATTCTAAAAGTTAAGTCCAAAAGTTGCAGTTTTTACGCTCGTGTAGGGCAAAATATGCATGCCACGCCCTTAGGACCTGGCCCCACTGCATGGCAAAACATGCCCAGTCAAGCCCGATTGGCCCCCCCACGACAAATAGAGCCAGCGCCGCGCATGCACGTCTTGCTGCAGCTGCCGGCGGAGCCGCCTCTGCGCCTCCGCGCCTCCGCGCGGCCGTGGCCCCGCGAGGCAACGACACTGGCGCATCCTCCATCTCCTGGCGGCCCTCTTCTCTCCTACTTGCCATTTCTACATGTGATGCGCAGCACCCACCCTCCACACCTCTTCTTTTGCGCCAAGCGAAACAGGTCACATACAGACATGAGGCTACAATGCGCAAGCCGGGAACCGTGGAAGCCGTATGGTACGCACACATCCTGAACATCCCGTGACAAGCGAACCGAACTGTTCATTTTTTTTCATGAACCGTGCCACCCCTAGTGAGCAAGCAGGCCTGACTTACCTGCGTGGGCGTGGGCTCGGCAGGAGACACCTGGATGCTGGTGGGGCCACTCTGCCGTTGTGGGACAGGGGGCAGAGTGGCAGAAGCGGCCTGGACCACCTTCAGAGCCTGTTGTGGGATCTGCACCACCTGAGTCTCGGGCTGCTTGGGCTGCACCAGCTGCACCTGCTGCACCATCGCCGGCTGCCCTGGGCTCTGAACGATTAGAAGGTTGTTGCCCGCCTGAGTACAGATGACACATACATGAATTAAACCATTTATTGCAATATTTATAATAGTAAGAGCAGTAATATTCAGATTGAATATGACTGAAGCTTCACTTGAATACAGTTATGGGTTTATAAACTCTTTTTATAAACTTTTTTTTTCTTCCTTTCTACCCATGATCAGTTACAGTAACAGTAGTTTGTAAGGGTTCAAAGTACGTGTATGTATGTAACAATACTTGCCCGGGTTATAGATCAGATCTGTGGCAACTGAAGAATGCATATTTAATGAATGTTCAAGCAAGACAAACATCTGATTGAATAAATACACCACCTAACTGTGGAAAATTCTAGGCAAAGCAATTACATCTCCGTGGAGACAAGCAGATAGTGGAATGCACACCAGAAAAGTTACATAGTTCACCTAGGAATGACAACATGACTGCAGTTGTTAGATTAAATATATTAACAAAAATAATAGGTCTGATACTAAATGGCCACCTCAAATCAAGGGTGTAACTTTCATGGTGGAGGTTTACAATTACCATATTTTACCTGTATAATATTATCCCCCGCTTCAATGAGAATGGTCTCCATTTGCTCTTGCTGCTGCAGAGGGGATTCTGCCTGAACTGTAACTGGATTTTGATTAGTCGTGGCCTTTTTCTTCCTCCCACGACGACCTTTCAGAATGTTTGGACCTGTATGAGCATCTGTGATCATATCCTCCATTTCTGTTGCTCCCACATTCAAAGGCAGAGTCAGACCTCCGGGTAATTGCACTATGTTCTGTGAGCTGTTCTGGGCTGTCTGCTGTTGTGCCTGTTGTTGTTGATGATGCAGTTTTCGTGCTTTGGCAGAGGAGGGTTTGATGGAGACAGCTTTTTGGGGTGGGGTGGGAGTAGGAGCAGGACTTGGGACAGTCATTGGAGCAGCGATTATGGCCTGGTTTGTGTTCGGTATGAGCTGGATTTGCCCCCCCTGAGGCATCATCTGGATGGTCTGTGGGGCTTGGATCTATGGGGACAAAATGTAAAAGTTAGCCAATTCATTTAGGGCTGGGCGATAAAGATAAAAAAAAAAAGAATAATAAAAAAAAAAAAGAATATATCAAATTGAGATAACGCAAAAAATATCAATAGATATTTAGATGATATTTCATAATGTGCTAAAATGTGCCTGTAAATGTCTTGGTTGAAGATAAAGTACCACACAAAATGTGAATGGCTCACTCAAAGGTTTCTATAATTAAGTTGCTTTTTTCCCTTTTTTTAATTTGTATTTTTTAATTGTTTAATTTATATAGAGACTATACTTGGTACTTGGTGACATTGTTAATTTTTTAATATATTGCCCACACCTACATACGACCTTTATTTCGTTGAGTAATTTCATGTAGATGCGGATGATATTGACAACCATTGAGATCTTGACTTTTTTATTATCTCAATTACAATATTCAGACAATATTTTACCAAAGCATCAGGAATGGGCTAAAATCTACCCATCTTGGTTGCAGTTCAAAATGTTACTATATATAGACAGATGTATAGATAACGCTAAAGGTTTTATGTCTTTTTTTAATAGTATTGAATTTTACAATATAAATCTCCAAACTCTAAGTTTGTGAGTAGACTGTGCTCCTAAAAAAATGTAATAGTAATCATTAAAAAACATCTCAAGGTTGGATTTCAATGTTGATAAAGTCATTGTCCATGTTCTTTGATAACACTTAAGCAACTCAAAAGTGAGATCACATTCTGCTCTCTGATTTGATAGTTATATAAAAATAACAAAAAGTAAAACAACTTTTTAATGATGTAAAATAATTGTATTGTAAATAAATAAACAAACATTAGAACTGTTATCAATAAAATCAATATTTGATTTGAACATGCTATACAATGCTTATGAAAAAAAAATTAAATAAAATCTTATCAGACTTACATACTGCTATTTGATTTTCTAACTTTCTGTTTTGATAAACCCTTCAAGGTGACTGTAGTTGTGATTTTGGGCCATATAAAAATAAACTGAATCAAACTACCTATAATAAAAAGGTATATAAAAATGCTTTGCTGGCTTTCAGATTACGTCACAACATTCTTTAGTCCAATAATATTTAATACAGATGGGGAGCAGCTAAAGGAATTATTTAAATGCATTTTTTGTTGTAATACAGCAAGTTAGGTCAATAATAGAAATGATAATGTTCATTTACTTTTTTTGATATTTCATGGCAAAGTATGTATGTTCAGTAAGTGGTTCTTGCTCCCCATCTGGATATATAACATCATCATCACATTATAGACGCCGAAAACCAAATACTGCTTTTACCTGATACTGTATGTTGGGCACATTGGTTCGGGCAGGGCTTTGTTGTATTGTGAGTACTATGGGGCTCCCAGGAGCCGCTGACCCCAGAGCAGGCAGCTGGATGACATTGCCTTTAGCAGAGAGAAAGCCAAGATTTTTGGGGGGCGCAGGGGCGATTGGGGCTGGCTTGATGGGCAGGAGTCTCCGCGGCTGTGGCTGAGTTGGAGGAGGAGAGACTGGGGCCTGAGCTGCCGGAGGGCCGATCTTTGAACAGGTGGCAGCAAGCAGCGCCAGAGGAGAGGGCTGAGAGTCCTGCTGCAGGGGACAGAGGAAGGTAAAAAGGGACATATTATGTAATTATATATTATGTGTTTGAATGCCAGAGATGCCAACGCAATAGCTAAATTTCATCTGTTGTTCTAAGGCAGGTAAAAAGTTGAAAAGTTTGAGTAATATAATATGGCATTTGAGGTTTGAGTGCTCAGAAAATTTCTCATTTCACCTGCTCTCCTTCTCTGCCCAGTGCAATACTTAATAAAAGAGATTATTTTAAATATTCAGACTCCAGGACATACATGTCACATGTTACAAGGTTAAAAAATGTCACTTAACCACTTTCAATAATCTAAACAGAAAAATTAGTATGGGTCTATCAGTTCTACAGTTTTGAATAAGAAGTGAATAGGCCCATTTCTTTATCAAGCCTTTTTAGATAATTGTTGTGATTAATAAAGAAATCAATAAAGAAAATTACAAATCGCATACAAGCTATGTGATTTGAAGTTTATTTAAACCACACATATAAATAAACTGTTTATGTTGTTTCTTATAATGGCATACCTGTATAGATCATCTCTAAAGGCTATCATTTTGGGAATAGTTGAACCATGTTACTGACCTGTGTGGAGGAGGTGGAGGAGGAGGAAGTGGTGGAGGGCTGCAGGTATTCACTGGGACTCACAGCGACAGTGGCGGCCATGTTGTCCTGTGGTTCTGCAGAACACACACACTCTACAATCAGATCACATGATCACCGACAAGGGTTGTCTTTATTTTTTAACCATTATTTTGGATGAAATTTGTGATTTCTGTAAGTGTTCCATAGATTTCCAAATTATTATTTTATTTACAGCACACATTTTAAAACATATCCAGGGATATAAACGTTTAAGAGATTTAAATATGAACTGCAGAGAAGACAAGTAAACTACAGGGTTAACTACTTTTTTTCATAAAAAATAAAGGATCTTTTGTTTGCAAAGGACATTGCATATATAGTACTATTTTGATTTGAGTATGATAAATTGTATCAACAACTGTTTGGATTAAGCACCACTTATTTTTGCTACTCACAGCAACAAATACAAAAATGTCTACTAACCGGGTACAGACCTAACAAGACCTAATAAAATGAATTTTTGATTTTGTGTGTTTGAAAATCTAATGACATTTGCAGGCAGCACAAGAAAGGCCCATCTACAGACATTACAATTTACCATCTACTCTTCTACTCCACAAATCAGAGCAAGCATTTGTACACTACGCATTTTCCCTGGAGAAATAATTATAATCTGTCACAGCCACAGATGTTGTTACAGTGATACAGTTTATTATGGTAAAAAAATAACATCAGCTTTTACATGTAACAAATATGTTTTGTTTAATTATCAATAAAGAAGTAGCATCTTTTGCCTAAGCTTTCAGAGGAAGCAGCACTGTTAAATATTGACTAAATAAGGTAATTTTGAAAATGATTTTACAGAATGGTGTTAAATGTTTTGATTAACAACAATCCAAATATGTACTGTACATCTTATATCCTCCCAAAAATCTGTTAACCTCATGGAAATACCAAAATATCCCATCCAATTGTCTGAAGTTATGGGTGTGCATGACATACTGCTCAATGCAAATGACAGAATGACAGTTCAGTGGTAATTATCCTTTTAAAGCATAACTACATTTTTTTTCCCCAACGTTTAATTATCAACAGCAACTTTTAGTAAATAGTATTTTGGTTGAGTTAATATGTGCCTTGAAAAAAAAAAGATAAACAATAATCATTTTGGGGGTCAGAAACTATGACAAACTTGCAGCTCTGTTTGTCACATCAGCAGTGAAAGCATCCAGCTCAGCATCAGCTACTTTCTCATTCATCACAATAGACACTCTTTCAGAGCGCCTCAATATCACAGCCCATATATACGTTTATTTTACACTTTTATAATAATTAGAACCACAGCAAGGCCTCAAAACAGTGCCGCCCTCAAAAATTCTGTGTTGGTTTTACACAGACATGTAGCTTGGGCTAATGCTGCAGTGAATAGCGGACTGGATAGGCTAGCGCTGCCTTAAGCTGATTGATCCCTTTGAAGCTTAGTCAACACGAATATTACAACCACAATAGGGTCGATAAATGCTAATGCTATGTAGCTTTATGTTAGATTAAATAAAGCATGCATAGGGAATACGAGAGAATAAATTAAACCCAAATGAGACTGGCTTACTTTAGCATTAGCATTAGCTGACGCGCAGCTCGCCAGTCAAACTCTTTGATAACGTTGCTGAAAAAAGCAGCCCTTATCCGGAAGTGCATTGCTTTTTAGATGCATATTATAGCTCTGATTGCTGTAATATATATCTAAGCGTAGCGTAAAGACCTCACCGCGACTCTGCCAACAGTTAAAATCACGTTAAAAGAAGTAGATAGAATATAAACACCAATGTTTTAATTCCTACCCACCGCTCATGACGACATTCGCTCTCCGTGAGCCTTGAAGACCGAGCCCATGGAGGAGTCCGCCCGCCCCGCTGCACCAATCCGTGGGCAGCACTCAGATGACGGACAGGTCAACCAACCAATCAGCTTAAGTAAGCGTTATGATTGAAAACTAAACAAACCAATGAAATAACGTTATTCCAGTACGTCAAGAGCAACAGGACGGTTGAACCAATAGCATTTTGAGTTCGCTCTAAAAGAAGGCGGGTTGTTAGGATGGACATAGAAAAGCCATTTGCCCAATTAGAGCAGGGGTAAAGTTTCACTGACGTGCTCTGCTGCCAATGTGGGCTCCCGGGGGCTGTTCGGCCAAAGAAGAATGACATTTGTGCGATTCAATGAGCTTTAAGAGTCTGGAGGCTGACCCGTTTACTCTACCCGAGGTTTATTATGGGCTGCGAGACCGTTATGCGTGGTACTAGGGATACTCAGGGATGGCTGTTCCGATGTAAAAAGCCAGCTGTTAACAGTAGGCTAAAAAAAAAAAAAAGAAAAGAAAGAAAGACACGATCCTCCCCACAATGATGTAACCAGTCTAATCATGGTTGAAGATGGAGTTTATATGTTTGGTAGAGTGGTAGTCTTTTTATATCCAGAATGCCAGTGATTAAATCCCAGCTCCAACCAGTGCATAGCCTACTGCGGCTGTGTTCTTGGGCAAAACACTTTATCCATCCGTGTGGATGCGATTGGTAGTGATTAGAGATGCTGTTGTCGCAGATTGGCTGCCAATATAAGAGTAAAACATAATTGCTGTTATTGTAATACTGTTCAAATTACAGTGATATTATTTGGCTTTATTCTATTCCCTGGAAAATCACTTCTTTCTTCTAGTTTGTCATATGTCATCTCCACCTGTCCCCATTCCCTCCAAGGCTACGAGCACATTTATGCCAGCACCACAATTAAGTACTAATATTATTAGCCCAGCCTGCACAATTAACTGTTTTTGTTTTCTTTTTTCATCTAAGTTTCATGTTTTCTGGAAGCACCAATCTCAGTCTAAAAACAAAAAAAAAAAACAAAAAAACAAAGAACAAAAAACAAACTAACAAAAAACATGGGTATAAGAGCATTACCACTGTGACTAAAAAGATTTAACATTGAGTTTAACTGCATGACACGTGCATCCTCCACTTTCTTCTGTCATCTCCATCTGGCCTTGCACAGTTAAGATCCTGCCTCTAGCGCTGTCTATTCACTTACTATATCCACACACACAATTCTCATTCACTATATGTTTCTTCCACCAAAGAGTGCACTTGACCCTATTAACAGACTGCAGCTTGCATGTTATTAGCTACATCACTGCGTCACTATATGGCCATACACTACACTCTAAAAACAGAATGTCTAAATAACTATTTAACTTCAAAATGTTTATCTTGATTTAAATTGTATTTAGATGAGAGATTTACTCTACATTATTGATAATAATAAGATATAGACACATTTAATACTATATTTTTAGAACATTCTGAATACTCAGATTCTCTAAAGAGACAAGCATGTGGGCAACCCTCCTGCATTAAAGGTGTATTGTGTAACTTTATTGGTGAAGGGACTATCAAATGCTTTTCTTCGTGGAGATGTTATTGCTTTGTCTGGAATGTTCCACAATATTAAACCTTTCAATCATCTTGGAAACCAAACCAGGCCAACTTACAGGTCCGATCTGTAGAGAGGAGACCCCACTTACAGTCAGAATGCAAGTTCTTCTAGGTATTTTTGAGCTATAAATCTACTATAATTAGTAGTTGAGCTATAATTTAATAAATGTAAGGTAGAGCTGTTTAATGTCATACTGTGGAACATTACAGACAGAGCAATGATGTAGCAGTAGAAACAAGCAGGTGATGAACACAAAAACAAAAAGTTGCATAGTGTACCTTTAAATACATTTTAAAGGCACTGTAACCCCACAGACAAATAAGAAAATAAAATCAAAATAAAATCAGACACAAAATAAAAATACATCTAAACAAATCAACATAATTTTTTTCAGTGTTTAAAATGTATGACCATTTGAGCTTTGCTTTTAGCCATTTCTCACTGTTCTTGTCAAGCTTGAGATATGCATTGGTTTTCACTCCCCTGGCGCTGCTAAAGACAGCCTCAAAGAGTAGCAAGCTGCATAATTCAACCCGATATCTCACTTTTCCCTTCCCCTAACAGGCTTCCAGCTCTCGCACAAGCTTTAAACATTTCTAAGTGAACTGCCTGTGTTAAAAATGAATCACTTTAATGCGTAGATTCGTCAACCATATAACCTTTCCTTCTGACTTCATTTGTTTGTTATCTTGCACAGAAGTTAATTGATTTTGGTGCAAATTTACAAATGCACTTTATTGTACAAAGATAAAAGGTAATTAGCCAGTTATCGCTGGTCTCCAACATGGTGCCCATTTCTTTTTAATTGGATCTTGGTTATTGGTGATAAGCGTTTATGGCTGCAGGGTACAATTTTGGTGTTTTGGTTTCTACTGAGCATGCTCACTCTTGCCAATGGGACATTTAAGGGTTAAATGCAGAGAATTGTTTTCCTTAAAGCGCACACTCTTTATTATTATTTATTTACTGATGGTAAGATAAATGGACGATAAAAATGAGACTTTAAAATATAATCTATTTATTTTACACAGCATTTTCTTGTGTAATAGTTAATACAGAACTGTATTGACCAGGTCGCTTTTTTTCATCCAATTAAGCACATTGTTTCTAAGAATCATGGGAAAATTGATTCCCTATCATGGAGCAGTGGCAGAACGTACTAAGTGGGCGGGGTTAAAAGTTCAAACTAAAACATTTTCTTGACACATGATTTGAAATCACAAAGGATCACAATCTCTGACTGATGTTTAAAACATTTTCAGGCCAATATGATTTTAAGAGGGGAGCATTTTCAGGGACAAAAACAGATTTCCTATTAAAGGACTAATAACTTTTCTGTTGGAGAGTTTGCCACCTTATCTCCATGTATTACGTTATTGCTTGCCTGGAATGTTCAGTATTTATCTTGCATTTGTTCAATTACAGTTATTTTCATTATTAAAAAATAACAATCCTACTGTGTAATTCCTTTCCACTGAGCTGACCTGTAACCTGGTGTCATTATCTGCTTGTCTCCATGGAAATAGATATATGTAATGTCATACTGTGGAATATTCCAGGCTTTACTTCTGTTCAATCACTTCTTTGAGGACATTTGGTGGTCAAAAGTACAATTGAGAATACAGTATACAATTCATACTGACTTTACTTGTAACCTATGCTCTTATTTACTTATTTATGACCAAATCAATTAATTATCATTCATGTGTTTGGCTGGTTGTGATGATACAGCAGTTTGGGTCTTTTTTAACCAAGTAATTAAATGGGAGATCCTACACCTATTGTATTATGGGGAAGGGCCCCACAAAAATGACAAAACACATTTTTATTTTTATGTTTTTACTGAAAACGCTGTAGCTTCAGGATACCGAGAACCAAATGAGCAAAATACACCTGACATTTGAACAGAGAAAACCTAGAGATTTGTCGGAGCAGATAATTGCACTCGGAGGCAAAGGATCATGGGAAGTATAGGTCATTTGGTTATGTGTAATTTGTTACTCCTCTGGCCCATTAAGGCTGGAGTTAATAAATGTGTCTTTCATACAAAAACAAAGCAGATCAAATTTAAAAACAATATATATATTTTTATATTAATATTTAAATTTTATTTTTAACCAACTGTAATCTTCACTTTCTAGCATTAGTCTTACTTTAAAATGTATTTTCAATGTTTATATTTAAGTGGAGGCTATTTCTACTCAACTTTATTTTTCTTACATCACACATTGGAGACAAAAATTGCACTTAAAGAATCTACTGAAATCCTACTTGAGGAATTGATAACTTAAAGGCACTGTACCTGATTTTTGCCATCGTAATATGTGAAAAACAGAACTAGTTCATTTTAAAATGTGGTCCAAAACATTATCCACAATACTTTCTTAATACATTCCTTGCATACTCGTTATTCACCACAATGAGTTTATAAGTGCTTTTCATAACTTTCAGAGACCAGAACAGAGATTTGGTGACATGTCACTGCTAACAACAACTAACACGCTAACAGTGCACCAGTGCAACAGCTTTAGTTCCTGTTTCACTGTTGATAAAAATGCTTTATAATTAGATGCATACAGCTTTCACAATATATGTGTACTGAGGGGTAACAAATTTTAAATTATTACATGAAAGGACTGGATATAGCCCCTTTGAAACTGAAATCAATGTCCTAATAATCAAAGATATAATAATAAAGGCCATATATGAGTTTTCCCATAGACCCTGCCTCTGTGCAATTATCTGTCATTGTTGAATGAACAACCCTCATCTTCGACAAAATGGAGGGAAACAAGAAAGCGTCAGCAGAAATTACTTGTACAAAGAAACCAGTGCATTTTTAGAGTTTTTAGAGTTTTTTTTTTTTTCTTAAAGTTCGATCATGTTTTAGTCTCAACATGTCCATCCTCTGTGCTCCTTTGGGTTCACTTCAGTTTTTACGTCTTTATTCCTTCAAGTTTCTTTTTTTGTATCAAAGCAGCAAAACAAAACCCCTCAGGTAAAATCCAACAGGTAGCAGATCCGTATCAATCAAACGGGACGCTCATTTCCAGGAACTCGATTGGACAAAGCCGGGGCCAGGGAACCAATCACAACAGTCCTCCATCCACAAACCTTTAAGAAACAGGACAAAATAATAATGTTGTTAATACGTATAATATTCATGGGGTTCAGCCTCTTGTTGTTTTTACTGGTATTAAATATCACAACCAATCCAGAAAAAAATCCAATATCGTGTATCAGTTCAAACGATATCCTGGTTAGACTGTTTATATTAATTAATACAAAGCTGTTCAATAGTTACTTGGAGGATACATAACAGTTACATAACACAATTATAAATTTTGTAATAAGTTAACTGTATTTTGAGAGATGAAAAATGCCGTTTTCAATTCATACATAGGTATCAGCTAATATCGGATATCAGCAGATATGTAAAGACATAGTATCGATATCAGTATTTATAGTAGCTTCCTAAACCAACCTTATAGCCACTTGGGAAGGTAAAAGTGGGTCATGGGGTTATAACTTTGTGATGCACTTTGAGCCTATTGTACACAGATACACTGAGATCCAGAATGCATTTTGGATGTTTATTCACAGACAAATAGTTATCACAGGAAAGAGGATGGATGTGACCAGTGAAAAAAAACTACAGATAAGAATGGATAAGTAGTGACGATCAACAAAAAATATGGCTACCCAGCTGTGACCTTCAACTAATCTGAGTCACTGGTAAGTGCGCACTTTTACAGTCTTCCACGTGCACAAGTGCGTGCACAAGTCTCCATGTGAGCACCAGAGCAACACACTCACACTTTCAACCACAAACATAGAATCAGTCCTGTCTCCTACAGTATCGGAACTGAAAAACCTGGATTGTGTATCCTTTATTTTTAGTTTTGATTTGTTAATTGTTTAATGGCTACACTGCTAATTATTCGTCACTCAGGTAAACATATGCAAGTTTCTACACAAGTTAAACCTATCTTTGAAACATTTGTAATATTGTGGTAAAAGTAAAATCAATAAATGCTGAATATTCAGTCATAAATAACATGGGGGTCTACCACCCCTATGTTAGATTAGGGTTGACTGTGGACCTCTTTATTAAAAACACCCAAGCTGATTATTGACAATTAGAAATGAGTGAATCAATCTTGATGAAAATTTGAGTAACTGCATTAGGTACAATTATCACAGAACGTAACAAGTGACATACTAGTATTTATAAATGCAACCAACACCAATATGCAAATGAAAATGATAACTCTCCTCATCAGTTCTGTTTCAAACAAAACTAGACTTAGGTCATTGTCAGTCTTATCCAGTCTACTGTATCCCTTTCCTGGTTGTGTTTTAGTTGTGAGAAACACTTTAGACTCACTGTTGTTGGTGTTTGGTGCTACGTTTGGGGTTCTGGCTCAGCCTCTGCCTCCTCACTTGATCGGACACTCTTCTTCACTGACATGTACATCTCCTCCTCCGGGTCGTAGTAATAAAACTTACTCAGGTATGAGATCAGCGGTCTGCATGGAAACAAAACATATAATAGCACATTACACAAGTACACACAAGTATTTGAGAATCCAGCTTTTACCAATACAATCTGGGTACTTTGCAGGGTAGTAGTAGTTTATTGGTCTCAGATTAGCAAAGGTTTTTCTTTTATTTTAAGCCTTAAAAATGCGACCATTGTAGTTAAAATAGCAAACTATAACACTGTGATGAATTGAACAGTAGAAGTGGTGGTTGTACTAGGAGAAGTAATGTAGTATTGCAGTAGTAGTAGTAGTAGTAGTAGTAGTAGTAGTAGTAGTAGCAGTAGTAGTAGTAGTAGTAGTAGTAGTAGTAGTAGTAGTAGCAGTAGTAGCAGTAGTAGTAGTAGTAGTAGTAGTAGTAGTAGTAGTAGTAGTAGCAGTAGTAGTAGTAGTAGTAGTAGTAGTAGTAGTAGTAGTAGTAGTAGTAGCAGCAGTAGTAGTAGTAGTAGTAGTAGTAGTAGTAGTAGTAGTAGTAGTAGTAGTAGTAGTAGTAGTAGTAGTAGTAGTAGTAGTAGTAGTAGTGTATTGTACAAGTAATTTTATTTTTTAGCATCAAGACAATGAGAGTTCTTGAATTGTGTATATAATTAGAACTAGATAGATTGCAGTAATTGCAATGTGGGCAGAGGTAGCTCCTCTAGATTGCATTCAGTATATATAAAACTATAATTAGCAGTAGTAATAGTAATAGCCCTAGTTGTAGATGTAGTATTACAGTGGTAAGGGAAAGGTACACTTTATTTCCTACAAAGGGAAACTTGCCCTCTGTATTTGACCCATCCTTCAATGCTGGGGCAGCCTATCTATACACAAGGAGTTACCATATACACCTGGGCAGTCCAGAAGTCAGAACTCGGACCTTCTTGCTGTGAGGCAGCAGGCTAAGTAGTAGTATTTGCTTGTACCTGGGTAGCTGAAGTTCCTGGATTTTGGTCATTATAATGTGTACAGTAGTAGTAATAGTAGGGTGACCAGATTTCCATTTGTGAAAACCTGGACACCTTACCAGGGGTGGGAGGTGGGGCCTCGACATTGAGTCGTCCCTCTCTATATCACGGTTCACCTTTCGCAGTCTTGCCGTTTCGCTGATTTTTTTTTTCTTTTCTTTTTTTTGTGTGTGTGTGTCAATTTTGCATGTTTTTTTTTTTTTTTTTAAATACATGGTTCAGGATTAAACCAGGTCTAAACCAGGATTAATCTTGGACTTAAGAGAGAGATCGCTGAGCAGTTTGTCTGCAAAGCGCGATTGGGCAATTGCCGCGTTTACCTCCGTGAGGTGCGGAGCTCTCCATCGGTCCTTTCTCCTGCGGTCACCTCCGGGCCCATTCCGACAGTGAGTCCTGTTTCAGTTCTGTTTTAGTCCTGGTTTAGTCCTAGTTTACTCCTGTTTTAGTCCTGGTTCAGTCCTGTTTTAGTCCTAGTTCAGTCCTGGTTTAATCTGCCTCTTCAGTCCTGGAATCAGTCCTAGGTTAGTCCTGGTTTAGTCCTGGTTTAGTCTAAATTCAGTCTGTGGCGTAGGCAGCACAAAAGCTTGATATAATCATGGGTTAACGGGCGGGTGCAGTGTTGTACTGAGTGAGTGCGGTGTTGTACTGCAAGTCTCCAAAAATGTACCCATGTAGGACTCTGCGCTGTAGGGCTCCATTACAGAATAAATTAATCTCGGGTTTGTTACATAAAGAAGGAGGAAAATAACAAAAGGACGACAGCAACAATAAGTTTTAAGAAGGATGTAAAAAGGGTTGCACCTGTCCTGTCTGAGAAAAGTGTATAAAGTTTGTGCTGAGGGGTTTTACAGCTTTAAAACAGATATAATAACTGTAAAATATAAAGTTGACTACTTTGCGGATTTCAACTATCGCAGGTTATTTTTAGAACGTAACCCCCGCGATAAACGAGGGACACTGTACTCTCACCTCGCAACCTGTGCACATGGACTCTCACTTGTCCCGACCGGGATGGAAAATGGAGAATTTCTTGTACAAGTCATTGTTAAATGCGCATTTGCGCTTCGGTATGTTGCAGGCTGACCGACTGTTTGTGGTTGCTCGCTCCTTCTGAGTCACAGAGAACTAAGAGAGATGCTCAGTTTAATGCCCCAATGAATGGTAATGAAAACCCAGACATTTCCATCACTTAAAAAAAAACAAAAAAAAAACAGCATAAGACGCAAAATATGGACATGTCCGGGGAAAAACAGACATTTGGTCACCCTAAGTAATAGTAGTTTACGCTGTATTGCAGTAGTAGTAGTAGTAGCTGCAGTAGTAATACATTGCTTGTACCTGGGCAGTGGAAGTTCCTGGATGTGGTCGATCCGGACGATCTGTCTGATGCAGAAGCGACACAGGTGCTGCAGAGACTTGACGTTACTGAAGCGAGAGACTGGATACAGCAGCTGCACCGGAGTCGGAGGAAGACCTGAGGACGTAATCATCCATAAGTACTTAGAAAAATAAAAAAACTGTTGAATAATAATGTGTATGGAAATATTTGTAAATGTATACATTTTATGTTTTCCCCAAAGAGTATATTGTAAAAGCAGTACTTTGTGACAGCTGCATGCTGTCTGTACAAGCTAATAATACAGTAAATGTATTTTATCTCTCAACCTTAAAGTAAGTGCACTCTGATTGGCTGCCCGAAAATTAATGCAGGTAGATACTGTGTGCTAAAGTGTGAGCCTCAGACAAGTTCAGCAGACTCCTCCTTTTATGGTGTGAAAATCAGGTGCATAAGCTTTAAATTTGTGTTAAAGCGCACAGAAAAGACAGAAGCAGTCTAAATCAATGTCAACTTTGGTTAGCACAGTGACAAAAATGTCAGAGCAGAAATGGACTGAATGAGTCAAGTGAAGATGAATGGATTTTAAAAGCACAACAGACCACTGCCTGCCTTATTAGATAGAAGATTAGATGGATAATTAAGTTTCCATTTATAGCCAGTAATCAGTAATCTGATCACTGATCTAACATTTTATCAGTTAAATTAATTGAGTATTCTTATGTAATCAGCAATCAGAAATCAAATTACTTTTGTAGAGTCAGTTAAATGTTCATATTCATATTCTGCATATATTCTAACCTGGGACCCGAGATCGCAGGAAGTAGAGGAATTTTCCATTTTTGGAGTGCATGATGGCCCTTTCAATGAACTCCACCACAGAGTGACAGCGGTCCTCGAACTTCGGATGACACCACAGACTAAACGTACCTAAAACAGGAAACAGGGAGGCCATGTTAGCCCACGTTATCATATGGACACTCAGTATTCATTATTCATCACTGTGTGCATTTTAGATGGCGGTGAGAATGAAGAAAACAGGTTAAATATCACTTAGCAGTCTGTGGTATAGTTTTCCTTTCAGTGGTAGACCTTACATGGACCTAACCTGGTCCAACAGTAATAGGCCAAAAATCAGGTCAAGACTCAGAAATAATGTACCTGATTATTACTGTTCTTTTATGATAATAACTGTTGAAATGTGAATGACGGCTTACCTAGGTCAATAAAGCTCTACAACATAGAAACAACAGCCAGGGTGAGGATAAAAATAAAAATAGACTTCCTCCTGAATATCCAAAATAAGGCACTAAGAGCAGCAAAGATAAGTATACAAAAAAATTATACAACATAAGAGTGTAGAGCTAAGCATGAAAAAAAACCAGACACAGAAACAGATAAAACTGGCTAAAGACTATTCAGACTGAGACTATTCATAGCAAGATTAAATTATTTTCAGAAACAAAGTATTACCACTGCAACCATGTTCATTTTATATGTATAGAAATGTACAAGCCCCCAGGCTCCAAAGGAAGATAATTTTGTCCCAAATAAAATAGGACTGCCTGTAATATTTAGCATGAACAAAACAAAATTGGTATTGTAGCAGTTAGTAAATTACATTTTTTTTCTTGTATCACTTAATTCATATTTAATTTTTGTCTCAGATTTAAATGCTTTTGCACAGGTTTAAAACTTTGAACAGAGTCCAACTTAAACTCAAAATGTAGTCACTAAAGCTATACTTTAGAAATGCAATAAAATATCCTTATGAATACAACTGAAATAAGTCAAATAAATAAACAAGAAAAAAACAAAGTCAACAACCACGTTGAATTAACATTAAACAAAAGCAAAGATGCCCATGCCCCTTTCCAGACAGCAGACCTGATCTACAGTAAGACCATGTCTGTCCCTGCACTGGCTCTGGGGTATATGTCTAAAAGCCTGTCCTGAATTTGGGCCCTGGTGCGTTCAAGCGTTCACCGCTCAGCGCACTCATCTGAGTGTCGTTTCAGACCCACTCTGAATAATGAATGTGTTTCTAGACATGACTCTATGGCCCCATAAC
The DNA here is from genome assembly GCF_026225935.1 of Boleophthalmus pectinirostris. Taxonomy (NCBI): domain Eukaryota; kingdom Metazoa; phylum Chordata; class Actinopteri; order Gobiiformes; family Gobiidae; genus Boleophthalmus; species Boleophthalmus pectinirostris. The sequence continues at coordinate 13,817,037 of NW_026571190.1, read as the reverse complement.
ACAACTCAAGCAATACATATTATGTGTGTTCCATAGAAGAGGATTTCATATATGGACAGCACTATCTTGCACTATGGTGGTATGTTGTCATTGTATGCACTTGAGGAATGATCTGATCCTGGAAGAGTCCTGTTTTAGATCTGGTTAAGACCTTATTAAGATCTGGCTACTAAATTTTTGGCCCAACTTTATTTAAACCAACATTTACCAATTAATAATAACTGCTACCATTTGCATTTCCCAAAGACAAAAAGAAGACTATTACAAAATGGTACAGATGGTACAGTACAGCTGTGTTTCTAATGTTCACCAGTGCATTTAAAGCTATACATTACCACTACTACCACCACCACTACTAATACTACTTATTACTTGCATTTAAGATTTTAATTTGATCTATAGCAGGTCTCTGTCTCTCAAGTTTCCCATGGTTCACCGCAACTACAACTACAACTACAACTACAACTACAACTACAACTATAGTTTATCTTCAGGTTTAATCCCAGTTTAGACCAAATGATAAAGGTCCTATATTATACAAAATTGACTCTTGTGAGCTGTGTTTTGTTTCATTCCCACATTTTAGTACCACATGACATCACAAACTAGAAGTGAACTGGAGTGTTTTCAGTTTGAGAGAAGAACTTGCTAAATATGCAGGGTTTGTTTGTTAAACGTGTGTGAATGGAACAAAAGAAAAAACCCAAGGCATGTTTGTGATGACGAAACATAGATCAGAAAATAGCTTAGTATGGGCCCTTTAATGTGATGTTTGTAGAAATGTGAATGCACTCTAATACAGTGATTGTGATGTTACGTTGCTCTCACCTCTGTAGTGCTCCATGCGTGTGTGGTGGGTGACCCCCTGAGACCTGAAGCTCAGACTAAGGATGTAACGTGGATCAGAACTGTCCCGCACCAGAAAAGACCCATCTGGTTTCCCTTTAAGCTTCATCTCTGCATCGCCCCAGTTCATAGGGCCCCAGTACCAGCCACACTGCAGAGACAGACACAACACATGTAAGCACAGAAATATACAGGTGTTTGTTGTGGTCCCTAAATTGGATATCAAGGCAACAGATTTTGGACAGATTGACTGTAATGACTATAGTTGAACTTTAAGTCAGGCATTTACAACTTAAGGCTTGGAAACCTAATGTGAGCCTCAGAACTACAACTCCTGGTGAGTTGGCCCAAATTACAAAAAGTAGTACTTTTTTACTGCACTTTTACTCTGTCTTGTTTGTGTTTCAATTTGCTGCTTTTGACTTGATGAAAAAAACAACAACTATTAGACAGTGCACCGACCGGGGACTCCGTTGTTCTACTGGTGGACTTCAACGCCCACGTGGGCAATGACAGTGACACTTGGAGAGGGGTGATTGGGAGGAACGGAACAACATCGCGTGGTGGTCGGGGACAGTACCTCTGGACTTGCAGACCGGGGGTGGTGGTCCCTCTGTATAAGAAGGGGGACCAGAGAGTGTGTTCCAATTACAGGGGAATCACACTCCTCAGCCTCCCCAGTAAGGTCTATACCAGGGTACTGGAGAGGACCAGCTCTATACTCTCCATTGGGTGCTCAAGGGGTCATGGGAGTTTGCCCAACCAGTCCACATGTGCTTGTCGATCTGGAGAAGGCATTCGACCATGTCCCTTGTGGTGTCCTGTGGGGGGTCTTGTTCATGAGTGAGAGGAGGATGGAGCATAAGATTGACAGGCGGATCGGTGCAGCGTCTGCAGTAATGCAGTCACTGTATCAGATCGTTGTGGTGAAGACGGAGCTGAGCTGAAAGGCAAAGCTCTCGATTTACCCTACCCTCACCTATGGTCATGAGCTCTGGGTAATGACCGAAAGGACGAGATCGCATATCCGGATGCCTCCTGAGTGCCTCCCTCGGGAGGTGTTCCAGGCATGTCCCACTGGAAGGAGGCCCTGGGGAAGACCCAGGACATGCTGGAGGGACTACGTCAGCTGGCCTGGGAACGCCTCAGGGTCCCCCCGGAGGAGATGGAGGATGTGTCTGGGGTGAAAGAAGACTGGGAGTCCCTGCTTAGACCGCTGCCCCCGCGATGGTTTTACAAGTGTAATTTTATATATATCAAAAGAGACAGTAATAAATTGTTCAAGTAGATCAGTACTTTTTCTTTCTTCCTTTCCTTTTTTCATCTGTAAGGCTCAATGTTTGTTTTGTTTTTGTTGTGTTTCTATGATTGCATAGTCCACCCATCAATCATGCTCATCAGAGAGAAGACCCTGTCCCAGACTTTACATGTTTGTAAATGCGTATAGTTTTAAAATATATATTTTTTATATATTATTGAATAATTAATATGATATGAGATTGCACCAAGACAGCAGTTGAAGGTGAAAGGAAACAGTGTGTTGTTCAAATAAGTATGTAGTGATATGGTATACAGCCAGCTCATACCTTCTCAAGCTCCCGTAAACTGGCTGCAAAGTTGCTGGCCTCAGACCGTCTCAGGGCACAGAGCACTGAGGGCGGGGCCTGTCGAGGGGGTGGGGCTTCAGCCGCAGAGGGGGTGGAGAGTGGGAGGGCTCGGAGGAATGCGTCTGAAACAAAAACAAGCAGTCATTATTAATAAAGTAATAACAGTAATAATAGTGATAGTAAGTAATAGCGTGGCCCTCGCCCACGTCACACAATGTAAATTGTGTGACCTCAAACCTCTGACCTTTTTTCCTCGAATGTCTTAATTGAGGACATTTATCACACACTCAAACTTTGCGGTTGCGCCACCAAAGACCATAGCCCTTGTCCAAAAACACTGATAACTTTTGATGCCCCATGTTCATTCCCACATGCAATACAAATTTGTGTACATGACTTGATTTGTGCACCAGTTGTTTTTTTTCCCCCACACATATGTATCTTTTTATTTACAGTAAGGGTTAACTTTCCCATGATTCTTTGCTGCTTACCATTGAGGCTGAGGCTGTGGTGGATGGAGAGGGAGGGAGGAGGAGGGGGGGGCAGGGGAAGGGACTGAAGAGATGCCCCCATCACACTGAGTACGAAGGGCCCCCGCTGCACTGGTACAGCACCCGCAAAATCATCTGAATGTAAAGGGAATATATACGGGGGGGTGGAAAGATAGAGGATAGAGGAAGAGAGGAAGAGTGAGAGGAAAGAAAGAAGGAGTGATGAGAGGATAGAGGGAGAGAGGGAGGGAGTGAGGCAAGAAAGAGGAGACAGCAATGAGAAGGGAAGGGAGAGGGTCAGAGGTCAGAAAACAAAAGCGAGAAGAATCAGGGGGTGAGATGCGTGCAAGAGAAATAAAAGAAGGTGGAGGAGAGAGAAAAGAGGTGAGAGAAGAAGATAGAGGAGTGGTTAGGAGGTTATAGAGGAGAAGGAGGGGAGAGAGTGAGAGAGAAGGGAAGGAGAAAGAGGGTATAGAGAGGGGAAACAGGTTTGGATTGAGAGAGTCACAAGAGAGAAGGGAGATAGAAGAAAGAGAAGAAGAGGGGAGATAGAAAGAGAAAGAGAAGGGGAAAGAGAAAGAGACGCATGAGAATAAATGGAGATGAGATTAGAAGAGACCGAGCAAGAATGAGAAAAATGAATAGAGAAAGTTAGAGGGGGAGAGGAGAGACAGAGAGTGAGATAAAGAAAAAGGGGGGAGTCAAATACAGAGAAAAAGGATGTATGGCATGGAGTGAGGACAGAATTCATAGAGAAGAGAGAATGGAGGGAAATAGAAGCACAGAGGAAAAAAGGAATAGAGGAAGACAAGGGTTAATTTAAGGGTTAACTTAAGGGTTAATCAAGGGTTAATCAAGGATTTAGCAAGGAATCAACATAAGGAAATAACATGCAGATCAACGAGTTACCTAAACACACCGAAAACTGAAGATGCCTGGTAGCATCACTGTCTCCATGGAGACTAAATATTGTATGTGGAACATTCCAACCAAAACAATAACATGTCCATAGAGAAAAGCAGGTGACGGCTAATATACATGAGTATTCATATATATGCATATCTGCATCAGTGTCTGGCCACATCTTTCCCACTTTCAGGGAATGATTTACTTCCATAAAACACTTCTTTATAAAAGAAATATAAAAAATCATATCACTATACTGTATATGGACCTATCATAAACACAGGCCTCCTCCACCAGAAACGTTACATAGAGTACCTTTAAAACAAAAAGTTTATTTGGCAGATTCATAATGTGTATTATAATAGATACTCAAAGAAATTGATTTAAATTTATTTCAAATACATGGATCCAAGTATTTTATATTATGCATTTAGGATGGCTAGGCTATTCTTCTTTTTTTTTTAGTATTTGTGGGAAACAAATCCATAAAACAGTCATGTTAAAATGCACCAATGGTTTAATGGTTTGCATGTTGCGTGTTTATCTGCTGTTTACCTGAGCCTGCATTTAGAGTGGTGGTAGTAATAAATCATGTCTGTAGGAGTGCTGTGGAGTTATGTGGGTCAGAAAATAAGAAATGGCTTGAAGCATGAGGCGTACGAGTAAAGGTCGAAGAAAAACAGAAAATGCACGTAAGAAAAACTCACTCAGCACTTTTAAGGCAGTTTAAAAATAATATTCCACTATCAGGAGAATGAAGCTGCACATATACTAGTCAAGATGGGTATAGTGAAGTTACTTTGAAGTAATATGTTTAAAGGTGTACTGTGTGACGTCTCTGTCTCCTGCTTCTCTCCATGAAGATATTATTGCTTTGCCTTGAGTGTTCCAAAGTAATCAAATAAAATATTGTATTGTATTGTATTCAAAAACATGTGTTCTAACTCTGAGCGTAGTTGCCTATCAATAGATTTGACCTATAACTTGCCATGGTGGCATCCCCTACTTGTTTTCATGGAGTTTATTTTCATACTACTGAAAGTAGCATTGTCAAGTATTAACATCTCCATTAAGACAAGCACGTGGCAAACCCTCCACCAGAAAAGTTACTGAGAACAGTGAACACTGAAAAAATAGTGATAGATGTTAGGCAATATAGCAACTACTTAAACGTCTCAACAAATATTACAAGTACCTTAACTCCAAGATGAGAGTACCCACACAGTTGATAAGGTCCAAAATATGTTAAAAATAAGTAGTTGTTATCAAAAATATGTTCCTTGTCAAAACCAGCCAAGCAAGACACACACATGTAATGCGCTCTAAGTTACGCAAATAAACAGTTCACTTCTCCTTTAAGCACAGAAAAGGAGAACTTCTTTTTTCATAAGAATAAGTTGCTGACAAAGATACAGATTTGAGGTTAAATCAGATAACAGATCAAGTATGCTTTTATGGTCTAAATGCAGGTGAAATGGATCATGTAAATCAATGTTCTATTTCACCTGCTCATATTTTGATTTGAGAGAATGGAAATATGAACTGCTTAATAAGAGTCCTATGAAACTGAGAGCAGGTTTGAAAGATTAATAATCGAATCAAAGTAACAATTTATAACTAAATGTAATTCTGCAATTATGTAGGAGATGTAATATTCTGTTCACAGATCAAAACATCCTGTATCCATGGAGACTACTAATGCATAAAATCCACTCAAATACACTGTAAAATTTGTATGATTCTTACAGTGGTTAAGGTGTTCACATTTCACAGTTTTCTAAAATGCTTAAGAATCCAGAATGCTCATGGTTTAAGAAAACGTGAGTCTGGTCACCAGTGAATCAGTGGATAAGCCAATTAGGGACATTCATGGCTCTTTGTATTGGGAAAAAATAAAAGAAAAAATATCACAGGAAAAACATTGCAGATTTTTACAGAATCAATGAGCGGAGCAGTAACTGTTAATCTGAGATGAGATATATTAAATTTTGTTGGTAAATGATAGGTGTCTAATGAGCGCCTTCCTTTCCATATAATATAATAATATAATAATATTCAGTCTGCCCCAGGGCAGCTGTGGCTACAGTGGTAGCTTACCACCACCAGGTATGGAGTGAATGAATAATGCTCTGTAAAGCGTCTTTGAGTGTCCAAAAAAGCGCTATATAAAACTGATGCATTATCATTATTATTATTAATAATAATATTTCCAACAGAGTGCGTCAGACCTTTTTTGGATGCTTTTTTACTGTATCACAGTTAAACAACAAGCATGGTCATTGGTTTGCAGCCAGTCCTTCTTGAAAATTTTCAAAATTCAGAATAAAAAATTCAGAACAAAATATAACTTCTTTCAACAGTTTCGTGCGTTGATTTTTGATTCTGCAGAAATGTGTTATTTCTCAGTGATCTATGTTGTTCTTCCCCTTTCTTATATATAAGCAGCCACGTTTGTTTTTGGCATGAACAGAACATACATCTCTCTGACTGATTATTTATCTGTCAATCACACCCTCTGGAATGGGGGAGACAGGATATGGCCTGGGGCCCACTCATCTTTATGAACTTTTGTCAAAGCATGTGGTTCTGGCTGGTCAAGTACATTTTTGTCATCAATACTTCTTCAAATGAGTATTTAGTTTAAACACTAGTTTTAGTATTGATTAGCTTTTGATTTCTGATACTTTTCACAATAGTCTCAGAAAGTGCTGGCAGTATTCAACTCCAAAAATTGTTAGTTGAAAGGCAATGAGATTCATATGGCAAGTTTGTGGACCAAATCTCTAAGAAATATTGAGTCAGACGATAGCGTACCTAAAAGACTGAGGGAGCGGCGTGGAGGGGGAGGAGGCGTGGGAGGGTGAGGAGTGTTTGTCCCTCTACGTGAAATGTCCACATCCACCAACGAGACCGTCTCACCTGAAACACAAGAAAGACCAAAACATTATAGGGAAAATGGCTTTAGTTAAAATGTTCCACAGTTTAATATTAAAGCTTTATAGCAACATTGTATGTCATCACTGTGGGCAAACCAATAATACGTAAATCAGTAAAAGTTAGCACACCTTTGAGAATACTTTATAGTCCCTGGAAGAGACTTTGTACTCTACTTCACCCATCCTTCAATGCCACCTGGTCAGCTCGTCAGTAGGCCTTTGTAATGTATTTAAATATGATTACAATGATTGGTCCAATGAATTACAATACATACAATGGAACAAATGTATTCTATCCATTCTGTCCTGAATGATATATGTACAAATTCTAGAGCAAAGACACCAGTCAGTATAATATTAAATATTCTTCCTCTGATTGTTCCCATTATTATGATTTCAAATAGGACCTTACGCAGCACTCAAAGTACAATTTTTCAAAAGTCAGCATTATTGACACAGTAAAAAGTGGTGAAATACATATGACTTCTAAAATTGAAAAGGTATATGTTATAAAATGTGACTTACAAAGTCCTAAATCTTATACTAAGTTCAGGTATTTTTTAAATTGCTGCTATTCAGCAAATTTCAGGACCACTGACAAAGTAAAACATGGTGAAATACATCTGCTCAGCTTTTAAAATTGCACATATCATTTGACCTAAATGTGATTTACATACAGTTTGAGTGACTTTATGTATAGTTTTGTTCTAAATTTCAGTATAAGAACTACTAACACTGGTCCTACAGCTATATACCTTGGCTGGAACTCATGTCATCAAAAGGAATCTAGTCAGTAAGATAAAAAGTAAAAGTAAAAGTAAAACTTTTTCATTCATTAAGTCAACTATCAATGAAACTTCTCAGTGTCCTTTGTTAAAATGAAAAAAAAAAGAAAGAAAAATGTTTCAAATCTTCCAGTTCCCGTTTTGGTAAAAAAAAAAAAAATCAATCAAATTTCATCAATCAAGCATGTGGGCTCTAAGGTTTTCTTTTAATAAGCTATGGCATTTGGGTATGTAGTGCTATTGTGCACACGCCAAAATTAGGTGGATGGTATGAGGTTAAAAATCATTGTAGATTTACAGTGTAAACTTTCAGACAAAAGTCTTTTTTTTTTTTGTAGACGACTTTTGTCATAAGTAAAACAACCTATAGTGATACACAAAGGTCTCAAGAAGACTACCCCGGATTGACAGGACTAAACAGGACTCTAGACCTTTATGGAGTGGATGGTCCCTCTATTATGGTACCACTATTGCAGTCCCTCTCACAATGATGTAGGACAGTAGCAGTGATACTCAGGGCCTGTGGGTGATACAGTGAATTTTGTGATTTCAGCAGAATTTATTTTAGTCAAACTACATCACCTCTCGCCCATAAAACCACCGGCCTCATTCTGCATCAATTTAGACATGATGGCTCTCTGCAACTGGGTTAGAATAATTTAAGATGATATGGGGTAATTTGGGAGTAAAGGGTATTTTGTAAGCATATTGGCATATTTTTAAGCAAATAATTACACCAAATCATGAATATTTACTGTTTTGTATGAGGTGTGAGCAGATTGTCATCCTCATCTCTCATAAGGTGCTTTATAAATTCAAGCTATCATCATTATTATTCTTAAAGATAATAATAATATGGAACTTTCTGGAGGTGACTCATCTCCTGCATGATTCCATGGAAATAAATACATTTTATCCAATACTGTGAAATATTAAAGGAACATTTCCCTGAAGGAGGTTCATGGTGATGCAAGCCCGCTCACAGTAAGGACACACATTTTCAGAGAAAAAAACAAAAAAACAAAACAAAACAAAAAATGAAAAAGCTGTTTTTGTTACACCAATAAAACCTAAACTGGATCAAAAAATGTGTTAACATTTAATGGCCAGCGTGTTGACATGTCACACCTTATTTTTTGGGCTTTAGTTTATCAAAAAGTTGGCCTATACTGTTAAAGGTGTATTAAGGAACCTTTCTGGTGGAGGGTCCACCACATTCTTGTCTCTATGGAGATGTTCTTGCTTTGCCAAGCAAGTCAAGACCAACACATACATCTGTTGAGAAGCGATCCCACTCACAGTAAAAAATCATGTCAAAAGGTATTTGGCATAGCCTAATACCTTAAATGCAAGACACATGCATTCCTGGTAATAATAAAGTAATGACATATCTTCATGAAAACAAGCAGATGGTGAAAAGATAAATTGTGCACCTTTAATTTTGTTTTAATTTTGAGCATGTTTTCATTAAGTTTGAATCAAGCGATAGTATGTTGACTTTGTTCTAAGCAAATACTAGGCTACTGATAAGTGCTGATACACAGAGTGAAAAAAAAGATTGGTGCGTAGGCTACATGTCAACAGAAATTGTCCTGAAGCGAAGAGGTTGTAGCCCCTTGTGCCCAATCAGAAGACCTGAATGAGTGAAGCCTTTACCCTGCATATCTGCACTATTTTTCTTTTTCTCAAAGATTAGGATCTGTACTTTAGTTAAATGCATTACAATAAACACAGGTAGGAGCTCTTACCAGCAAAAGCAGCAAGTGAAGCCGAGAGGGCAGCAGGAGAGAAGGCACTGTGGGCCCGGGTCAGTCTGGGCTGGCTGCTCCCCCCACAGCAGGAGGCAAAGAAAGAGAAGACACAGAAACAGGAGACAAGAGTGGAGACATGGGAGGACACAAGGAAACAGGAGACAAGAGAAGAGACATGGGTGGACATAAGGAGAAAGGAGAGAGGAGACAAGGAAACAGGAGTCAATTGAGAGGAGACATGGGATCAAGGAGAAAGGAGACATGTACATAGAAGAAAAGGGGAGAGGAGTCAGTGGGGGAACATTAACAGGGTTAGATAAAGAGATGTTAGTGACACAGGTATTAAAGATACTTTAAAAGTGCAGTGTGAAAATTGGTAAACAAAGTTCTGAGGCCTCCTGGTGGAGGATTTGAGTAGTGTTGTCCGCAAGGTCTCGTTTCAGAAGAATTAGCAATGATCAATCAACTTGGTTTAGGGGCCAGATATTACCATATTTGGATCTGAGTGAACTGTTCTCCTCTGCCTCAGTCTAAAGCTCCACGGGGTTCATGTGACATATATGTTTGTAGAGAGACTGACCTGTGTGCTGTGTCCTGCTCCGCGCCCACGTCCAGGAGGCTGTTGGACGATGACACTGAAGTCATGGAGGGTCGTTTGTCCAGGAGATGCGAGGAGCCACTGCAGCTCTTGGTTCTGAAGAGCTTACTCAGACGAACCTTTAGGCCTTTTTTGGACTTTCCCTTCAGAGTTTTCTCTCCTGATGCTGCTGCGGCACGGCTCGTGCATGGAGTCCGAGGAGCGCTCGAACAGCGCTCGGGTCTTCTCCTGGGCGTGCAAGTGAGACTGGGCATGCACGTGAGCCCTGGACTAGGACTACGGGCCAAGTGCAGCCCAGGTGAGACAGGAGTCTTTGCAGTTACCTGTGTGACGTCAGAGGGCACGCCTCCATCTGCACCCTGCACGTGAGCTTGCACCTGGCGCGTGAGCTCCGCTTGGAGGCTGCTGATGGATACTGACATTTTCTGCACAATGTCGCGTTTTCTGTGCAGCAGAAAGTCCTGCCGCGCTGCATCTTCCGCGTCGCTTTGCGGTTCGTCCAGTGCGCCTCCGAGGCCCTCCAGCACGAGAAGGGCATCACTGGTCTCCGTGGGGTCGTCCACCTCGGGCCCCGCGGCCCCTGGTGCGTGAGGGGCCTGACACGAGCACCGCGGCAGCTCCCCAAACCTCCGCGCGAGCTCAAACACTGCCCCCCGCGTAGCTCTGTCCGCGCCTGGGGGCTCGTCCGGAGGATGCTGCGCGTCTTGCGCGCTCAGGCCGTTGTTGTTGTTTACAGCGGGACCGCGGTCCAGATCCAGCTCTGGGAACACGAGCAGCTGCGGCCTCAATCCGGGGCTTGTGCTGAACTCAAAGCCGGGGCCCTCGTGCCTCTGCGGCTCTGACTCTGCTTTGTTGTCAAGGCCCTGCTCTCTGCTGAGCTCCAGAGCCGCTTTGCCTCCACTGTGGCCCAACGCCACTCCGTTTACCGCAGAGACGTTCCCATTCTCCGCGTCCAGCCGCTCCTCGGCCGCGGACACCAGCCGCATCAGCACGAAGTCCGGAGACATTTCCTGTGTGTCGTTCATAATGAGTCCTGTTGGAGCGGAGGATGACGACTGCACCGCGCTACCGCGGACCGCTCATCCTCCGTTCAGTAGCAGCAGCAGCCTTTTCTCCAGGGCGGGCAGGGCCCGGTGACTGGCGGCAGCGCGGTCAGAGACAGTCTGCTCCCTCCGTGGCCCCACCCTCCGCCTCTCGCATCAGCCGCGTTATGGCTCCATCATCACCGCGATAAATTACTGCACGGCGCAGCCTCTCACCTCATCTCACCGCGTCTGTGCCGTAAACATCCACAGAAACACGATGCACCGCTGCAGGCGCAGACCACAGCCTCTGATTCACCCCACAACGAGTCAATACGGATCCAGAGCGACCCCAGTCCGCGCTAAATCCGGCCGCGAGCGAGAGACGCTGTTGTTGTTTGGAGCAGGTTCAATCATGGGCATCATCTGTGGACCAATAAAACGGGTCCTCGCGCTGACACTTCCTCCTCCTCCGGGAGAGAGAGGCTGGACCAGGGCTAGCACAGAGGAACTAGCCGTCTAAACCACTGCATATTTAACACACACTGCTCAAAACAGCAAAATAGGATAAGCATACACCAGCCTTTCAACGCAGAGGATGTCTTTTAGTGAAGGGTGCAATGAGATTCTTCATTATGACACGAGGATGGCGCTCTGCTGCTGTCTTATTTCTCCAACCTGTAGTGTAGGCTTATTATAGCCTACATATGGCCTATATAAACCCATTATACGCCCGTATCATTGCATGAACCCCAAAGTTACACTGGGGTTCATGCAGTGAATGAGGTTATCCAGTTTATCTGATGCATGGGAAACGTAAATAGCATAGGCAGACAATGTATAAGAGTAAAATGAAATGTAATTTATTAAAGTGTAAATTATTTACAAAAGTACACTATTCATAAGGTATGAAGGTTTTGAAAATACTAAGGAGGCAACCAGCAATAACGCTTAGTCCCTTTGGCTGCAGGTGTAGCAGATAACCAACAGAGGGCACAGCATGACAGAAAACAAATAAACTATAGCCCGTTGAAGCGATTTAATCCCTTTTGTTTGGAAATAATCAAACTAACGACCTGTATGTCACGTGATGCAGGGGTAACACATCAAGACACGCTGTACAATTTGAGATAACGAAAACATAATTAAAGTGTTAGCCCTTGTTAACTCAGAACTCATGCTAGATATATTGGACATAAAGTTTATGTTGAGAGGGTTTGGACATGTACAGAGAATGGAGAGGGAATACTTGGTACAAAGAAGTCAGAGGTAATCATAGACTGTATATATTTTTATACAGTCTGTGGAGGGAATACCTGTAGGGGATGTACAGAGGAGGGAGAATGAATATCACTGGTTGAGTGGTCAGGTCCACTGACCCACAGGTTGGCGGTGCAATTCTAGTTCCCACAGATGAATGCTGACATTGTATCCTTTGGCAAGACACACACCTTGCCCTCAGTGTCTGTGTATGGTGAATGAAAGTGTGGTGAATGGTTCCTTGATGTAAAATACTTGTCTTGAAAGTGGAAAAGTGCAATATAAAATGTGATCTTTTACTATTTACAAAAGAGAATAGTTGGTACAGAGGAAGGATCGGTATTAAGGGAAAGTGACTTTATGGTACAGAGGAAGATAGTGAATAATACAGCTAGAATGGTGCTGAGAGCTTCAGGAAGTAGGAGGCCTAGAGAGACCAAATGTCATATCCTTAGGATAGTGAAAAAAGAAGTTATTGCTGTGAGGATAGCAGTGTCAACTTCAGCTAAAGATTAAAGGTTTATTATGTAACTTTTCTGATGAGGGTTGCACCACCTGCTTGTCTCCGTTGAAATATTATTCCTTTGTCTCAGATTTTTTTGATTAAATGTGTGTTAATTGCACAAAATACCTTGAATAACATATATTCAGCTGTAAGTGGCTTGCCTCTCCACAGGGCTTACCTGTCACTTGGTCTGATGGCGTCTTCATGGAGATATTGTGGAACATTCTACAACATAATGATCTCTCCATGGAGACAAGCAGATGGTCTACCCTAAACAAAAAGTTACATAGTGCAGTACAGCTGGGTATCGTTAACAAGTTGCCGATACAATACATACCTTGATACACAGGCCACAATATGCATCTCGATACAGTGAGCTTTCGATTTGATACGATATATTTCAAATCGATTCAATACGGTTCAATAAAAAATATCATAACTGTGATACTAAAAGTCTTTGTTAAACCACTTCTTGTGCAAAGTTAATATGAAAAACACCCAGTTTAATCATCAAAACAGTGAATAGGTTAAATGTGTTGCATAAATGAGTTTCCTTCCACTAAACAAACAACAAAACCGTAGCATTGTAACAAAATAATTTTGTAAAATATAACAAAAAATACTCTTGGCAATATATCATTACAGCAGCCGACAATATCAATACTGTATTATCACATTAAATGATATCATATATAGATATTTCACTTTTTTGCACACCCCTATAGTGCAGCTTTAACTGTGTGGTCACCTCTGAAGACATTTGACACTCCACCCACATTGGCTTATTGTGATGAGGAGAGCGGGTTTTAAAATGTCTTCACTTGGTGTCCCTTTAGTCCATCTCTCTCCCTCCACTGCCTCAGAGTTTTTATGTTTACTCTTATTCTGCTGCAGTGATGTGTCCCAGTGCAGGGGGAGGCGGGAGTGGTATTCGTTGCTGTGAGAACGAGGTGACTGATGCTCGGATGCGGTTTCCATGGTCACAGAGATTCCTATTATTTTTACTGCAATCGACCACTGACTAAACTAGAATATAAAAGGGCTAAACTATTAGTGAGGAATGAACCAGCTCTTAATCAAACCCAGATTAGGCTGACACAAAAACAAAAGCAGGACTATTTTTTAATTTAAGGAGTAAACTGAAAGGATAAATAAATAAAACAGTACTATAGAAAGATTTGGACAAAACACCTATGTCCAAAATTTTAATTACTAAATTAAATAGAATAAATGGGACTATGCAGAAGAAGAATGAAGACTTTTGGTCATGTTGTTACAATATTCTCTCTCTCTCATCTTTTTGTGTGGGCTATGACACCTTCGTATTTGTGTTTTATGTGTATAAGAATACTTCAGGTCTATGTGAATTGAGTATTGCAAGTTAAATTTTAATAAAAATATAAATCTGTATGAGTACAATATCTGCGGAAGCGCTGAGAAGTGAAGGAGGTGAAAAACAACATCAACTGTATGAGTTAGTAATTGTTAGTTGTTTAAAATGGCTATATGACATTTTTTGTATGTATGTTTGATATGCATAAATCAACAAATAAAATATTGAGTAGGCTAATGTTTAGGGACACCTTTACCTGCTGGAACGTTCCCGCCACTTGCTTGTCTCTGTGATGTTATTGAATTGTATGGAATGTCTCACAGTATGGCATTAAACTTATATACCTTGCATGCATGTGTATGTAAGCACTAGTGTTGTTTGTTGTTAAAAAAAAAATACCTTAAGAAAAAAAAAAAAACTTACTGTGAATGGAGTTGCCTCTCCACAGATCTGACTTGTAACTCAAGTGGCATCACGTTGCTTGTCTTCACGTAGATAAATACATTTGGTATTTTACATTGTACATTCCAAGCAAATCAATCACATTTCCATGGAGACAAGCAAGTTGCAGACTCTCCATCACAAAAGTTACATAGTGCACCACTAAAACAAGTCTATTTTATGTAATATTTCCTCTAAGCATTTATTCTTGCCACAAATGCTCATGTGTTTTTCTACTGGCCCTGTCCAGAACATACAGGGTTAATCTATTCACTTAACCATCAGGCGGATTGATATTGCTCAAATGCAGCGCAGCTTAGTCTGCTCTTCATCCTCTCACCACCACGAGCAAAGCGTAACAGATGTCTCCCCCTCTCTCCTCTGTCACCGTCAAACCAAGAGGATAGCGGAGAAAAGCACTAATATGAGCTGCTCCTATAAAGTGGACTGGTCTATAAAGGAAAAAAACGCACACACATCGTCGCGAGCCAGGACTCCTCCCACTTTGGAAGGGGATGCCACAACTTAGGGCTTTCCCCATTTTAATTCACTGCACCAGCAAAAGAAGATGTTTGCGGACTTTTTCATTAATACTTTAAAATCTGGTCTTTCGTTTTTTTGCACTGGATGCGCACAGAAAACGGTAAGTAAAATGGGATTTTTTCTTGTTTTAATACTGAACATGCACATATTTTGGATAAACAAATTGCAGCGCTTAGTGCGTTTGTGAGTGCTGCTGCAACAGTTGTCTGTTACGTTCGCTGTCTTATGTAAAAGGGAAAATTATCACTAAAATTATACAAACTATTGTATCTCTTAATATACTAGCATAAAATACTACATGGAACTTGTAGATTACAATTTATATTTCAGTGATTGTGATGTAGTTTAGCTGCAACAGAAAAAAGATATATACAGATGATAATGATGTATGCCAATGTGATATGCACAATTGTGGCATAAATATCACTTTATTCCCTTGTATGGCAGATTACACAGGAATATTTTTGCATTTTTTGATATGTTCAAATATATCATCATATTCTAATCAACATACTAAATATTCTAATTTAATTTTTTTTTCTAATTTCTTATCTTCAACAGAACAATTTAAATATGTATATGGTAACTCATCAGCCTCTATAGGTATTTTTGTCACAACATTCTTTCATGCTGGCTATGTGAGGTTAGAAATGACTAAGAAGATATGAAAAAAGAAAACACAATATATAGCAGGCTAACACAGTATTATAGTTATATTTCATATCATATTAAATTATTATGGTTTTAATGAACAAATCACTAATTTAGTTTAGGGTCATTGCACTGAATATATTTGAAAAGGAAGAGAGAGAGAAAGTATAGGAACAAATATAACATTTTGTCAGATTATGGGTGTTTATTTTAAAGTGACATACAACATACTTCTATGCTCTCTTAATTCTATGAACTGAGCACCATAAATCTGACTGCATAATATATTAGCAACAGTTTCAAATGACATTATAAATTGCTGTGGATTGTCGTTCACTGATCCATTTAGGCATATGTTTTAGTGTCATGAGATGCAAATCAGTGGACATTACAAGTGTTATGATCATTTTTGGCACTTACTTTTTTTGGCACTACTACTACTACCACCTCTACTACTACTACTACTACTACTACTACTACTACTACTGCTACTGCAGGTACTACTACTACTACCTCTACTACTACGACTACTACTACTACTACTACTACTACTACTACT
The DNA here is from genome assembly GCF_026225935.1 of Boleophthalmus pectinirostris. Lineage (NCBI taxonomy): Eukaryota > Metazoa > Chordata > Actinopteri > Gobiiformes > Gobiidae > Boleophthalmus > Boleophthalmus pectinirostris. The sequence goes on along the minus strand of NW_026571190.1, from coordinate 13,800,803 downwards.
ACTACTACTACTGGGGTGGGACGTGACTGAATTTTCACGAGAGAAGATGCGAGATAGGGTCCATGTAAATGAGACAAGAATGGATTTGGAAATAATCTACAGTGGATCAATTCTCCACCAAACCTACATACTGTAGTAATTACACTTAAAACTTTAATGCTGAAGAGCTTATTCAATGTTTCTTGGGTTGTACTACTATGACTTTGACTACTGCCTGCTGCTAGCTAGCTACTTCTACTAACACTACATTTACTACTACTACTACTACATTTACTATTACAACTACTACTTCTATAGCTATTACTACTCCAGAAAAGTGTCTCTTCACTTAAAGTTCACTTTTTCTTCATTCCAGAAAGGAGAGCAAAAAATGTAGCATTTGAATTTGACCAAAACTCAGTGTTATTAACACTTCAACTGCCTGTTCACTTTTTCTGCCAATCTCACAAGTTTCTCTTTTCTCTCAGTTTTTGCACAGATGGAGCTCTGAATTTAGTGTCTGAAGGGATTGATTCATCTGCAAAAATGAAGACTATCGCAAACCAACACAACCAAACTGTACCAACAAATCATCACTTTGAGATATTTTTGCCAAATCTACAAAAACGTTGCAAAAGTGATCATTCAATTCAAGATGGCTGACCTAGACACATCTGACATTTGGATAGTGAGAAAGTTGCTCTAAATAAACTGGCATTCTCTAATTTTCTAATGAGAGCAGCTTCTCATCCTTACAAAACCAGTGAAAGACATTGAAATTGCCAATATTTTCAACATGGCTGCTTGGACCTCTGTCTTTATTTTGGGTCTTTTACCATTTATTTACAAAGCTCAAATCCCCTCTGAAATATCAAATTTAGAGGCAGACAATAGCACTTTAGATTTGACCAACTCTACCACAGTTTCCAATGCAACTTTTGGTCCATTTAGTCCTGCCAAAACAATTTTAGTTACAACCCCGTCCATAGCAACCACAACAGAAAAAGATGAGTGGTCACCAGCCGAGAACTACTTGTACACGGGAGATTCGGCTATGCTAGAAATATCACGTTGTAATCGAGCTTACAGCCCAACTGGACAAGATGGACCCTTACCTTATAGCTTTGACGTACCACTAAGACCAGCAATGGATGCATTAGCTAATACTGCCAACTTTCTCAACATGATCTACCAAGCTAGCGATTTGAGAGAAAGCACAGTGGAAGAAGACATGGAGTGGTATCATGCATTGGTCCGTGCACTTTTAGATGCTGATGGGCTAATTCAAAAGGCCTATCTAACATTTGATGCGGATCCGGCAGCACAAACTCCACAGCTAGTGCTACGTGCAACTCGTAACCCAATGGCTAAAATTCAAACTATCATCTTGCAAGATTTATCAAAGTATTGGAATACATTGCACCCTCCTGCTCCAGCGCCGGACGATTCATGGTTTAGGAATTTAAAATTTCCAGTGAATAATCGTCCAATAGCATCGTTGTCCAAGAGAGTGTTGTTGAACGATTTGAGCACACTGGAGACCCCAAAATGGCGGCAAAGTGACAGTTACGTGACCAGTCGCAGTGGGGTGAGGTGGGCCAGTGCTCCCTTTTTGGACTGTGAGGATGGGCGCTTTGTGCCCGGGTGGATGCTAAGTTTGTCCACGGCTTACTACGGACTCAAACCGGACCTGACTCCAGAGTTCAGGTAAGGACATTAAAATATGCTAATTAACCATTTACTATCTAATGACTGTGAAATTCTCTTAACACATTTTTGTCTTATCGAACTTTTTCTGCCTGGTGATAGGCTTTTGGTTCCTCATGGAATTATAATGTCAATAATATTCTTAATTTGGGGATGATTAACAGGTTATTTAAAAGTGCACTATGTAACCTTTCTTTTGTAGGACTGTACATGTCTACATGGAGATGTCATTGTGTGCCCGGAATGTTCCATAGTGAGGCATTCAACATATCTAATGTGCATTTATTCAAATACAGATGTTTTTGTTCCTCAAAATTCCTTGAAGAAAACACATTCTTACTGTCATTTGACTCACCTCTTCACAGATCTGGCATGAAGACAGACTGAAATACTATAGAACATTCAGGAAAAAGAAATTGCCAATTGCGATGATTTTAAACAACTGGATCCTGACTCAGTTAAGATTGATTTATTGCACAGCCCATACCTCATAAATATTTAAAAACACAAAGGAAACCAATTTTCCTGTCATCTCTCTGACCTTCATCCTATAACTGAATAAAACCTAAATCTCCCTGAACATGTGAAGTATGTTAAAGTGCATGTGACAGGTTTTCATGTTTTTATAATTATTACTTGGTCTGCTGAGATAGCACTTGTGGTAAATATTTTTCATAATTTAACACCAGTTAAGTGATAATGAGGAAAAAAGAAGAAAAATTAAAAATAATGCAGAAAGTAGCAGGGAGTTTGAAAATGTAATGTCTACTTAAGTCAGCACAGAAAATTCCAACCAAAATGCAGAGACAATTTATGTGCAAGGAATGCATTTTTCTGAGATTTAAAAAGCTTATTCAACTAAATAAAGCGTTTTCCTTTTATTTTTTATTAGTTTTATCATTTTAGATAATTGCAACATAATGGACCAAATTTTGCTAAATTTAACCCACATGTACAGCATTTTTACAAAAAAAAAAAAAAAAAACAAAAAAACCCCTAAAGTTAAATCTTAAATATGAACTCATGAAATGAGTAATCTAATTTGGGGGCGATGGTAAAAATAGATAATGCTGATCTACCTATGGTCTCTCAGAGAATAAGCACACTAACACACACACAAAATCAGTCATTGAAATGTTTTTGTCCAAAGAGGAAAAGTTGATTTATAAATTTTGTTATCTTCAACCATTCTACCACCATTGTTTTATCTTGTTTTGAAAGCTATAACAATGTTTATCTTAATGTACTTAAAATTGTATGTGAAATGAGCCAACATAAAATTATTACATAATACATTTAATTCAAGTCAACAATATTGGCTAGTGTTTGTACATGGGTGAAAAAAAAAAAAAATCAATTGAGTATCACATGAAACTTGAATAGGCTGTAAAATTTACCATACAATTGCAGAAACATCACTATATGCCCATATTTAGATTTATAATCAGCAACGATCGACGATATACTTTATAGTCCAATGTCATTTGCATATCTCCAAAACAATTGTGATATCATTATCCATTTTTTCATTATAGTGTACACCAGGGGTTTCCAAACTTTTTTAATCAAGGGCCACATATCTAAACACAGACAAAGTAGAGGGCCGATATAGGGCCATAGACTGGTGCTCAATACAGTGAATAATTGAAATGTGTGCATGTTTAACATGTTAGAATGAGCCATCAGTCTTTAGTCATGCTAAGATCCTTAAAACCACACAGTAAATATTAAATATTGGCTTCATCAAGATAGATTTTCAAAAAACTTGCGGTAAAAAAAATATTTTTTAATTGATGCAAGGTAATTTGGGCCAATTCACCTGGACATCTGAGGGCCAAAAAACATTTGTCCGAGGGCCGCATTTGGCCCCCGGGCCATAGTTTGGACATGCCTGGTGTACACTGTACCCCACTTCTATCACTTAAAGTACTGCCATAATAAGAAGTTAAGAGTGCTTTGTCTGCTTTGCAAAAATAATTAAAATCAATCATATATCAAAATAAATGAACGTAGCAGGTAATTGCTCAGATGTGGTTTAGGCCTGGTTTAGTTTTACATTGCAGTTTGTGGTCCAAGTTTTGTTTGACAGAATAACTAAATACTTTCCCATGTCTTCCCTTTAACTTGACTCTTATTTAGGCTCAGTGACATTTATGTTGCAGATAAAAGGGAAGTTTGATCAAGTGGTTTTGGAAATGGCAAATAAAAGGTGAAATTGTACAACTGAATTTAGATAAAAGCCAAAACATTGCTGTGTCGTATGGAAACAAATGTTCATTGTTCAAACAGATATTTTTGGAATGATGAAGTAAAGATGGAGTAAATATTATGTGGCTGGCTCTTTACTTTTCTGTGCAATTAATTCAAGTCATTTGTGCATCAAAACAGTTACTGACATAAGCAATATTTAGTTTTTTGGGTAGTCTCCAAATTGTACTAAAATATTATTATTAAATAAATAATTATGAATGTTACTGCAGAAATAAAAAGTCACTCAAACATTGATGGATCATCTGAAGGGGCTCCTTACAAATAAATACATATTTACCCAAGTGAAATTAAGGGAAGTGTCTTGCCCAAGGTCACCTGTGCAGTAATGGTGTTGCGAGGGAGTCAAAACTATCAAAAATCAAATACTAATCAATAAATAGATGGTATTGAAAGTTAATACTCATTTAAGAAGGTATAAATACTAAAAAAATCACATTAAAGGTGCATTGTGTAACTTTTCTTGTGGAGGGTCTGTCAAATCTTTTCTCCATGGAAATGTTATTGCTTTGTCTGGAATGTTTCACAGAATGGCATTAAACCTTTCTATCTTCACAGAGATTACAAGTTACAGGTCTATTGGTATTTTTGAGCTATAAACTCACCAACTGTGCCTTGAATAAATGTAAGGTAGAGCTGTTTAATGTCATAATATGGAACTTTACAGGCAGAGTAATGACATCTATAGAAAAAAATCAGCTTTATCAAAACTAGTATGGTAATATAAAGAAAATATTATTATTTTGGCCCTGAGTTTTGAGCCTATTCCTTGCTATTAAAATCATGACACCACTAACTTTATTTACTTGACAGAGGCGTGATCCGAGTGGACGTGAACATTCAGGACATTGATGTGGACCAGTGCGCCTCAGGAAACAGCTGGTTTGCCGACACCCACCAATGTAACCGCACCAGTATGGAGGTATGTGAAGAACACTGTAATGCCAGATCATCCAGAACATTATGAACACTGTAATATAACATATGAAAACACTGCAAACACTGACAAGTGACCGACATTATAATGTTTAGATTTATTTCAAGAATTCAAGAGTGGTAAGGATTTAAATGAGTTGATAAGGATTAGAAAACAGGGTCAGAGCGCCTTCAAAACTACAGCTCAGAGGTGATGCTGCAAGCAAAAAATTTAATAATGGCTTTTTAAAAATGTAGTTAGTCAAATCAGAATTATCTTCAATTATCATATGCTTATTACTAAGTTTTCTATTGGCTGAAAAAAAATGTGTTCAGATTTCACACGTACATATTTTTTATAAATTAATGCATATTGTACAAATTTAACCACATTTGGTAGCACATTCCTTTTTTGCAGTTGTATACCATAATGTTGCAATTAGATTTGTGCTATATATTTAAAAAGAGAGATTGTATTCAGAGTTCACTTTGTCAACAACTCCAGGAGCATTAAAATTTGAAAGAAGACTAAACTACAAGATTTTCAGTGAAAAGGCAGGATATTTTGTTATTTGCAGAGGACTTTCTTTTATCAAAATAATTTCTGCCTTTGTGATTTCATGATTGTGCCATCTCAAACTGCAATAAAATTAGATTTGATTGCAATATATTGTTCAGCCCTACAGTGAACAGTGAATATGTTTCTCTCAACTGGCCCCTGTTTCTTGTGGCCTCTGGTCACTATAGCCTCAGGCTCCGTCCTGTTAAAGGCTGATGGTTGGTGGCAGTGATGATCTGACGGATTAGAGCTTAATCCAGAGTCTGACACACTTCTGACTGAACAAGAGCAGTCTCCTGGAAAACCACCTCCACAGCGCAACCATTACTTTAGCATGTTAATAGCTCTTTGTTGGTGCTGCCAGATGAATCACAATCAAAACAAAATTGCTATTTCAATGGTCAAAATATGCAAATAGCAAAGACTTATATTTACAATAGGTAAAGATAAACTTTATTGCTCCTGTAGGGAAATTTGTCCTCGGATTTGACCCACTCTTCAATACCACTAGGGCTACCTGTCAGGAGCAGTGGGTGCCCCAGAGCTACACATGGGGACCCAACTCCAGATCTTGAGGTAGGCTTGGTCAGGTCTACCTTAGCTGGAGGATCTATAGTGCATGCTTTGAGTTTTGCAAAGAACTAAATAGCTTGTCTTATTATGTATTAAACTCACAAACTCTGTAGGTCAGAGCTCAAACAGTCTTCTGATATACACTGGATTCTTATATAAGTCTAGAAGTGCATATTTTCATTCTTATCTGAAATGCTTCTGTACCTTTTCTGGCCACACCGTCTTGTCAAAGCCTGATCTTGGAAGCTGTTTTGCGCAGGGTTAGTACTTGGATAAGAGACTGCTTGGAATAGCAGATGCCACCGTGTCGCAGCAGTTCTATTACAAACTGTTGTTCTGTTTTGGGGCAAGACACTTCACCCATCTTGCTTAATATATATATATATATATATATATTCACTCACCTTCCTTGACTCGCATATGAACTTACGTGACATTCCATTCTTAATCTAGAGGTTTTAATATGACATCGGTCCACTCTTTGCAGCTATAACAACTACAACTCTTCTGAGAAGTATGTCCATAAAATTGGGAATGGGATTTTTTGACCACTCTGCGCATTTGTGAGGTCACACACTGTTGTTGGCCAAGAAGGCTCTCAGTCTCCACTCTAGTTCATCCCAAAGGTGTTCTGTCGGGTTGAGGTCAGTACTCTGCAGGCCAGTCAAGTTCATCCACACCAAATGCTCACATCCATGTCTTTATGGACCTTGCTTTGTGCACTGGTGCACAGTCATGTTGGAAGAAGGGCCATCTCCAAACTGTTCCAACAAAGCTGGAAGTATGGAATTGTCCAAAATCTCTTGGTATGCTTGGTAATTCCTTTCTCTGGAAATAAGGGGCCAAGCCCAGCTCCTGAAAAACAACCCCGCATCACAATCCCCCCTCCACCAAATTTTACACTTGGCACAATGCAGTCAGACAAGTACTGTTCTTCTGGCAACCGCCAGAGAACGCATCTCCACTGCTCTAGAGTCCAGTAGCGGCATGCTTTACACCACTGCCTCCAACGCTTTGCATTGCACCTGGTGATGTATGGCTTTGATGCAGCTGCTCGGCCATGGAAACACATTCCATGAAGCTCTCTGTCCACTGATCTTGAGCTAATCTGAAGGTCACGTGAAGTTTGGAGGTCTATAGCAAGTGAATCTGCAGAAAGTTGGCAACCTAGCACTCTGTGGCTGAGTTGCTGTGATTCCCAATTGCTTCCATTTTATTATAATACCAGTGACAGTTGACTGTGGAATATATATGAGTGAGGAAATTTCACAACTGGACTTGTTGCACAGGTGGCATCCTATGACAGTACCATGCTGGAATTCAAAGCAACCCATTCTTTCACAAATGTTTGTAGAACAGTCTGCATGCCTAGGTGCTTGATTTTATAATCCTGTGGCCATGGAAGTGAGTGGAACACCTAATTTTGATTATTTGGATGGCTAAATACTTTTGGCATATAGCGTATATATCTTTGTGAACAAGTGTTTATTATACAGATTTTTCACACTGCATAAGAACAAGCTCCTAATATCATAATTTTTTCCTGCCTTTTTTGGTTTTTAGAGATTGCTTAGATTAGGCCTTTGTTATAAGAATAGTTCAAATTTGTAACCAAAGGATTGTGAAAAATACTTCATACAGCCTTAGACAATAATAATACAATAATACAAACTTTTACAGAAAATAAGCATTGTTAGAATTGTTGCCATAGCTGTCCAGCATGGGAAACTGACTCGTGTGTGACTGACTATGAATCTGGGCTAACAACTTCCTTCGAGCAATCACATCTAATTTTCATTGCAGAAATTGAACCACCAACCCGTGGGTTCGTGGGTAAACTGAGTAAATTATTCTCTGGTTGAGTGTTTTTTGTGGATATTTGTGCATATTTCTTTAAAAAACAGTGAATCCCCCATAGTGTTATACAGGCCAGATCCTCTATCTAATTTGATCATGAAAATATTGCATCATCAAATTCTAGTACATGAACAGAACCTGTGCCCTTTTAATAAATCCAATTGAATGTGGTACAACAAACCTATTCATCACAATTATATTCCATCACTTTGTTGCATATGTGCTTGATCTTAGGCCTTTGCTGTCTTGGTAATGTAATTGATATGTAAGCTGACCTAAAGCTGTTCACAGTAAACAAAAGCTGTGGATTTCCCCTGTGACAACAAATGTATTTCGACTTACATGTAGACGCGATGAGGCACTGCTACAGGAAAAGGCCATGGGCAATTTAATCCTATGGTTAATGTCAGTGGTAGCTCGTGCATTAGCCTTGTGCTGCTACTCCAGTTCAGTGTGAGTGAACCCAGGATTATAATGCTCTCAGTACAAGCATTATGTGTCCATTTAGCTTTTAACTTAGATTAATTGCAGCAGCCAGTGACAGAGTATGAGACAGAGGAAGGATAAGAGAACTTTTTTGTTAAATTATTGCAACAAAATATATGGTTTCAAGATTGAATCTTTAATACTGTGCTTGAAGTATAACTAACCACCTTCATGCTGAAAGAAACCCTAACTCCCCCTCGACGTACAATACTGTGCAAAAGTTTTAGGCAGATGTGAAAAAAACAAAGAATGTTTGCAAAAATATAAATACCGGTAATGATTGTTTTTATCAATTTACAAAATGCATATTGAGCAAACAGAAGAAAAAACTAAATCAAATCAATATTTGGTGTTACTACTAGGGATGTAACAATTAAAGAAATATTGTGATAACGTATCGTCCGAGGTCTCATAATAATATCGTGGGCCATCACAATATATCAAATTACAAGTCACTTTGCTTAAATTAAGAGTTATGGTGCAGCAATAGACTACAGAGGCTACAGACTACAAAGAAGGAACTACACAGACCATGATCCTTTGCTCCATTTCAGTGTAGACTACAAGAAGAAATAACAGTTCTAAGCACTTTTAAGTCTTAGTTCTTTGGATTAAGTCTTGTCAAGGCATTTTAAGAGGAAAAAGTAGCATATTAGCCTTCACAAAATATCACAATAAATATTGTGATATGGGTCCGGTCAAGCGGTAATGGAGGGAAACAGGGGCAGATTTTTTACATTTAAATAGTTCTTATTCAGAAACTAGAGGGACTATTGAAATAAGTAAGGTATCAGAATGTAGGAAAGAGTTAGCACTCCAACAGGGTAAAGTTAACCCTGCGATATTCTTTCAAGTTGTTGACAAAAAATTTAAAACTCATGTTGGTAACGGAGGGAATGAAATATGCAGCACTTTTTGGGCAATAAATACAAACAGTTCTCCCTTACATATCCTTAACAAACTGGTTTGAATATTTGCTTAATATAGTTTTCTACCATATGTTACAAGATTAGGTTGAAAATCGTCTTACTTTTTGAGTAATGAGATTTTTAATTAAAAAAGGTCATGGTAACGGAGGGAAAAGTAACAGAGGGAAAATTGTGCAAGCAAGTAGAAGGTGCATGATTTTACATAATTTGTCAACTTTTTTCTTCCGAATACTTTAATATTACTTAAAAATGAAAGGTAATTATTTCTATAAAATATGTCAGTCCTTCCAAGCTAATTTTTATCATTTTAAATTTAATTTTTTTGAAAAATCATGTACCTTCATCAACAGTTCAAAGATCGAATAACACAAGATATGATGAAATACATCCATTTATTTACATGATTTGCAGGTCTTTGAAATTTGGGAAATAATTTTTGTTCCATGTTTCATACATGGTCTGTTTAAAACATATGTAACTTTAGAACCAAAAATGGTACAGAAAAAAGGTAAACAGTTTCATAAACTAGAGTACATATGCTATCTGTTGAATACATTTTTATTTCAGATGCATTAACTTGAATTTTTGGCCTTGCTGTATACTTCTGCTTGACCGGGCCCAGATGTATATCGTGAGAATATTGTACTGAGAGATTTGAATATTGTTACATTCCTAATCGTGAGCATTCCCACCATATTGTGAGCTTTCACACGAAATATCGCAATAAATATCGTACCGTGAGGTTCATGCCGTGATGATATCATATCATGAGACTTGGATATTGTTACACCCATAGTTTACTACCTTTTGCCTTCAAATCAACATAAATTCACACAAAGGGGTACACACAAAGTCAGGGATTTTGTAGGATTATAGTCAGGTGTATGATCAACCAATTATACCAGACAGGTGCTAATGGTCATTAATGTCACACGTAGGTTGGAACACAGTCATTAACTGAAATAGAAAGAGCTCTGTAGGAGACTTAAACTGGGTGAGAAACAGCCAAACTTTACTACCAAGGTGAGGTTGTGGAAGGGTCTCATGTCACAGGTCATACACCATTGCAAGACTGAGCACAGCAACAAGGCACAATGTAGTTATACTGCATCAGCAAGGTCTCTCCCAGACAAAGATGTCAAAGTAGACTGGGGTTTCAAGCTCTTTTGGAGAAGCACAAAGAAACAGGCAACATTGAGGACTGTCAACACAGTGGTCAGCCAAGGAAACTTAGTGCAGCAGATGAAAGACACATCAAGCTTATTAGCCTTCGGAATCAGAAGCAGTCCAGCAGTGCCATCAGCTCAGAACTGGCAGAAAACAGTGGGACACAGGAACACCCATCTACTGTCTGGAGAGGTCTGGCCAGAAGTGGTCTTCATGGAAGAGTTGCAGCCAAAAAGCCATACCTCCAATGTGGAAACAAGGCCAAGTGATTCAAGTACGCATAAAAACATAGGTTACCAAAAAATGGCAGCAGGTGCTCTGGATTGATGAGTCAAAATTTGAAATATTTGGCCGTAGCAGAAGGCAGTTTATCTGTTAAAGGGTTGGAGAGCAGTACAATGATGAGTGTCTGCAGGCAACAGTGGAGCATGGTGGAGGTTCCTTGAACATTTGGGGTTGGGAGTTGGAGATTTGGTCAGGATTAATGGTGTTACAGTATTATCAGGGAGGCATATGATTGGCCCCACAGGACAATGACCCCAAACATACAGCCAAAGTCATTAAGAACTATCCTCAGCATAAAGAAGAACAAGACGTTCTGGAAGTGATGGTATGGCCCCCACAGAGCCCTGACCTCAACATCATCGAGTGTGTCTGGGATTACATGAAGAGACAGAAGGAATGTGAGGAAGCCTACATCCACAGATGATCTGTGGTTAATTCTTCAGGATGTCGGGAACAACCTACCAGCCGAGTTCCTTCAAAAACTTTATGCAAGTATACTTAGAAGAATCGATGCTCTTTTGAAAGCAAAGGGTGGTCACACCAAATATTGATTTGATTTAGATTTTTCTTTTGTTCATTCACTGCATTTTGTTGACTGACAAAAATAAATGATTAACACTTCCATTGAAGGCATTCCTATACAGCATTTTTTCCACACCTGCCTATAACTTTTGCACAGTACTGTATACAGTATACCCTGTATTGTGAAAGTACTGCACAATATCCATGCAGTCACCACCTTCTTAAAGGGGGAGGAGTACGAGAATTACCTCAATATGCACAGTACATTGAAGGTGTATTGTGTGTCTTTTCTTGAGTAGGATATACAAACTGGAAATATTCATAACATTACATATTGCTTAGCTTGCAGTGTTGCACAGTTTTGCTTTAAACAAACTTTCATTTATTCAATTACAGGCAAAACATAAATCACAACATAACATACATAACATAAAGCCTAATCTTATTTCTCTTGTCATTTCAGTGTGTCCCGATTCCCGGTCGTGGTTTTCGACTGGGACAGTACTGCTGCAGGTGCAAAGAAGGATTCTACAACCCAGTGATCTCCAACCAGGATTCAGGTAGGACGACATCACATGAAACACTAACCAAAGGATACCTGACTTGACACCTGCCACTACTACTACGACTAGTGCTGCTATCACTGCCACCACTTCTATTTTATCTAAATTATTAATCTTAATAATGGCTGTGTTGTGTTTTGTCTTTTGTTCACTCCAAATGCATACCTCAAGTACTACTATTCTACTACTATTAATACTGTATTATTAAGTTTAAAGTTACAGTATGTAACTTTCATGATTTTATGGACATAGAAAGTTAAAACCATACTTTGAATCATTCTCCATGGAGATAGATCAGTTTTATGTCATACAGTGACAGATTATATCCAAAGGAATAACATTTCCATGGAAACAAGCAGGTGGAGGCCTAGCATTGTGGAGATGCAAGCCAATCATAGGAGCAATAAATACAACCAAAATGAAAAAGACATGCTTTTATTTGGGTTTCTATTTTTTGGTCATAAAAGTTACATACTGTGCTTTAATGTCTGATATACGCACAGCGTGTGTAGCGTGTGTATCCTTTTATTAACTCCTAATATAATAACTACTACTGCTACTAATGTTAATGCTAATATTACTACTCTTTATATGTTAGTTATAATGATGCTCTCTTTCACTATTAAATTCCTGTTGGATTTTGAGAGCGGCAGACAGAACAGGTGGGCAACATTAGGAACAAACATTACATAACATTAAAAGACACTTTGAATAGACTCTTTTGGGCCATTATCTGTACGCTTTAGTTCATTTCAGCCTCAGTACCAAACACTGCATGAGTCATAACTTCACAGTGGCCATCTGTTCCTCGTGTTTTCGCCCAAACTCTTCTCTGGGATTGTGTGGTGAGGGCACAGATGTCAGCCATGTTGTCTTCCTCCATGGAAACAGACAGGAAAGGAAATATTTTATCAAGACTAGAAGTGCTGCAGGCACATAAGCATTTGGCAGATTTTACTGCTTTTATATTGCTACAGTGAAAAAATAGGAATTTTGGAGTCCCTGCACATGAGGCAATATATTGTCCAGGAGTGGTTGACGGTACAAACGTTTTCAAATCAAGTTTAATCATATTTGTTCTTATCTGTTTGACCAGATAATGACAATACTGAATTTATACTAAACTTAAAGGGCATATGGTTTTTGTTGTGTTTTAGTAATTATTACTTGATTTGGTGGGATAATATGTTTGTATGTTCTTGTATATTTATTAGAGATTTTACATCAGTTAAGTGGCAGTTTGCAGAAAAAAAAGTTGAAGAAAACCACAAAAAACGTAACTAGACCATTGACCAACATTATGGTTGCAAGGAAACAGAGAAGTACCTCTGTATATGTCAAAAGGAATTATAAACTTCACCAAACATTTTAAAACACTCAGACTACACTAGGCACATTTTTTTATAATATCTTTCTTATAATTATGTTGACTATAATTTAGTGCAAAAAGTGCATATGCACTTTAAGGGGAGGAGAGTGTATTCACACTTTATTACCTCCTAGTTTGAGCCCAATTTCATTCATATGCAGATATGGTTTAGTCCTGGTCTAGACCTAATAATAATTCAAGACATAGGCCCAGATAAATATGCTTGGTAGGACAACAACTGAGATCTACAATTGTTTAAGAATAATATTATTAATAATAAATATAATTATATTTTCAATATTATATAATATTTCATTATCATCCCTGACAACTGACAGGTTGAGAACCACTCCTCTGCAGAATCTTTACTATTAGAGTAAAATTACATTTGCTTATTTAAGAACTAAACAAGGACTGACCGAAACCAGGACTAGCATAGGTCAGAACCATTTGTAATTTAGCACAAAATCAGAAATGAACCAAGCTAAAAATAAGTTAAACTGAGACTAGAACTGAATTAAAACAGAATCAGGTCTAATTGATCTCTCTTATTGATTATTGTTTGCTTGAGCTTAGATGCCGACCATGTTGTGTTTCTACTGTTGGTGCCATGGAAACAGTGGCAGGAAAAGTGGTGTTATTAGAATTAGTGTTTTCGAATCATACTGGATCTTATATTGATCTTTCACTTTTTCTTTAGGGTTTTGAGAACTAGGTTTTAGTTTCATAGAAAATGACCAAGTCTTGAAGTTGATTCTGTTGGAACTTTGTTAGATTCTATATCTCATTTAACAAAATTATCTTGTAGTCACTCCAGATGCCCTCCCAGTGAACAGCAGCGATGCTTGTTACCCGTCCATGCCAGTGTGCCTGCCCTGTTACCCGGGTTGTGGTCGCTGTCAGGACGGTGCCCCCTGCAGGGTGCAGGAGGACTGGCTGCTCCGGACGGCGGTGCTGGGCATTCAGGGGGTCTTCATGGTTCTAATATTCGTCAGCATGATGGCTGCCTACAGACACAGGAGAAACAAGGTTATTACTTTCAAACTAATGCGACTACTGGGTTTCAGATTACGTCACAACAATCTATAGGCAAATACTTTTTAATACAAGGGAAGCTGAAATGACTATGAATAAAATTTTGATTGTTGTTGTAATATAGCAAATAGGAATTTGGCCTATTTCTTATTAAAATAAAATAAATTCAACAGGGAATCTGGTGGTTTTAACAATATGAGTATGACATCACTTTCTGAAAATCACCAATAACATTTATGTTGGAACCTATGTGAACCTATATGAGTGAATTATATTGAGTTTAAAATCAAATTGTGATCTGAATCCTTATGTTATTTTGGTGATATGTCCATATTGTTAATTAATTAATTAATTAATCATTGCATTTATATAGTGCCTTTCAAGATACCCAAAGCGCTTTACAGTTCTCTGTTAATTCACTCCACTCAGTGGTGCTAAGCTACTACTGTAGCCACAGCTGCCTTGGGACAGACTGACAGAAGCGAGGCTGGCAGTCTGCGCCATCTGCTCCTGTGACCAACACTCATGCACACACCACTTTCATACTAGGCAATATGGGTCTCTTGCCTAAGGACACAATGAGAGTTATATATATATATATATATATATATATATATATATATATATATATATATATATATATATATATATATATATATATATATATATATATATAGTCCCATGCCACATTTGAGAAACTGTAACTACACACTTTCTTGTCTTTGCAGAGGATCCGAGCATCTGGTTTGCTTCTATTGGAGACCATTCTCTTCGGCTCCCTTCTCCTCTACTTCCCAGTGAGTCCACTTTCTTGTCTATATACTCTCTACACCATTTTACATGAAAGAAATAAATGGCTGTCCGGACGGAATATGGTATACAGGTCTATTGTGCTGTGTGAAGCAGTGACCCACTGGTTGCCCCATGCCTAAAAAACAGATCCCAGCTCTGAAACAATGCCATTAACATTGGATCCTGGCGCAGCAGACTTCATAATGTTTTGGATGTTTTGAAAAGTGCTATATGAATCCAAATCATTATTATTACTACTATATAGGAGGTAATTGGTAGTGGGGCAGCTGTAACTACTGTATAGTAGCTACTAATACAGAGTGTGGAATATGGAGTGAACGAATAATGCATACAATTGTGGAGCAACTTTTCAGCATCTGGAAAAATTCTATAAAGTTTGAAGGTTAAAGTAAAAATTTTAGAAGCAGTGTACATTTTTTGAGAGTGTTTTCAAAGGCCATATCTTTAGTGTGTTTGAATGAAGATGCAAAGGCTGTTTGATAGAGTATATGTATAGCAGAGTAGAGTATGTAGAGTACAGTATATATATAGTTTTATATGAGTGAAGCAATACCAAATATATATATATATATATATATATATATATATATATATATATATATATATATATATATATATATATATATATATATATATATATAGTGTCTGAGGTATCAAAAAATATAAATTCTTGATCAAATGTCATTTAAAAAAAAAAATGCATTGTTTATTTTTTAGTCTGTACATTTATTTAATTTTTAGATCAGTTAAGGCTGGTGTGGAGCAAAGATGATGATGCCTAGCTAAAATTCTTTATTATCAAGGCATTTCAATGCATTTTAATACAAAACATATTGGTATCAGCATAGAATCGATATTATGATACTTACTTGCCATTGTATTTCTTGGTATCAAATTGAAACAAGTATCAGTGGTATTGCCCTTCACTACTGTTATTTCTGATCTATTGTTTTCATGTTACCTCCAGTACATTTTTATAAGATGATGAGGCACATTTTCCTCTCCCCTAAAAAGTGAATTGATTGGATTAGGGGTGCTTCCAGCCGACTGCTCTGTGCTAGATTACTTCTTCATAATGGACGAGTTGTAGCGAGTTGAACGAGGTGAGCGGTTTGTCTCTGAATAAATGGGCCACGAATGGTTTTCATAACATCATTAATCAGAGCAAAGATCAATTTTTCCAATTACGAAGGCGGTAAATGAAGGTGACGTCTTATACAATGATGAGAGAAGCTCAGTGTTCCTGTGTGAAGGTTGTGTGAAGTCAGTGATGAGAGGTTTAGTTCAATAATGCTCTGCTTCATATTACAATACTGTCCACTACTTTCCAGAGGACAGTTGCAATAGCAATTAACAATTAAAACAAAGTATTATATTTTTTGAATTGGGACACTGTTGTGGGCCCAAAGTGAGGTAGTTTCACAATGATTTTTTTTTTTTTTGTATGCATTCCTATTGTGAGCAGACTTGCCTCTTTTACAAATCTGACCTGTAACTTAGCCTGGTTGTGCAACCTGCTTATCTCCATTGAGATAGTGATACTGCGGAACATTCTAGACAAGTAACATCTCCATCAAGAAGATGATAATAAGATTGCATATTGATTTTCATAGTACATTATTCACTTCTCATTTATGGCGGGGTTTCTATTATTTCAGAAATCACTTTTTTTCCCCCTTTAACCATTTTTGTGACAACAGTAAACTTTAGTCTTTACTGTTTGGTCTAAATGTTTTTAGTTGGTAAGCCAGAATTCCGGGCAGGTCTAACCCATAGACTGTATATATAAATTGACATAGCTAATGTGCTAGCTGCTGCGTTCCAAATAGGAAGTGAGCATGTGGGCTCTTCCGGCTCCTACTGACCCTGGCTCCCACATACATTGAATTATTATTGCTCCTCTCTCTGTAACTGCTGCTGTGAGCCTTGTCATTTTGGTCTTAAAATGTTTGTATTAATCCACTATACATGATCCTGGGGAATTTTTTTTTGCTTTTTTTTTTTTTTTGCGATTCATAATATGCAGTCTGGTCCTGCTAGCATCGCAAGCTTCATTTGAGTGTAGCCGAACGCTATGGGTGACACACACACACTCGCTTTGTCCACTTTTTTATACAGTCTATGGGTTAACTACTAACACTATATACCACCACACTACCGTACATTCATACAGTTAGAGGAAGTGTCTTTCCCAGTGATGCAAACAGAGAGTCAAACACCCATCGTTTACGATTAGATACAAAGCTGACATTATACATCCTATAATATACAGAGGTGGAAGGAATAATGAAACATTGGACTCAAGTAAAAGGACATGACGAGAAATGTACAATTACAAGTACATATGCTACCACATTTGTACTTAAAAGTATAAAGAATGCATACTACTCAGAGCACTAGTTATTATTTATACACTTTCAGTAACATTTTAGACTTTTATGCAAAACTTAATAAAAAACAAAACAACAAAAACAAAAACAAAGCTGAATTAATTTATAATAGTAAATTAAGTTTTAAACTGCATTCTACAAAAAAAAAAAATAAATAATAATAATAAATTAGAGCAGACAATGCACAACTCAAGGGATATTTCTGATGAAGTAACAACATTTTAACATGGCTTAAAGCTCACAAGAGTCAGTTTTGTGTATTTGCTATCTATTTGCTAGTATTTGATAATTTGCTATTTGCTAATCAATATTTAGATTTTATAGTATGCAGTAAAATATTTGCCTGATTCATCAGCCAGTTTCACTTCATAAAAGCCATCTGACCTCACAGTGTTAGAATTCATTCGCTCGACAGTAGGCGGGTACTTTTCATCATTTAACCAATCGCTGCTATTTGGTAGTCACGTATGCAATGCGCCGCTAATGGGCTAACTGGTATATTAAGCTTTTCCCAAATCCCGTACAAAGAAGGGCAATAACGTCTTTCCCCTTGCTAAAATTCACCAAACATTCTCTAGTCTCTAGGTGGCGCCAGCATGGCTAGGAAAATATTCTCTTCCTGGAGTAAAAAATGGTGGTATCAAAGAAGAGGAGGACAAGAGGCTGATGATTTTGCCGCTGTGGTGGAGATGGGGAGGAGTGTTGAAGCTGAAATTTGTTGGAGGGCGAGAAAGTATATTTAAATAAATGGCCGGGGATGTGACAGGGAAATGTAGCAAGATGAGATGTGCTGATGACAACAGACAGATGACAGTAGGTAGGAACTAGTAAAGAAATATTATATTGTTTTTCTATGCAATTAGATTCGTCTATTTGACATAAATAATAAAACTGATAATAATGACTTGGATTTATAGGGTTTGTTAACCCACTAAATACTCAAAGTTGGCAAGTTACTATTGCCACAGATACCATAAGAAAGACTAATGGAAGCAATGCTACCAATTTGTGCCATCAGCCCCTTAGACCAAAATCGCTCACATGACATTCATACATACTCAGCGTGGGTGAAGTGTTTTGCCCAAGGACACACTTCTAATTGGTTCAAGTGGGAATTAATCAACATTTGGGTGTTGGGTATCACATTCCTCAGCCTCCCCGGTAAGGTCTATGCAAGGGTACTGGAGAGGAGAATCCGGCCGATAGTCGAACCTCGGATTCAGGAGGAGCAGTGTGGTTTTCGTCCTGGCCGTGGAACACTGGACCAGCTCTACACTCTCCATCGGGTGCTCGAGGGTTCATGGGAGTTTGCCCAACCAGTCCACATGTGCTTTGTGGACTTGGAGAAGGCATTCGACCGTGTCACTCGTGGTGTCCTGTGGGGGGTGCTCTGGGAGTATGGGGTCCGGGGCTCTTAGCTAAGGGCTGTCCGGTCCCTGTATGACCGGAGCAGGAGCTGTGTTCGCATTGCTGGCAGTAAGTCAAACCTCTTCCCAGTGCATGTTGGACTCCACCAGGGCTGCCCTTTGTCACCGGTTCTGTTCATTGTGTTTATGGACAGAATTTCTAGGCGCAGCCAGGGGTCGGAGGGGGTCCGGTTTGGGGACCACAAGATCTTATCTCTGCTGTTCGCAGATGATGTTGTCCTGATGGCTCCATCAAACCAGGACCTTCAACATGCACTGGGGCGGTTTGCAGCCGAGTGTGAAGCAGCTGGGATGAAGATCAGCTTCTCCAAATCCGAGGCCATGGTCCTCGATCAGAAAAAGGTGGCTTGCCCTCTCCGGGTGGGTGGAGAGTCTCTGCCTCAAGTGGAGGAGTTCAAGTATCTCGGGGTCTTGTTCACAAGTGAGGGGAGGATGGAGCGTGAGATTGACAGACGGATCGATGCAGCTTCGGCAGTGATGCGGTCGCTGTATCGGACCGTTGTAGTGAAGATTTACCGATCAATCTACGTTCCTACTCTCACCTATGGTCATGAGCTTTAGGTAATGACCGAAAGGACAAGATCGCGGATACAAGCGTTCGAAATGAGTTTCCTCCGCAAGGTGGCTGGGTGCTCCCTTAGAGATAGGGTGAGGAGCTCAGTCACATGGGAGGAGCTCGGAGTAGAGCCGCTGCTCCTCCACACTGAGAGGAGCCAGTTGAGGTGGCTCGGACATCTGTTTCGGATGCCTCCTGGACGCCTCCCTCTGGAGGTGTTCCGGGCATGTCCCACCGGGAGGAGGCCCCGGGGAAGTCCCAGGACACGCTGGAGGGACTATGTCTCTCGGCTGGCCTGGGAACGTCTCGGGATCCCCCTGGAAGATCTGGAGGACGTGTGTGTGGAGAGGGAAGTCTGGGAGGCCCTCCTCAGACTGTTGCCCCCGCGACCCGACCCCGGATAAGCAGAAGAAAATGGATGGATGGGTGTTGTACCTGGTTTTCCCAACAGTCTTGCATCCCAGTATTAACCAGGTCTAACCTTGCTAAGGTTCTTAGATTAGACAAGATAGGGCATGGACCATGTGTGATTGCTCAACATGTGATGCGAAAACTTTAAAATAATAATTATAATTTATTACCTAATTGTGTTATTTTTTGTCCTCTGCAGGTTTTCATCATGTACTTCAGGCCCAGTACATTCAGGTGCATCCTCCTGCGCTGGGTTCGAATGTTGGGATTCTCCATCGTCTACGGCACTGTCACTCTCAAAATGTACCGGTGAGCTTTATGTCAGATCTGTGGACTATACCACAACAGCATATATCCTGAATGGCACTGGATGGATGTCAACAATGGAAAGAATCTGAGGTGTCAATCTTTAGTTGGAGCCAGTGGCGGAGCATAGTTGCATTAGGCCCTGGTGCAAGTCTAGCACTAGGATTCCCCTGGGAAAAAAATTTTGTGAAAATACTCACCTTACAAATTATTGTTCTGATAAAAGAATCTTAAAAACATAAAATGAGAGTGATGTAGTGATGTAGTTTGAATTTTACCCAAGTCACACACTGTAGCTATGTCACCCAGGTCACCAGGGCCTTTCTATGTGGATTTCACATGTTACTTCCTGGGTCTAAGTAGGTTTCTTCTGGGCACTCCTGTTTCCCCAGTCAATCCAAAACATGCACAATAGTTAATATCCTTCAAGACTAGCTCAAAATCAATTTGGCTTGATGAAGGATGTGTCAAATGTAGAGGTAAACATTTTTTTGTGAGACAATAAAGTAAACCTTAGCTAGTTTTGACATGAAAAGCGCTTAGTGTTGGATTTTTGTATGAAAACAGCCCTGTAAATAAAGTTTGATTGATGATTGATTGATTGATTAAATAAAAATCTGCTAAATAAATCAAAATATGAAACACCCATAAGAAAATAAAAAACAAAAAAAAATTGACTTTTCTTTACAGTGTTTTGAAAGTGTTCTTGTCGCGTACCGCCCAGAGAGTGCCGTACATGTCCAGTCTGCATGTGATGCGTATTCTGGCTGTGATGCTGATGACGGTGAGCTGGTTCCTCTGTGCGTGGACCGTGGGTGTCCTCCAAAACAGGGACAGGAACATCCCCGTGTACCTGCCCACCACCACTTCTGACGGGCAGGGATTCAACCTCTGCTACCTCGACCGCTGGGACTACATGATGGCTGTGGGTAAGTGAGAAACAACACACAAGGGAGGTTTTGGCGACATCTTGTGGTAAAAATGTAAGCTGCTTTAACATGGAATAAAGAGCATTTTGCAGAAGTGAAAATTTTGTCTTTTACAAATTTGCACATTCAGAGAGACCTCAACCTGCTCAGATGTGAAGCGCTAGTTTATCTGTATCTTAGGCATTATATATGCTAGTACAGTCTGTGATTTCTACACAGTTGCTACATGCCTTAATTTGATTTCTTTCTATTTATTTAAAGTGCAAAGGTTAGCTTGTGAACACGTGGTAAAAATATCAGTTTTCTATTGCCACAAGTGGAAAGAACCAGTTTCCCTGTTAACTTTGGGTTGTTAGCCTCTATGTTGGAGACATGCTACTCCTGTGTAGTGTTAGGGAGTAACGGATTACATGTACCGCTGTTACGTAATCAGAGTACAAATTATGAATAACTGTATTCAGTTACAGTTACTGATTCAATGAGTGGTAATTGGATTTCAGTTACTTTGCTGAAATAAGTGGATTACAAGGCGGTATTTTCCTGTTTTCACATTTTGTGCTACATCCCATTTATTTATTTTTTTATTTCGGTAATTCCACTCATTGCTGGAAACCCAAACAGAACGTGGCAATAAGAGCGATGTAAACGTCATGTTAACGTTCGCGGCGTCAGTCACACATTGGACGAGGTCGAAGAGCCAGTAGAACAGAGCCAGCAATGCATTTGTGTCTTGGAAATTCTTCTCCCGACGTGAGATATATAAAAAAAAAAAAAAAAAAAATATATATATATATATATATATATATATATATATATATATATATATATATATATATATATATATATCTATATATATATATATATATATATATATATATATAATATATATATATATATATATATATATATATATATATATATATAAATCGCCTACAACTTAAATGTCAAACCGGAGCTACTGGCACTGGGGAAAACAACCTGCATAGGCTAATGATATCTGCAGTACTGTCCTATAGTGACCTGCCACATGAGGGGACACGCACGCAAACAAACACCTTCATCATCATCATCATCAACCTGAGAACGCGCGGACCACGTCTCCTTTCGTAGTTACTGTGCGGACACCGCCGTCCTCCCATGCGCTGCGTGTGGACCGTGTTTTCTCGCGTACACTGCAGAGACCGCGCTTCCTCCTGTGAGCCTCTAAACCAGAACTAGCACCAGAACTAGCACCAGGTCTAAACCAGGGCTAAATCAGGTCTAAACTATAGGACTAAACCAGGTCTAAGCCAGGACTAAACCAGAACTAAACCAGAACAAAACCAGGTCTAAAATCAGGACTAAACCAGGACTAAACCAGAACTAAACCAGGTCTAAAATCAGGACTAAAACCAGGACTAAACCAGAACTAAACCAGGCCTAAAATTAGGTCTAAAATCATGACTAAAACCAGGACTAAAACCAGGACTAAACCAGAACTAAACCAGGTCTAAAATCAGGACTAAACCAAGTCTAAACAATATTACACATAACAGTATGTTGGACATAATTTAAGGTGATCTCATATAAAAATAATTTCTTTATCAATAATATTTTTTTATATGGTTAAGGAAAGAGTCCTAATCCTAACAGATCCTAGTCTTTGCTTCTCTACAGTAAACATTTGCTTATTCATGGAGACTTTGGGTCAACAGAAGAATTTTCAGGATGTGGTTGCTACATTCATGTCGTTTTAAAAAGCATGACAATATCAAGTATTCCAAAGTATTCAGATTATGTTACTCACTTTAAGTAATTTAATGGATTACGTTACAAACTGCATTTTGGGGTATGTAATCTGTAATCTGTAGGGGAATACATTTTAAAAGCAACCTTCCCAACACTGCTCCTGTGCACGCTCTTTGTAGTATACATCACCAAACATATTCATAGTTACTTTGAGGCACAGAGCTGTTCTGCCTCTACAATTTGACTGAACCAGTTATTTACAACCAATTATAGATGCAAAAGTAGACGAGTAGCGCTAGCTGCCTCTTTCTCAGAGCAATAATGTGTCCCTTGAGGGTCTCCGTACATTATTGATGAGTATTGGCAGTTTGGTCACAGTTTGTAATTGGACTGGAAATGAAATGGAGAGTGATAGGTGATGACATGGGACTAGTAACAGCAAACATTGATCCAAGACCCATTTGAACATGTGTGTTTTCTGTATGTTAGGTGAGTAATTAATAATAGATCCCATTTTCACAAATATTAATTTACACAAATTCTAATGACATTTTCAGACCTGGAATCAAATCTTACATGTTACACTCCTTGGGGAAAAATATTTCAAAATATTTAAAAAATTCAATCAAGCCACACAGTATTGAATCCAGTAATGATTTGTAAGTACATGTTATTGATCCCCAAAAGCAAGTTTGTTCCCTGGTCTTGACCTGTCAGGGGCAGTTTATGGTTAATATCTCTGTAATTACTGGGTCTATCCACATGAAAAAACTGGTGCAAAATGTCTTCTCTGTCAGTATTATAACTAAAAAAGAAGAAATTCATCTCAGAAAACTGTTAGAGAATTTTTATGTTATAAGCATTTCTCATGTAAAGGTAATCATGATGTAGTATAAGTTACCAACATTGGCTTTTTGTTTTACTTGTTTTGTTGTGTTCAAGCTGTATCAGGTGATCTTGCTGATGCACCAGCTGACTCATTAAAGATAATGTACCAGGAGAAACAAATAGTAATGGTAAACATCAGGAGGTTAACACAGAACTCTGGGGAATTGCTAGAGGCTATCTACCACCTGGAATGTGAAACCTGTGTATAATGGGGGGCTGTGTCAGTGGAAGCTTGTCAGTCATGAGATAACATGTGAACAATAGGTACTGTATTCAAAGTAACCTACTGTATGATAATTGTGTGCTCTACAATAAAAGGACGTTGGAGAGAAGAGAGCTTCAGTTAGGATGAGACAGGCAGCTCTCTCCTACTCCTTGCACAAGTAAAATGAACCACTGTGTCCCTGGCTTGTTTTTAATATTTGAGGTCGGGGTAAATTCCCTGACAAAAACCATGCCATTATTCAACTACAAAAATGTGATTGTTGTCAGTTTAAAAAATGTTAAGCCAAGTTTGTGGACCAAATGATAAGGGACAACATTTGCAGATCATATTTGTTCCAGTGAATCTCCCATAGGGCCAAAACAATATGAAGAAAATAAACATACTGTTTACAGTACTACAAAACAGAAGCCTGCATGCCAAAGCCCGCATGTCTCCCTATAATGTATAAAATCTGCTAACCCTATAGATCTCTACAAATGTGCTGAAATGCACAAGATTATTGTTTAAGTTTTACAGTTCATGTTTCATTGTTCTATCAAATGTGTTAAAATGTGATCTTGACTGGAATTCCACAATTAAAACATAAATTGGGACTAATCACAATGCTTGTCAGAAAAATAATTTTTTGTCATATACAGCTCTGGAAAAAATTAAGAGACCACTGCATTTTTTTTCTGAAATCAGCATCTCTACATGTATGACAGCCATTCCATTCCAGCATCTGTTGAATTCCAACACACGCACACCTCATTCTGCTTACCGATGTACTGATTAGGTGATCAGCTGAACCAAATCATATTTAAGGAGGAAAGTATAAAAACACTGCTGTGTTCATCACTATCCTCTTGCAATAGGACCAGCTGGATGG
Source organism: Boleophthalmus pectinirostris (assembly GCF_026225935.1). Lineage (NCBI taxonomy): Eukaryota > Metazoa > Chordata > Actinopteri > Gobiiformes > Gobiidae > Boleophthalmus > Boleophthalmus pectinirostris. The sequence goes on along the minus strand of NW_026571190.1, from coordinate 13,776,047 downwards.
CAAAAACAGTGCTAGTGGTACCTCAAAAATAACTGGAATCAAATAATAACTATTGACCATGCCAAAAGAGTTGAAAAGACAAGTTTTGAGTGAGGAAAAGAAAGGTTAAATTTTGGCTTTACTGGCAGAGGGATACAGAAAGCGTCAGGTTGCTTCCATCCTTAAAATGTCTAAGACGCTGGTTCATAACAACAAGGTCAAGCAGCAGACACTGGGCACAACGAAGCTACAGACCGACAGGGGGCGGAAACGACTCTCCACTGACTGGGATGAGGGTCAACTCATTCAAATGTCACTCAGAAACCGTAGGATGACATCAAGAGGCCTACAAAAAGAATGGCAGCTGGGGTGAAGTGCACAGCAAGAACTGTTTAAACAGGCTCCTAGGGGCAGGACTCAATTTGTATAAAGCTAGAAAAAAGCCCTTCATCAATGAGAAGCAAAGAAGAGCCAGGCTGAGGTTTGCAAAAAAAACATAAGGATTGGACCGTTGAGGACAGGAGTAAGGTCATCTTCTCTGATGAGTCCAATTTTCAGCTTTGCCCAACACCTGGTTATCTAATGGTTAGACAGAGACCTGGAGAGGCCTACAAGACACAGTGTCTTGCACCTACTGTGAAATTTGGCGGAGGATCGGTGATGATCTGGGGGTGCTTCAGCAAGGCTGGAATTGGGCAGATTCGTCTTTGCGAAGGACGCATGAATCAAGCCACATACAAAGTTATCTTTGAAAAAAACTTGCTTCCTTCTGCTTCAGAAAATTATATGTGTTGGTGTTATGGTTTGAATTGCATAATACTTGGAAATTTTTCCTTTTAATGAGACAGCTGAGATCATTGTACATTCCAACTTGGACAGACAGAGTCTAAATTTATTTTCTTTTAACAATATACAAATTTGAAGGTATTCGTAGAAATCCTTAACAGGTATATGAAATTCATCTCTAATTTGTTAAAAAGATTTTATGATATTTAATGACCACAGGTCTGAAAAGTTGGTAATGCCAGCAGAAACCCAAATGTTTTTTTAGTCTTTTCACATCAATCATGTATTATATAGAATATAGTTTTTACTTAACCTTTCCATGTTTATTGCATTACTGATAAACACAAAGTCCTCCAGTCTAATAGGACTACATGTAAAGGATTCCAGTTCAACCCAGTTCAGTTGACTGTCTCTTTATCTTCTTTAAAAAAAAAAAAAAAAACAACAGCAAAAAAAAACAAAAAAACAATTGCCAATCATTCTAATTTGGGCAAACCAATAGTAGAGTCGGAAATTGGCCAGTGATACTCCTAAGTGTTTTGGTTTGGTTGGTTCTCTGATGCTTCTTCCATATAATATGAAAACAATGGTATACAGTATTTTAAAGAAATTAATTGACAAGCACCGAGGTAGATTCTGAAACAAATTATTTAGTCTAGGAAGAACATGCATTCTGATGATGTTAACGGCATGCATTAACCAAAAAAGGTATTGGTAATGATGACCATTTGGTTAAATCTTCTTTTATTTTTTCAATTAAGGGTATATAATTAGCACCAAATGAACGATTTGGGTCAGCTGTTATTGTCAGCTGTTAGAATTCTAAATATTTGAGAGCCTTTTCAGTAACTTGAAATGGGAAATTTGGCAATTCCACAGGGGGCATGTTAAAAGGTAAAACAATTGATTACTAAGATTAATTTTGTATAAATGCAAAAGAATATCATCAGCAAACAAAGAAATGGTATGGATATTCCCACCTGCTGTTATTCCATTTATTTTAATGTTGGACAATATTTGAATTAAATAGCAAAGTCCAGCAAATATTATATTAAAATATTCATTCTATTTTCTAATTGTGTAGCGGAGTTGCTGTTCCTGTGCTGGGGCAGCTCTCTGTGGACCGCTGTGAGGCCTGTGCCCTCTGCCTTTCACGAGCCTCGTTACATGGGCATCGCCATCCACAATGAACTGCTGCTCTCCACCATGTTCCACCTCTTCAGGTATGCATGTCGTATATTATGTCGTATATTGTTTATATACTGCCAAAATAACATTATAAAAGTAAAAAAAAGTGACTCTCAAATCTTCTTCAAGGTTCACGTTCCCATCTCTGCACCCCGACTGGATGCTGCTGTTGTGCTTCACTCACACTCATTTCACCATCACAGTGACTCTCGCCCTGCTCTTTCTGCCAAAGGTAACCTGCACAACATAATACAGAACCAAAGAAGTGTCTCATGATGTGACAAATCTGGGTTGATTGGGTCATTAAAGCAGTCAAACACATCTCTTCAAAACTGCTTTCAAATAACAATGAATTTTAACTTACTGTACCTTTCTGTATGCTGTTTTGTTAGTCCTTTGAGTGTATTTATATTTCATTTTATTTATTTTGTATAAACCTCACATGAGCGCATAGTTTAAAATCACATGAGTGTAAAACAGAATTCTAGGTAGAATTTGCTTTTGCTGTTTAACATCTAATGCAGATGGTTTATCGTTAATATCTCTGTAATTACTGGGTCTATCCACAAGGTCTACTTTATTGTACTTATACTGGAAATATGTCCTTTGTCTTGGACATACTTATACAATTAGCTAAATCAAATATATCCTCTCCTGCCTTGACATGGAAAAAGTCATCCACTTGCTCATCTTCTCCCATCTATTATTACAACTCCCCTCTCTCTGGCCTTGACACCAAATCCATCTCCCACCTCCAACTGGTTCAGAACGCAGCGGCTAGTCTTCTTACTGGTTTTAACCAACATATCACCTCAGTTTTAGCTGTGCTTCATTGGCTACCTGTGCGTTTTAGAGTTGATTTTAAGATTTTACTGATGTTTAAAGCTAGTTTATGTCATGCAGTAAGTTACATCTCAGAACTTTTAACTTCCTACAAGCCTCCCCACAGTTTTAGATCATCAGGCAGGTCCCTGTTTCAAGGTTGAGGCTACAGCTAGGCTAAGGTGACCTTCTCAGCTTTGGAATGACCTGCCTAAGAAAAAGGTTGCCATTTGAACATTTTTAGTCAAGAAGTGCATGAAATGCATGTATGCATGAAAATGGGGGTGCATTAGCCACTCCAGGCAAGGCTAGTGCCCCCTCAAGCGCTCCACGTCACCTCTCCTGGTGAGGAGATAAGCTTAGGCACTGATGATACTATGTAGTGTTATCTTTGTTAAAGCAAATTTAAATTATTATCAAAATTATTATTTTTTATTTTGTGATTTATTTAGTATTTTTAATTAAATTGTTTGGTCCTACCTATTCTGCTAATTCATCTCTGATTGTCTGCTTCATTATCTAGTTTTTAAGCTTCCTTACTGCATGCTATCTTGCTGCTGATCTTGTATTAGGCTTGGTCAGGATTACATTAGCTAGAGGATTTATTGTGCATATTTTAGGTGACACTGATTAATATGACAAATTTGTGGAGCCAGTAAATGGTAAGGTCCAAGATTAGTGGAAATTATTATATTTTGCTGGATTCTAGAAGGTTGTGACCTCAACATGTTCAGTATTTTAATGTGCTGACTAGCTTGCTTCGTACCTTCTGTCTAGTTCCTGTACGTGTCCAAACCGGGTCGTGAGGAGATTGCAGCTGAAGTGTACGAAGACGAGGTGGACCTGAGGCGCTCCTATCTAAACAACAGTTTCACCTCAGCCTGGAGCGAACACAGTGTGGACCCAGAAGACTTCAGGGTAAAACATGAAAGATACCAGCAATACTACAGAGTGGACAGGGACATTCCGCAGGGCAACAAGAACAAATGAATATAAATGGATTTCAGAGTGTTGAAAATTGGGGCATAATATCTGAAGGAGAAGTGCAACAAACATTAAAATTACATATATAATATATATATATATATATAGTCAGCATTAAGCTTTTGTCACTTATCTGTAGTGGCAAGAGTAACTAAAGCCGTTATTTAAGTTAGAGTACTATTACAATGTAAAATATATCACTCAAGTTTGAAATCTACTCTAAAGTTACAAAGTAAATGTAACTGAGTACTACCCACCTCTGCCTAGAAATTAACCACTTTATGAATGGTCCTCACAACGGCGCTTATAATACTGAAACCCATGAATAAGCTAAGTTCAGTCACAATCAAGTAATGAAGATTAAACTGTCCTCTAAGATAAAATTCAGAAAAAGTAAACTATTGTCTTAAGTTTGTACTTTGTCTCATTTGTGATTCATGCTGTTGTCATTCATGCTGTTCTGTACATGGTTCCAGTAAAATTGTCCTGTTCTTTAAAATGTTACTGTTACAATTTCGACATAATTCAGTTTCACACCTTCCTACGTTAGCCGTTATCATATTTTAGAATATCAGTTTGACTATTTGATAAAGGGTAGGTATTTATTTCCCCAATTCCTTTGCTTTCCATATCTAGAATAATTTTTATCTGTTTTTCTTATTTATTATTTTCTTACTGGTGCTATTTTTATGTAAATATGTTTACAGTCAATGAGTGTTATTATTATTTTTTTGTCTATAGATATTATTAGGAACCTTGAGAGGGAATATATGCAAAGGTCTAAGTTTATTCCATTATATAAAAAAAAACATATTTGTCTTTTTATTTTATTATGAGTTTACTTTAAGGGAGAAAGGGGCAGGAGACCATCTTTTCAATATACACATTCACCAAATAGTCCAATATATTAACACCTTTTGGTACATTTTGAGTACTGAAAATGAGCAAAAAGATGATCAAGTATCACCTTTTTGTTATGAACACAAATGAAAATAAACCTGTCACCAAACTGATTCAACGCCGCTGGTCTATCCTCCCCTTTTCTCCACATTTAACTGTCTTTCCTGTGAAGTGCTTCTCTTATTGTCTTGTCCTATTCATAACCATTCCATTCTCTCCTCTTCCACCCCTTTATGATTCCTTTGTGTGCCAGGACGAGCTGAAGAAGCTATATGCCCAGTTAGAAGTCCACAAGACCAAGAAGATGGCTGCCAATAATCCTCACCTCCCAAAGAAACGCAGTTCTCGGTGCGCAATTGGACGATCCATCATAAAACGTATCACAGAATTCCCGGAAACTGTAAGTCGCCAGTGCAGCCGGGAAGACAAGGATGGATCATTCCGAAGTCGGAGTATTTGCCATTCGGATTCATTCAGGAGAAGCCCGGATAATGCTAGCATCAGTTACAGGAGTTCAATATTAACACCAACACCGTCAATTCGGAAGTCTCAAAGCGACCATCATTCCATTCAGGAAAATCAGCCATCTTTGCGCAACACGTCAAGGTTAAGGCCAGATATGATCAAAAGATGTTCACAAAGATCAGAAACTGACTCGTTGGATATGCCTCCTGGAGTGTGCAAATCAGCAAGCGCACAAAATTTAACCATAGACACGAATTTGCTATACCCAGACCATACAAGACTGCACAAGACATGGAGCTTGACAACAACACCTACACATTCAGTTGAAAATATTACTAAAGTTGAGCGATCCAACTCAGTGCTTTCAAAATCAAAGGAATTCATATCTATTGGTGAGCAAACGAGAAGTGCTTTGCAATCAGAGTCGTTTGACAGGTCAGAAATTTGTCCATGGGAAGTAGAGCTGGATCATTCCACAGACAAGAATCAAAAACATGTAACTATTGCAAATTCGACTGAAGACAAAGGAGGAGAAAACACGTCATCAGCCTCTCCTGTAGCACTGGTATGTCCATGGGATCACCTACCACCACCGGTTGAAAAGATACCATCTGAGGACCTAGAATCGTCAAAACCACCGCTAACAGTATCCGCTAGTGCACCCGCAACTCCACAACCTAAAGTATTCAAAGATCATCGAGTTTTCTCATTCAGAGCTGCTACGACAAAATGGCTATCTGTAAAATCGTTTGTGGAATCTATCGATTCAACAAATAAGTCTTGCAGTTTAAGTCGGGATGATTCCCAAAAAAGTCACGATGGAGCTGCTACTACTTCAAGGTTAGGAATGTCGAGCAGTACTAGGCGTCCAAGTGATGAGAGGAAAACATTGCAAAAGAGAAGTATGACCACGGTAGATGGGAAGCCAAATCTTGTCAAGCAGCATGCTATTAGGTTGTCTTCTGGTGATTCTTCTGAAAGGAGTCCTATAAGGCTAGCTGTTGTGAGATCTACAATTTGTCCATGGGATATTGAAGATGTGCAACGAGAAGCTACGTATGAAAATATCAGTTTGTCAAGGCAAAATAGCAAAAGAAGCAGTGGAAGTTCATGGGATACCGCTAGCCATTCAAGAACGCCCTCAATGCATAGAAGAGGTAGTAAAAGGCTAACTCCAGCTCGTAACATAGCAGATAGTGCAAGACAGCAAAGTTTTAAAGCTGAGGTTTGCCCATGGGAAGTGTCCGAAAGGGTCAACATTTGTCCGTGGGAGTCCCAAGAGCAAGAAAATAAAGCAACACAACAAGGAAGTGGTCGCGGTGATGTGTGTCCATGGGAAACTGAAGCCATGTCTGCCACTTCAGCTGGTCATAAAGAAGTCCAAGCACAGCCATCTTTGAAACGCAGTACAGACTTTTGTCCTTGGGAGTCTGCCGAACTGCAAGTACCTGTAATCAGACAAGACAATGAGTACGCCAATGTTTGTCCGTGGGAAAGCCCAGAAGTTGTGTACGAGAATTTGAACCCATTGGATTCTAGGGGATCACTGAAGGTGCCTCAAAAACAACCTGGAATTGTGAAAACAACGTTATTTCCAGGTGCACAAAAAGATTCAAAATCGCCAGTGCATTTAGGAGTACCAGTGTCCAAGATGGTCGAAAGCTGTCCGTGGGATTTTCCAGATCCGCCTCCACTTTTAGAAACAATTTGTCCTCGGGAGGAAGGAAGTATGGAAACCTTAACTGTCATGAAAAAGGACTCAACAACACAAATGACTATTAAAGTAGATGTGTGTCCATGGGAAAGCGAACAGCAAGGAATTTTAGAAGATGCTAGAGAAGGTAGTTCAGTACAAGGTAAAGACAGAGGTAATATTTGTCCATGGGAAGCAGAGCAACATGTGCAAGTTGCTAGCACCAAGATGGTTGCACAGTCACAAGAGAAAATTGCAAGTGTATGTCCATGGGAGAGCCAAGAAAAGTTGCCAAGTCAAGAAGCAACTTATGCAAATGTTTGCCCATGGGAAACTGAAGGTGGCAGTGAGGAAAAACAAGAAAAACAGTCCAAGCAAAGTTCAGGAGATCATTCAAGTAAAAAGCAGGATAGTGGTGGTGGTAGAATAAATGTATGTCCCTGGGAAAGTGATGATTCAAACACTGTGAAAATGCAAGAAAGTGTGAAACTTAACATTGTACAAAAACAAGATAGCAGTAGTAGAGGCAATATTTGTCCTTGGGATACTCAAGATGCAAAAGTTTTTAAAAAGCAAGACAGTTCTAATCGTGCTAATGTATGTCCTTGGGAAACTGAAGAACCAAGTATAGTTAAACAAGATAGTGGTGGAAGTAAAGACACAAGGATGGTGAAAAAGCAAGATAGTACCACTAGCAGTAGAGTTGATGTTTGTCCGTGGGAGGTACAGGAGCCCAAAGTGGTCAAAAAGCAAGAAAGCGTTAGAGCTGATGTATGTCCATGGGAGGAGGAAGAGTCTCAAGTTCACAATGTAACAAAAGACCTTAGCAAACAAGATGGTGGTAGCAGAGTTAACATTTGTCCATGGGAAAGTGAACTGCCAAAGATGGTAAAAAAGCAAGATAGTAGTAGTAGCAAGGGTGAAGTTTGCCCGTGGGAGGTACAGGAACCCAAAGACGTCAAAAAACAGGATAGTAGAGCTGCTGTATGTCCATGGGAAAGTGAAGAACCGCAAGTTGTCAAGAAGCAAGACAGTGGTGGAACAAATGATCAAAAAGTGTTAAAACAGCAGGAGCGTGAACAGGCAAATGTTTTTATAAAACAAGAAAGTAGTAGCGCTAGGACAGATGTTTGTCCATGGGAGAGTGAAGAACCAAAAGTTGTCAAAAAGCAAGAAAGTATTAGCTGTAGCAAGGCTGACGTCTGTCCATGGGAAGTACAGGAACCCAAAGAGGTAAAAAAGCAAGAAAGTATTAGCAGTAGTAAGGCTGATGTTTGTCCATGGGAAGTACAGGAGCCCAAAGAGGTCAAAAAGCAAGGAAGTGTTGGCAGTAGCAAGACTGATGTTTGTCCTTGGGAAGTACAGGAATCCAAAGAGGTCAAAAAGCAAGATAGTAGGGCTGAAGTATGCCCGTGGGAAAGTGAAGAACCACAAGTAGTCAAGACAAAACAACAAATCAGTGGGGGGACAAAGGAGAAGGTGCTCAAAAAACAAGAAAGTGGTGCTAGATCTGATGTTTGTCCATGGGAAAGTGAAGATCCAAAAATTGTCAAAAAGCAAGACAGTGGTAGCCGGACAGTTTGTCCATGGGAAAGTGAGGAACCAAAAGTACTTAAAAAACAAGAAAGTAGTAGTAGTGCTAGGGGCGAAGTTTGTCCTTGGGAAATACAAGATTCTGAAGTGAAAAAGCAAGATAGTGGTGGTCGAGTAGATGTATGTCCATGGGAGATGGAAGAACAAATTGTAACTCCAAGAAAGGATAGTAGTGGTGGGGAGGTGCGTTCAAGAACCCATTCAGTAACGTCTCGGACTCTATCTGTGAGCGACTCTCCCAAAATTCATGGAAGAAGTAGCACAGGGGAGGTTTCACCAGAGCATGGAGGAGCAGAAGAAGAGGGGAAAGCGAATCTTGCTTTGGGACGAAGAGATGCCCTTTGTCCTTGGGACATGAGCAGAAGTAGGTCTGGATCCTTCACGGATAACACGTCAGATGTATTCACGTGGGAGCCAGAAAATATACCTGAAGAGGAGGAGGAGGAAGATGGAGATGCAGAGTCAGCTGCAGAGGCACTTGTGTTCCCACCTGATTTGTGACATTGTTAGCATTGTGGTGGACTCCTTCCCCTTTGAAATGGCTAGAAGTTTTGACGTAAGTTGTAGACTGGACATTACAATTATGACAGGGAGCGACTGAGTAACCAACTTCAAACAACTAATTTAATCCACTGCTTGGCATTTGAAAGTGTAGAAATATTTTAAGTAAAACATATAGGTTGTATTTGTTGGAAAGTTTACAAATCACCTGGACTATAAGCTAATGTTTATAAAATAATATTACATAAAGCATATTTATTGTCATTCAAGATTAGGAGACGGTAGTTTAAGCAGAACATTAAAGATGGCAATTTCGCAAATCATATTACTCTTACACTTTTACACTTACTAAAAATAAAACATTAAATATTGTTTGTAAAGCAGGCTTTTTTCAAATTTATTCTTTAGTTTTTAAGTATAATGAAAATATTGTACTAATTTTGAGAACTAAAAACTGCATTGTAAAAGTACTGAACTTGACTTCCAGACAGAATACCAAACATATAATGTAAAGTTGTTTTTTTTCTGCTTCACTTTAATAACTTTAATTTGAATATCTTATCTCCATATGATGAAGTGATTGCCTTCCATTTATATATGTATGTAAAAATATCATAAAAGGTATGTTTTTTTTTACCAACTTTTAAATTCATTCAAGATGGTTGAATCTTGTATTTCTAAAATGGCAATAGGCAGACACAAAGACAATACAGGATATACACTGAAAAATTGAGATGTAGTGGAGTTTAAATATCAGTCAGCTGAATGCTAAATGTTGTTTTTTAAATTATTCACCATTTGTATCATTCTATTTAACTCATTATTTTGACTTCTTTGTTAGCAATTCAAGGGATGAATGCTCAAAAGGTTAATTGTTAGTGTACTTTATATCAGCTATAACAAATTAAGCAGCACATTTACATAATTTTACAACCCGTTTTTGTCAATCTGTGATATTGCATGTTTGTGTGTCTCACGAGTGAGCATGTTGTAATTTGTATTGACAGTTTATAAAATATTTACATTATTGGTTTACTGTCATTGATATTTGTAATGTTTGTCCAAGATTGTTACTGCTTAAATTGTTTGCACACGGCACTATATTTTTGTATTTTTAAACATGGACTTGACATATATTCAAACAGAAATAAATTCACAGAAATTTCAATTATGTTTTATCGGTACAAAACCTTTAACAACCAAGCATAGAAACTATGTGAACAGATAAGAACTCAACAAACACGGTGTTAGCCTATGTATTTACAGACGTAAAAATTTTTTGCTGTACATTATGAATTCTCAACTGTTGGAAGGGATCCTTAGACGCCAGTGCATATCCTCAGTTGTTAGCCTCATCCATTATAAAAACACAATAGTAAACAAATTATTCTTTATTTAAACATTTGATAGGTTTGAGTTTGCAGTTAAGATAATTGGGCCTTTCAGGTAGAACAAACTGATGTATGTCACCCACTTAAGTCATGTACCTAAGATTCAATAGTAATAACAAAGAAACTGCAGGAATACAGTGATAGGATCCGTGATTGAGATCGATCGGGGCACACTGAAACTATCCAACTAAAGCTGGATTGAAGGCTTCCACTGGCCCATACATTTTATTATCACAGTCAGTGTTTTTTGTTCAAAGAGAACAGCCCCCTCTGGTGTTACTTGTACCACTGCACTGCTTCAGGTTTTGGTACTTGGTAGTTCTGAGAGTCAAACTCTTCCCACGGCTTCAGTTCTGGACCAGGAATCCGTACAGTCTGAAAGAAGACATTTTTATTAATTTAATTTTAATGTAATCAAGATCCATTTATTTTAAATCATCATTGATCAACTTGAGTCTTTTTAATTGAGAGGTCTACAGACTAAACATGTGGTTTTGACATGATGTATAAATTTGATTAGATCTGGAGTGACCGGTCACCTTAATAATAGGATCTTTGGCAGGAGCCCAAGATGGCACGATCTTCCCATGGAGTCTCCAGCTTCCATAAGGGTTCACTAGGTGGCGCTCTATCACCAGATATTCCAACACATCTTTAGGCTGGTCCTCTCCTCCCAACATCAGCCGGCCAAAGCGGTCGTAAATGGCTAGAGTCTGAAGAACAATGAAGATGTGGGAATGAATAACAGTGCTACTGTGTACTGTGTAGCAGTTTGTCATTTTTTATTAAAAATATGGCTCCATGTTTGTTTATGGAAAAAAACATACATTTAAACCAGCTAAAATACTACATGACAAGTCCTCTATTAATAAAATGAAAAAATTTAATAAATTCCACAGTGTGCAGGTGCTTCAAAAGCATGTCAACACATTTACACTTGTACCTGTTTTGAGTGCATGCGGACTGTGACCTGTCCGTACAGATTGCCTTTGGAAACCATGTCTGGACACCGAGCATGAACAACCCGTGGAGGCTCCAAAGACTCAAGAAATCTCCAGCGAATCGTCTTGTATCGGTTTCCTCGAGTCATCTCCTGTTTTAAAAGACAAATGTTATATGGTATTAAGGAAAAGATGAGAGGAGAGATCAAGTAATACTGTGGTAGACTACTTACAGGGTAACATCTCTCTGTTACTAGGGAATGAAGTCTTTCTTTATTGAAGCTGTAACACATGAGAACAACTATCATCTGCTTGAATAAAACGTCACTTGTGTGTCACTTGTACAGACCCCACATAAAAGTCAAGACTAAGATAAAGTAGGACTTGCACTGGACTACACATTTACTGCACCTAATTTAAACAATAATTAACAATACAATCTGAAACGTTTAACTGAAGAATGAATTTAAGATAATAAGTGTATTTTCTTACTTTGATAATGCATTATGAGCTTCAATGAAGATTTCTTGAGCTTTTTCTGCAAAAGTCTTTGATGAGAACTCGGGGTCATTTTCTTTGATTTTACGAATTCTGTAATAACACAAATGAATTGATAACTATGAAAAATAATTAAATAATAAGTTTGATGTAAATGGGTGTGTGTCTTACGCAAGTTGTGAAGCAGCGCTCTGTCGAATCTGTTCTGTTCTTTGTTTAATTCCTTCTTTGGACAAAGTGGAGAGACGAGCATCACCTTCAGGAGGGATGTATGGGTCAAATATTCCAGCTGGAAAAACAAAAGGAATGAAAAAAAAAAACATTAACATCAGAATGGTCAACAGTGACTGTGGTTACATGCACGCTCAAAATCTAATTATTAACAGATTTTGTGTTATAAGATGATTAAAATTACATGTAAACAGCAAAATCATCTAATTACTTTCTGATAATGATCCCTCTGATTACTTCTGATTACTACATCAGAATTTGTGTGTCATTTCAGTAATGTTGAAAGTCCAGAAATCAGATAATGATCAGATTCACATAAACAAAGCCAATGAATCCTTAACCCTCTTCTCATCTAAAACCTCCCCCTCACCTTCTTTATATCCTGAACTTAATTCAGCTCTAACCTCACCATCCTTCGGCCCATATATTCACTGCCCCTCCTCTGTACCCCAGTAGCCACTCTCCCTCCTCTGTACGATTCATGATCCATCTTCTAAAAATTCACAACAACAGCTCTGTGTCATATATTCACTATTCCTCCACTGTACATGTCCAAACCATCTTAATCTAGAAACTGTGTATATAAAACATCACACATGACAAAAAATCTGACATTTTTACCAGTGCAGGCAATGTTGATGGGCCTCTCAATGTACTCCTGTCTGAAAACAATGCCTGCAGCTCGGGCATGTGCCTCTGGGTTAGCACTCCCTTTTTTTTTAAGACCAACTGCTGGAGGAATAAAGTAGCGCTTCTTTGTTCTCACGGTCAGCAACAGAGGGACAGGGCTACGGATGTCCAAAACCTCTGGGGCCTGAGGCAAGAGTTAGTAAAAACAAAAAAATGATTGTACATTTTCCACATGTTCTGATACAATGGCTGGTAGTATTGGAAGTTTTATCACTTAAATAACAGACTTAATCTTGATCCGGGCATAGTAAGAATGGTGTGCTTAATATTTTATATAAAAACTCTAAATAAAGATCACCATTACTTACCCATCTTTAGTTTTTGATGAGTAATGGGCATTACTAAGACTTGTTTTGTTTTCTTAGTTGAAATACATTGCATGTTCTTGTTAAAATATAAGAATGATTGGTTTTAGTATTATAGGTACTATTATATATTATATTTATGTTATACGTAGCGATAACAATGCAACATTACAATTATGTTTTTTTTTTCATTAAAAACTCTAAATGTAATCCAAAAAATAGGATAACAACATTTCTTTATAGATTTGAGCTTCAAAGAGCTGCATCGCGATGCATTATGCAGTGCTAATGGTTTATATGCGTTTAATTACGATCGGTCAGTTATCCATACAATGGTCTTTGCTTAAACCGACTCTCCACTTGGCTCCGATTGCAATTTCGAATTCCTTCCTTATAAGACAAATACTGCATGTTATTTTTATGACTTTGTAGAGGGGAAATGAACACGTTAGCCAAATAAATTACCTTTAAAGTATTGTATGTCGTTCGATTGAATGACAGCAGCGTCCTCCTCATGTGCAGCGCCATCTTGAGTTTTTTTGACCGGAAGCAAAACTCGCATCGTTTCAAAACTTCAGCATAAAGCTGGACAGCAATAAAGTAATTTGGAAAAGGTGTAAAATATTATTATTTTATTTATCTGTCAAAATATGTTTATCATGTTTATTCATGGATTTCTTCTTCTTCAACTACTTTTTAAACATTCCTTTATATTAATAACACATAAATAAATCCTGCCACGTTGATACAAAGAATATATACATTAAAAAAGTAATAATAATCCTAATCATTAGCAATTATTGGAGTTTATTTTTAGCTAAAGAAGAAATTAAATTTTCAATTGTAGTTCACCAAAACTGAAGAAGCAGCTTGGATGAGCTGTGAAACGACCAAAAACTTTTGTCCAGTTGACAAATTGAATTCCTCCTTTTGCCATGGATTCTACCTGGACGATTGAGGGCTTGTACACATATTAGAGCTTTATTGCAATGTGTGTGTGTGTGTATGTATGTATATGTGTGTGTGTGTATATATATATATATATATATATATATATATATATATATATATATATATATATATATATATATATATATATATATATATATATATTATATTTTTTTTTTTTTTTTTTTTTTTTTTTTTTTTTTTTTTGTATTATTCAACATGTAGATATTAAAATGTAAGAAATGTTTACATCAAATAATTCGCCTTTTCTTTGTATTTTCCCCCTGAATTTCTATTTGAATAATTACTATCTTATGTCGTAAATGATGCATTTATTTGTTAAGAGGGACTCGTTTTGATGGTGTACGTAGTGACGCAGAGTCCGTGCGTGCCGCCGTAGCTCGAGTGTTTGGCTCAGAGGCCGCAGGTTTCCGCTGTCATCCTACACACAGTCACTACCTGCTGTCCATCCTCACCGCAGAATCCCGTTTGGCTGAATAAACGCTTAAACTACTACTACCACCCCACACCGTACCGTGCTTATTGGCAACAACCGACGCCAAAACACAGAAATCATGCCCGAAAGAAGGCCCTTCGTGCGGTTACCCACTGACGTTACCCCCGTCAACTATGGCTTGTGTTTGAAGCCTGATCTCATTGACTTCACGTTTGAGGGGAAACTGGAGGCGCTGGTGGAGGTATGTGGCTCTAAATCTGCAGCGAGACTGTCTGGAGGATTTGTGTCGATACGGCTGGGATCTTGTTATGTAATCCGAGCAGCTAGCGTTACAAGCGGCTAGTGTCTTGTCTGCTGCCGTGCACAATTCACTGATAGCGGTGAATCGTTAGCCGCTAGTTCAATTAATGACAGTCCCCCGTCAATGCAAACACACATGTACGCTTTTCCATAACGCCAGGTGCACTGACATCTCTGACAGTGTGAAACGATTGTATACATTTAACAATGAATCTCACAATTCCTCCATTTAAGTTTACGCTAATTCATGCTAGCCGATTAGCTTAGCTGACTCACTCATTGCGTGCACTTCGCCTGGTCAAATTAACTGTTTATGTGCATATTCCAAGAGTTTGTCTGGACTACTTTTAACTTCGTGGTAATCCATAAGGGATGTGTTTTTCTAGTTGTGAATATTGAAAAAATAAGTTTGAATTACCACGCTAGAATGGGTTTAGCACGTTGTAATGTTTGCTAAATCATGGTTATCATCGTGCTGCCCACTCCCCCTGCGCTGCCACACGCGCTTTATCCGAGTGGATCCGAGTCGTGTGTTATGTGTCCAAGCTCTTTGACCCTGAAATGTCAAGTGTTCATGAGTTTATACAGCTCCTTTATGCTTCCGTTTCCTTTGTGCGACCTGCAAAGTGGCCACTCATATGGAAACTGAACCGTTTTGTTTTGTTTTACAGCCAAGAAATTAAAGACTAATGTAAAATACTACCACCGTGTAACATAACTCCAAATTAACTAGAACTCGTTGAGGTTAGACACAGGTCATGACTTCTAACCCAAACAATAATCCATCACATTGTGATGTTTAATTTATTTAAGTAAATGTTCACTTTCAAAATATTCCCGCTACTACTTTAAATGAGGAACGATTCTCAATGGTATATATTGCTATTTGGGCTGCAGTAGCTTGATTCTTACTTGTTGACTTGCCCTCCAGTGTGTAAAATATCAAATAGAGGTGAAAAAAGCTATGTTTTTTTTTTTTTTTCTCTCTCTCTCTCTCTCACTAGAGAACTTAAGGAGGTTGAAAAGCTGAAGCTACTCATTTCAAGGTTTTTGTTTATTATAAACAAAGAATGCAATGCCTGTTCCATTGTTCTTTAACTTCACAGTAGAATATGGTAGAGCTGTAGTCCACTAAAGAAATTCTTGGTCCATTAAAGACCGATTAGTCGACCAAAAAGGGGGCGTGGCAAAAGCACTTACATCTTTGCGTCTGACCCAAAATGGTTTGAAAGGAAACCTTTGCTGCAGTTTTGAATCTTGATGAAGTAGTCGATATTTTGTTGGGCCTTATGCCTAATAATAGCTTGGTTTACAATTATTTAATACTAAATTGTTATCACCCCATTAACTCTGTTTTAGTTATCTTTATTCATTGGTTTGAGTGGAGACAAAGCGCTGTTGAAACCTCTTTGAATACTAAAATACTATGCCAAAAACTATAATAATAATATTGTACTTATGGCATATAAAATATGTTAGATGGAATTATTTTAAAGATAAGACTGTTGGATATCTAAAAATGAAAAATGAATGAATACGTTCTTACAAATCATAATTGTAAGCAAACAAAAAAACTGAGAGTAGGGTTGTACAGTTAACAAGAAAAAAGTTCAGGACATTTATATTAAAAGCTTTTAGTTGCTTTTTACAAGACAGTATTAAATCCAATAGAAAACTCTGATAAATTTGAAGAAAAAAATTTGATAGTTTATTATTTTTTCTTTATCACGATAAATACTATATAAAATTATCATTTAATATATGAAAGTTGGAACAATATATTTTGGGGTCAATATTTATCATATGTAAATTTTTCTTTGCACTAGCAGGAATTTTTTTTATTTTTTTGCAATATGATTTAAGTTGTAAAACTTTATGGTGCAAATTAAGTACTAAAGCATGTTTTGGTGTTTATTTATTGCAGCTTATGCATTTTTAATAATTGTACGTTTAGAATAGTTTTTGTGGTTTAAATCTGCTTTTGGGTTATTGTGTCAGTGGCATGAATTGGTTTCAGTATTATTGTTTATCGTCTATATTTACGATACTAATGCATATATTGCACTTCTAAATTTGTTATATCACACTTACAAATTTTATTTGTTATCGTGACAAGCCTATCCATGCCCAGCTCTAGTTGTATGTTAGCATACAATTTGCACACATTTACTTGCTTGTAGTTGAATTTAAAATGAGCTTGCTTTTGGCTTATTGCCCCATGCTGATATCCAGGCATGCCCAGGCTTGTCTTTTAATTGGAGTTTTGAGCATCAGCACAAATGAATGTCACTGCAGACACAGAGATGCAGCCATCATTTCACATCACATCAATTAAACTCCCATGATATCCTTTGAGCGAGAGAAACCAGGGCTAGACTGGATAGTTCTCATACTACTGTACAATCTATATGTAACAAAAGAAATGGAAAATATATGGTGACATTGTTGTTTTGAAGGTATGCAAAACATAATGATGATATTGTCTATAAAAATTATTTTTAAAAATTCTTTTAAAGAAAAGCTTTCGAAACTATTACATATCTCTGTTTCTGGCCTAAACTCCATGCACAAGACTACACCTGCTCAGGAGTTTATACAAAAAAAAAAAAAAAACGAACTAATGCAGAAATTAAACTATGAATCATGAGTGTAATCTGCCTTGTACATAAAAATAAATACCAAAATAAATACTTAATCTTCAGCTCACTCACTAAAGTCTACTTTCTGTTGTTGTCCCATATAAATAAATAACATGTTTAGCTGTCTTGATTTGTTCTACTCTGAGACTCATCAGTCTATTAACTGACAAAAACAGAAACTTGTTATCAGAAAGGGTATTTATAAAGTGATATTTCTGTACTTTCATTTTAGTTAAATATTGCCTGAATGTAAAAGGCCCACTACTAAATTTCTATACCGTATCCTATTTTTGTCTGTGTGTGTCTAGTATCTAGTTAAGTCTCAATCAGTATCTGTGTATCGATAATTTTGACATGCCCACCCCTACGTAATAGGCAGTGAGGATTGATAGTCTTTCGATGGGTTACTTGGGTCTTGTCTAAAGCATTGTTTTCACTAGGGACACCCTGATTGTATTGGACAAAACATTTAAACCCCGTGACCTCTTTGCTCCATCAGTGATCTCCTCCTAAAAGGATCAAGGAAAATGCTTACACAAACACAAGCTACAATCACATTTTAAAAGAAGGAAAGCTTAGTCATGATCCAAGAAGACAGGATTATTTACCCTTTTGTTCTGTACTCAAAATGTTCAGTTTAATATCAGTTAATTTAGGTTTTATGTTCACTTCAAATTTCAAAGAGGTGTGCACTGTATAACCTTTTTTGTGGGAGCCTTCCATTATTATGACAAGTTATTACTTTGCATCAGATGTTCCAGAATATGGCATTAATTAAATGACCAAATTATAAAATATATTTTTTTGAGAAATACAATTTTTTACTGTCATGTCTCCACTGTTTTTTCCTGTAACTTGGCCTGGTAGCAGCTCCATGGAGATAAGTTTGGGCCTATTGTGAAACATTCCAGGCAGACCAATATCTGCATTTCCATGGAAACAAGCAAGTAGCAGACCCTCCACCAGAAAAGTTACTTCTCCATTTACTGTACATTGTTTTGTAGACGGTTAAGTCAGTTCACTTGTTGCTATAGAAAGATTCCATCCCTGTGTTTTCATTGGTCTCCCTTTTTCTGTGTTTACAGGTGACACAATCGACCAATCAGATTGTGATGAACTGCGCCGACATTGACATCATCACAGCCTCATTCTGTCCACAGGGAGCAGAAGGTTGGTCTGTTTGAGCCAATGAATCAAGGTTTACATGAGACTTTTAGAGAGATGCATACCTTTGGAAAGAAATGTAATTGTATTTTATCTGACAAGTATTGAGATTAGATTTGCAATATATATTTAAAAGAATCTGTTCTGAATACACATTGCAAACAACTTCATTAACCTTTGAGAGAAGACATGTTTGTCTAGACTACAGGTACAAGATTTTTTTCTATAAAAACACACAGTCTATTATCTAGTTGTAGTCTTTTCAATTTGATGATCCCATATTGCAATTTCAGTACATTTTGCAGTGCTAGTTTAGACTTTAAAAAAAAACAGACAGTGTTAAAAAAAATTTCTCTGTCAGCTCAGTCTAGCACAGAACTGAGATTTCTCTAACAGTCTTGCATAGTGGAACAAGCTATTTTTTCTTAGTATTAGCAATGGATCTATTATGAAATCTGGATAGGGTATTGTAACTGCTTATATTCGACTGACAGCACCTACAGCTTTAAATTGCGTGGATTTTGTGGTGGTGTTTGCCTTTATTCAGATTATATTTTTTCTCTTGTTTCAAAATCCATCAGTTGTCTTAAAAACACTTTTCATCTTTAGCTTCGGTTTGCTCTACGCTAAAGCCTAAACTAGCACCACTGAGCTCTGCCCATTCATTAAACTGGCAGGCATATAATGGTAACCTTGAGTATTTCCAAGGTTACTCTTGTCGAGTTCACCCAAGAACTATGTGCCAGTGTAGCCACTTATCCATTTTAATATGAATCATTTATAGTTTATCATTAAGTTTTTAGGATATCAATGTTCTTATTTTTGTGTTTTTGTAGAAATTAACGCCACAGGTTTTAACTATCAAAATGAAGATGAGAAAGTCACGCTGTCATTTCCCAGTGCGCTACAGAAAGGTGAAGGCTCTTTCAAATACAACTATTTATACATTTATTTTTGGGAATTCATTTTCAAACTCTGTACTATATTTTTGTATTCCAGGGTCCGGTATGTTGAAGATAGACTTTGTGGGAGAACTCAATGACAAAATGAAAGGATTCTACAGAAGTAAATACACAACAGCAGCTGGAGAGGTCCGCTATGCTGCTGTCACACAGTTTGAGGTAAGACAAAAAACAATCCCGTCAAAGTTACAGCTATTTTGGGACTATGCATTTATTTGTACTGTGTACATAAATTCACTGCATAATTTTTTTCCTGAATGATATGAAAAGGTTGGTTTAGGATGACAAAGACTTGAGAGCAAAGTAGGGCTGAGCTGTTAATGGAGATCAAGGTTTGATCAGCCTGGGTCTACAGCCAGTCCTTTGTCAGTACTTTGGAGAATGAAATTGGACCAGAAAGTTGACTTTTGCTCATGTTCTGGGAAGTATGATTGAAAACCATTTATATTTGTTTTAAATATATTTTCTAAATACAAAATCTAATTGGAAATGAGGAAATTCAACTTGGAATTAGGGATGGGCATTCGATGAAATTTTCTTAACCGATCGTCGGAAGAATTAACAATCGATTATCGATTAATCATTAACGTTTTTATATTAAAATGATCATCATCATTATTACTATCTGCACTACTAATCTGCATAAATAAATTCAACTTTACGACATATAAACCGTAACGACTCTAGAGCCACATCAATCCGTTTGACGACATTAATTATTTATGTGTTTAATTCAGTTTTGCGCAACTCTCACAGAAACGAAACTTAAAACCGCATCGCTAATTTGCATAAACTAAGCGAAGATAAAACTACAGCTCTTGTGTCGCTGATGCGGTCAATTTCTGTCGGATTAAAAGACATGACTCAGTGGAATACAGGTTAGTGTGACCAGATTTGCGTTTGTCAAAACCAGGACACCGTGCGGGGGGAGGGAGGTGGGGACTCGTCATCGACATTGCGCGACTCTCACCTGGTAAAGCTTTTTCCCACTGGACACCGAAACATATGTTCCTGCTTTATACACTGTGCACCTGGCCTCACACTTGTCCCGAACGCAACGGAAAGCGTGGACCTTCTTGTAGAAGTCATCGTTAAATACGCATTTGTGCTTCGGTACGCTGCAGACTGACCGAATGTTTGTGTTTGCTCGCTCCTTCTGAGTGCAGAGAGACACATGTACAGACCCCTGTTTGGTCACGCTACACACAGCAACCTACATTCGGTTTGTCGATTAAAATTAACGTAATCGACGAAATTCTTAATGATCAATTATCGATTAATCGATTAATCATGCCCATCCCTACTTGGAATTTCATATTTATCTTTTTTTCGCTGGGGCTTCGAGATTAATCACAATCAAATTAAAATTGCAATTTGAATGGTCCCAATTGGCAAACTGCAAAATACTAATTATTTATGTAAGGATTTAAGTAATTTTCTCTGTAAACAACAAAAAACTCACAAACTGTGAAATGCGTCTGATCCCTGAATTCAGATCATATTTCAGTCTTCTCTTAATTTACAATGCTTTTGGATGTGTTAAAAAGTGTACTTTGAACAGAGTTCTACTATAAATCGCAAATCTCACTATTGCAGTGCTTGTCAGAAAAGCACTATATAGACAACAGCTATCCCAAAAAACGAGGCATTTAACATTTTATTTGATTTGCTCTTCTTCACTGCTGTTGTCTGTCAGGTTAATGTTTCGTGTTTATTTTACTAGTTGTTTGGCCCTCTTTTATGAGATCTGCTTCTCCAATTCTCCTCTCTTTTGTTTAAGCAAATCGTTGAAGCCTGTAAACCTGTTAGCCTCTTTCAGCACGGCTCCCCACCTGAACTGGTTCTGAGGTGGAGCACAGTGCACCACAGAAAAGCAAAATAGGCACGTTACAACAATTACTACATACACACTTATTGTTTAATAAAAGAAAGACATGGTCAATATTTATCATGTGTAAGTTTACTCTGATAGCATTTAAGCTGTAAGGGGTCAAATAATTTACATCTGTGACTCATTCAAGTCTCACCATGTAACTTTTAGCCTAAAAATTCAGTACCGGTAATTAGAGCATGTTTTTCCATTATATATTTCAGTGAAAAACATAGAAAAACGTTTGTCCGTACTGTGAGTGGGCTTGCATCTCCAAAAAACCTGACTTATTTGGCTGGAGGAGGGCCTCTGTTTCCTGCGTTTTTCCATGGAAATATT
This sequence comes from Boleophthalmus pectinirostris, assembly GCF_026225935.1. Classification (NCBI taxonomy): domain Eukaryota; kingdom Metazoa; phylum Chordata; class Actinopteri; order Gobiiformes; family Gobiidae; genus Boleophthalmus; species Boleophthalmus pectinirostris. Next base: position 13,754,401 of record NW_026571190.1, on the reverse strand, counting down.
GTTCCTTTGGCTGTAATATTTCAGTGTATTGCTATCTCCATGGAGAATTTTCCGAAGCATGGTTTCAACTTCCCCCTGTAATCATGCAGGTGATGTGCCACCTCCAAAAAGTTTAATAATACTTACTAATAAAGTTCAGTATTTCATTCTGCTATTTATTTATGTATTTATTTATGTATTTTTTGTGCCAATATATTAGATTTCATATTTCCCTCTTTAACACTTGTTTCATACCTGCTTTGTCTATCTTTGAGACTATAGGGTCATTTGTTCTTGTGAAAGTCAAAACTGACCCCAATCACTGTTTATACTGTAGGTTAGGATGCCCTTCATTGATTTGCCTTATTATAACTAACTCAACTGTTAAGCAATATTTGTTGTTTTTTCCTTGAAGTGTATCACCTTCTGTAGCAGCTGCTGAGGGCTCGGTTATTCCATTTTGCATGCTTTGCATTTTTTATGGGGGTACTGATACCAGCCCATCATAGTTGTAAATGATGTCATCATAAGGCACTTATGTAAAAAAAATTAAATATGATTGACTTGTGAATAGTCTGAGATTTTTAGACCTATATTACAAAATATGTGAACCAGCTAAAGCTAAAACATGAGTGTCTTACTATACCATTTACCACCGGTAAACGGAGACTCAGACCTACATACTTTATTAATATTGTGAGTGCAGGATTTTCCAAGAAAAATTTACTTATTCCTATTTGCATACAAGTTGATGTTAAAACATTGTGTTGAAATTGCATTTTTTAAAAGTTTCAGGTTGTTCATAATATAATAATATTTTGTAAAAGAAAGAGTTCATCAATTAAAAAAGATTTCTGTAATAGATTTGCTTTTCTCTGCACGAATATTTGAAGTTATTGCTATTTTTGGGATACATATGCCAAAGTAGGTTGGATACGGCCCCCGGTAGTTGTTGCAGTAATAGTAATAGTAATAATAATAATAATAATATTTTGAAGACATATGAGAGCTCTACTAGTGTAATGCACTACACAAAATGAGCATTTGTGAAGATCATGAAGTGATACTAACAATAACACACACACAATAACCTGATCCCATAGGTGCACTTATAATACAGCCTGATGTGTCACAAATGTCCCATCAAGTTAGAACAGCGCGTTATCACTCACCTCTCACTGACGTAAAACTACTTCTTTCCTAAAGAATCGTCCTGCATTTCCCTGAAGCAGAGTAGGTCTAGAACAGACACATGTTCCTCCACACGTGTGTAATAGTACTGTTATTCCACTGCCCCTGTTGCTCCTTCATAAACACACAGACGAGGTGGAATCCTGGCTACAGCAGCCACTCACTTTGCTGCTTCGTTTGGATCCTACATTTTACACAAACTGGCCCTGAAACTAGCTCACTGTTGGATTAAATGACTGCCTGTATTTCTAAATAATATCTAATCATTACAATCGCAAAACTATAAACAATGACTTGCCACTAAAAGTGGGTTATTTTTAGACACTTGTGTTGAAAGTTAGTGCTGCTGTTGTCATCTCCTTCCACACATCTCCGGTTCCCATGAATGATGATATGGGTTTATTCAGCGTTGTTTGAGCCGGTTGTGGCCCTCAGTACCCATGCGCAAGCCTCTAACACAACTGGCCTCTCCAGTTCAAATGGACAGAAGTGAAAACAGGGTTATTTGGACATAATTTTAAACTATTTAATTATACTTTTGACACACACAATAATTTTAGCTTTTGTTGGTTTTATTGGTTTTATTGCCTTGATTGCCGTTACCGCATACCACTGGTATAAAGTGATATCTCTGCAGGTTTGTGGTCAATTCACATTTTGTGCTAAATTTGAACCTCATCCAAGACATTTACAGGCACAGGCAGTAATTTGTCAATTTTCTCAGCATTGCATCATTAATATAATGAGTACTTTTGTCTCCAGGCCACAGATGCACGCAGAGCTTTCCCGTGTTGGGACGAACCTGCCATCAAAGCCACCTTCGACATCAGCCTGATCGTCCCCAAGGATCGTGTCGCCTTGTCAAATATGGTATTCCTCACATTTGTACTTTTACACACAGATAAAAAAAAATAAAAATTAAGCATTCGTGAGCTCAGAGGTAACTTGGGTAGTAGTGTTGTCACGAATCAATACACGAATACCAATTCTATTTCCATAGTAAACAAAGGACTCTGTACTGATTTTGATACCATGATAATAAAAACAGGACACCACAGAACACAAAATTTTAGTTTCTTTAATACTATACTTACTATACTTTACTCTTTTCTAATAATAATTCTGATATAGGTCAAGAACATTGTAATCATTGTGAGAAAGTCATAATATTGAAAGGAGTATCTACTTTTGACCAGTTTTGAAGTATATATATTATATTTTTTCTGTGGTCATTACATTATATTGGTTGCCAAATCTTTTTATATTTTTTGAGCTGAATAATGCTATTTCTTGAGAAATCTCTGACCAAAACACTTCTTGTAAAAACTAAAATAGACACTTAAGTTCATGCACTACTATCAGCCCCCTTCCACAGTTTGAGAAACACAACTATATTCACATCTTTGGGCCGTCATTCTCCTCTGCAGAATAGTTTACACAAGAGTTCAAAACCCCTGGCTAATGTTATACTTCTATTTTAAAGAGCCTTTGTTATACCTGAAAGCCATACAAGATGTCTGAATTTTACATCAAAGTGACATCAAAATACCACATCTAGCTCATATAAAATGTAACGCTGCCCTCAGGCTCAAAAGGACAGCAGATCTCTCTCAAATCTGAAGTTTGAAACTGAAATATTTGAATAGTATTGCACTGTAGTTTCATTGTAGCCATCTTGAAAATAACTACATACTATCCAAATCCAAACTTTATGAATCTTGTTTTTCAACTGACAACAATCATGTCTTTAGGGTTGAATAATGACAGCACTTTGTGAAGCATTTGTGGAAAAAAAAAATATATATTTTTTGTTCAAGCTGACAGATATCAGATATATAGGCTCAGTAACTACAGAGGTGTTAGCCATAAATCATGTCATCAAATCTTCAATCTGAAAGTTAAACTGCTAATGCTACCATAGAATTCTGACCTGTCCTCCAGCTCAGTGCTAAACTATAGATTGTAAAACTGTGATGAAGTCACTTAAACGCAACCAATATTACATATTGAGATATTTCCTGTAGCGGTATAACTTCAAAATGACGTATTGTAACTGGACTAGTAGTTGTTGCTTGTTATTCCTTTTAACAAGCAGACCTCAGTGCATTTAAAAGATGTCAGACTGGTCTATAAAAGTTTACAAAATAGTAGCTTGAATTTTCCATTGGCCTTGGGCAAAAGAAATTCTATAGAAGCATCACCCTCAAACTTTGTTCAGACTTGACAATCCTGTAAAAGTACTTGAGATGTCAATGAAGTAACATTTTTAAGAAAAGGAAATGAAATGAAATTGTGAAACATTAACTCTGAGTACTGAAAACTGTACAATAAAATATGACAAAATGGTGCCTTTCCTAAATAGTTTTACAATGGTCTGGATCAAAATATTAACTAGTGTTTTACTACAAGATAACATTAAAAAACTGCTATAATTTTTTATTAACAGTTTTGAGCATCAATCCTTTTCCTTAATATTGAAATTGAGTTTGAAATTTTAGTATCCTAACAGTACTAGTGCAATAGAAACCAAGCCAATGGTCCTAAATAGTCATGCTTGATTGTCCCAGGGCAACTGTGGCTAGACTGGGACCTGAGTGAGAGTAACGATTAATGAAAACCTGAAAGGGAAAAAACATATTATTTGCTAAATCTTTGACCACACAACATTAGTTTTAATATGGAAACTGCTGTATAAAAGCTGCTGACATTTAGACTTTGTGAACAGTATTCCCTGAGCCATTGCAGTGACCTTTACAGTCTGGCCCGGATAATGGAGCCACTTTGTTTGAGCGAAGGCCGACGCAACATGAGAATCCACTTCAAAATATAAAGAGAGGAAGCTTATTTCAACTATCAGGGCTTCTAAATGTCACCGCAGATTTTTTTTGTGAGTTTGATGTAGTAAAATTGTCCGTTACAAAGCTTAGCACATAATTTGGGGGATTTTAAAGTGTCAGTCTCTATGCAGATGTCATTGCTTTGTGTGAAATGTTCCAAGTATGTTCCAAGTATGGCAGTAAGCTTCTCTATCTCCATCAAGACAAGACATTACAGGTCACATCTATGCTGAGGCGAGCCCCCACACAATTGAAATTAATATTTTTCGAAGTAGTTGATGGTGAATACACCTGTAATGTATTAAATGCAAGATGAATGTTTAATGCCATTCTGTGGAACATGTAGAGGAAGGCAGAGCAAAAAGACAAGCAGGTGTTGGATCCTCAAAATATTCAGCTCTAATAGGCTAAAGCACAGGTTTCTTTATCGCGGCACACTTGCTGTATATATAAAGCACAATCTGCACATTTTATCCACAAAGCTGCTTAGTCAGACACAGAAATAAGTTTGGGGCAGAGAATTTCCAAACTTGTTCACTGCCATTATCTGTAGGAGGTGCTTTAGACCTGGTGAGTTCTAGTTTAGACCTGTTTTAGTCCTGGTTTGTCTTGCTTCTGTGGACAATTATCGGTCATTAATATCTGTCTGAGGTTAGACCAGATTTACTAATTAGTCCTTGAATAGTTCTGGTTTAGTGCAGTTCTGGTCATTATATAATGGTCTAAGGAAGGAACCATGTTGAACTGGTAACCAACAGACAATTTTTATCTTGAGTTTTGACAGGAATCGTGATGAAACAGAAAAACAATCCACAAAAACTAGATCTAAAGTGGCTTTAGCCTTAAAGCAGACCTGTTATACAAAATTGACTTTTCAAAGTTTTAACAATGTTGTAGCTGTTTCTTCTCACCATTTACTCACCCAAAGTTGTATTTGGAGTGGTATGTGCATGTTTGAGCAATCTTTAATCACGTATTTTCAAGACAGCACTTTTGGCGATCAACTCCTGTTTGCACCGCCACGGTATACTACTACTACGACTACGACTACGACTACGACTACGACTACGACTACGACTACGACTACGACTACGACTACGACTACTACCACCTTTGTTCTCGAATGTTATTTTCTTAATAGATGATACACAGCATTACATTGTCAATATGGTACAAATGAAAAAAGAAATCCACTACTCGCAATTATTATTATTTCAGTATTGTGATTTAAATAGTCCAAATTATAGCATGACACGGGTGTTGTGCTTGAATCTGCTATATAGTTATAATCTACCATATACTGTATCTTCTTTAATTTATGCTCATAGATGTAAAAATGGTAAATTACCTTGACAGGACTTAAAAGGTTTACTTTTAAAATCAATGTATTGAAACCGATCTTTACTTTATTGCTACTGCGACACTAGGGACAAAAGGTAAATAATCCTCACTATTTACCAAGTGCATTGTGGACTTTATATATACAGCCTCTTGTATTCCGGCTTTGAAGCTTACAATAAAAACATACAGCAGAAATGTGTTTTACCCATTGTAATCATTAACTGCTATATGGTGTGACAATAACAGTGAAGCTACATTCTTGTCTCTTATTATGAAAGAGTTAATTTGGACTCTGTCCCAGAGCGGTCCCATTGTAAAATCATTCATCTCTGAAAATAAACCAGGAGTGTTTGCTACTGTCTGAGCTACAGGCTGAGCTACAGGGCTGTGGTCACTTCAAAACAAAGGGCTGTGTTTGTGCAGCTGTAAACGGGCATTAAATCTAACAGTCACGGAGGCTGAACTGTAATATGTTTAACATATGTCATTCATGCGTCAATCTATAGGTAAAAGCTACAAAGCAAGAGCAAAGCACTGATTTGTCTATATGTATAGTTGAGGGTGGCTTAAATAGTTCAGTAGTGGCATATGCTACTATATCAATATATTACTCTAGTTTTTTACTGGTTTCAGGCTCTTGTAATTTGCAACATTTTGAACAATAAAATAAGTGATCACTGTGACAACAGTCCCAGTTAATCGTCATTTTAAAACTTTAATTTTGTGACGGCACTACAATATTGTTGTCCGTTTATAGACGGGAAAGTTGTTTATGCAAGACATTTGACATTAATTGTTTTGTTAAAAAAGGTGTAGTTCATATTAAACATTGATAAACATTATTTTCCTATTGTCAAGGGCCCATATTGGCAGCCACATGTAGTTTACCATCACTATGTATGGGGAATGAGTCTCACTCTTGGTCTCACTCATCTTGTTCTAGTTTCAAGGGGAAAAGACAAATTATTTATTTAATTATTTATTTAGTTTTTAGTCAAGTAGACTGATTAGACCTAAATAAATTAATAGATTTTTCCCTCTATTTGTCCAGAATGTGATCGATCGAAAGCCATATCCAGAAGACGAGAACCTGGTGGAGGTGAAGTTTGCCACAACCCCTATCATGTCCACTTATCTGGTCGCATTCGTCATCGGAGAGTACGACTTTGTGGAGAGCCAGTCCTCTGATGGAATCACAGTCCGGGTCTACACTCCTGTGGGGAAGGCCGAGCAGGGCAAGTTTGCACTGGAGGTGAGGGGATTTCATCATGTTCAAGAGATAACAAGATGTATTAATTTAATATTTTACTTAAAGGTGCACTGTGTAACTTTTCTAATGGCATGCCACTACCTGCTTGAATACATTGGGATGTCATTGCTTTGCCTACAACATTCCAGGCACTGGTTAATATTGTTCAAAACATAAATTCTTACTGTAAGTGGGCTCACTGGTGGGTTCACCTGCTCATGTGGATTGAGTTAGGTAAGTTTTATGCCATACTGTGGAACATTCCAAGCAAAGCAATAACATATCCATGGAAATGGGTATTTGCCCCACCAAAAGTTTTATATTGCACCATAAAGACTCAGCGTGCTGGTACTGAACAAAGTTGCTTACAAAGCAATAGACCTGGTAAAATTTTCATTAGATTAGAGAATTAATATATCATTTTTATTAATATAGGTCCTTTTACTACAACACATAAATATTGAATCATGCATACAAATATAATATGGACAGAAAAATGTAGATAGAAATATATGAAAAAATTAAAAATAAAAAATATTTCTCATTGTCTTTTTCAGGTTGCTACGAAGACACTACCTTTCTACAAAGACTATTTCAATGTTCCTTATCCATTGCCTAAGATTGATCTCATAGCTATTGCTGATTTTGCTGCTGGTCAGTACTAGTCTTTTTATTTTTATCTGTTTACTTTAATTCAGCCATTTATGTCATAAAAGTATGAATTTTACCTTTTCTCTTTTCAGGTGCCATGGAAAACTGGGGCCTTGTAACATACAGGTAATTACATGTCCAAGAGTTTGAAATAAATAAAGTGTTTGTCTGTTAAAAGACCTAAATCTGGTCAGGTGACATATTTTTAAGTTATGCAATGAGTTTTCTGGTCAGGCCCTGGGCACTTGCTCTGTTGATGGCAGTGTATGCATGGCTGCTGATAAGGACCATGAAAACAGAGTTGAGCAATAACAAAGTTGTGCTCTAGTTTCTTAAAGGACTCAGAACCATTGCATCTTACAGTAATTTATTTTGAAATAATTATTTTTTTAATGTTATTCAGAACCACAAATGTCCCCTGTGCAATCTCATCAAAGTTGTTGTCGTATACTAGAAGTAACAGTAGCAGTAGCAGTAGCTGAAGTTGTAAAACAAGAATACAGCTGGGCAATATGTCAGAAAATGTATCTGTTTTTTCCTTGTTTTAGTTGAGTATGAGTTTTGAGAGAATTCTTAAATTAAAACCAAATTTTATGAACATGAATGAAACAAGACACACTGTCATTTCACAGTTAAATTTATCCCTCCAAAATATGAATTCTCCTCCAACCACATGTTTTTACTGACTGAAGAGTGGCAGTGGACATCCCAGCTAAAAAAAAACTCAAAGTAGGTCACTGACAATTTGAAATTGAACTCAGATCTCAAATTGATAAAAATAGTTTCATTGCACAGTACAAATTGTATTAATGATAACACAATAATATGGAACTCTGCAGTACATATTATTCTATAATATAATAATAAGAAGAATATAAGGTCATAATATTATTGAAAATAGGAGGGAATTTGGTGAGGGTAGTAGTAGTAGTAGTAGTTCAACTTGTGATGTTAGGAGAATTATGACAGAAGAGATTATTTGTTCCTGGTGAAATTTCAGTTCTACGCACTCAAAAATGATGATGATGATGATTGACATTATGTTACAGTACTGCACATGATTACTACAGGTCACATCTCCACAACCTTTTTATATTTAATATTTAATTAAATTTCATGGCAAATCACCTTAATGATTGTTTCAGAATACCCGCATTTATAGCAGAGAATAGAGATAAGGGCTTCCCGGGAGAGTGGCGAATGCGAGGCACATGTTGTAGGCAGGATATGAGATTTTAATGGCTCTGTTTTTGTGACCAGCTGTTCACCATTCAAGCGAATCGTGATCAGAAACATAAGTAGGATTGTCTCAGCGCACATGTAACAAGCTTTTCTTAACACCAAACTATTTTGTAAATCCAGCTACTGTGCCATTTTGGAGGCCATTTTGATAATTTTAAAACGATAATACAATTTAAACAGGAAAATGTGTCATTAATGGGGCTTTTTGATTTTTCATATTTTTAAGACATTTAAAAGTTTAAGAGTAGGTACGGCATCTTTGTTTTTACATACGTAGATTGCAGATCATCCATGTGTTAATCTTTAGTTTGTATTTTACAGAGAAACGGCGCTACTAATCGACCCTAAAAACTCCTGTTCCTCGTCCCGCCAGTGGGTGGCACTGGTAGTGGGGCATGAACTGGCTCATCAGTGGTTTGGAAACCTAGTCACAATGGTAAAAGAACTGTATCTTCATGTGCACTAATGTTTCTCAAACTGTAATATGTGAGCTCCTTCAGGTGGTACTTGGTTTGGGTTGGGTTTGCCTCATTTAGAGTTCATTTTATCAATCCTATATCAATTATCCTTTGAATAATTTCTTTAGAACTACAGTAGAAGCACAGTACACTCTTTAGACCTGCTTCAGCCCTTTGAGAGCCACTGCCAATGTAAATTATTTATAAAACAGGCTCATTAGTGTTTGTCCATTGTTAAAAAAATGATGTATGACATAAACGCATTAAACTTTGCATTGCCCTTGAAATTGCATATTTGTTTTAAAAATGTGTGTAACCATTATAGCTGAAATGTGTGAAGAATCCCTCAGTCGTCCAGGTATAATCCATGGTGAGGAGAAAATTCTGAAGAACTGAAGAAGCAGCTTGGATGAGCTACGAAACGTCTTCAAACAAACTAACTTTTGTCCAGTCGACAAACTGAATTTTCTCCTTGCCATTATAACTGAAACTCACAAAAAGTCCACTTTGGATATGCACCTTTTCACTAAAGTTTTTAAAATGTTTGTTAAGTACTACTTAAACTTCTTCAATGGAGATTATATGATCCTTCTACTGCACAATACTACTGGCAATACTGCCTACTCTTAGTTGACAAAAGTATGACATGTACCAAGTTAACACTGTACCTGATCGTTACCATCTTAAAACCATGGAAAACAAAATAAATTTGACTTTATTAAATTAAAATATTTGGATACAGCATATTTTACCTGTTGTTAATACTACATTTACTTCTGTCTCCCATGTATTTTCCTGTTTTCAGGAATGGTGGACCCATCTGTGGCTCAATGAGGGTTTTGCGTCATGGATTGAGTACCTGTGTGTGGACCACTGCTTCCCTGAGTATGACATCTGGACTCAGTTTGTGTCGGCCGACTACACCAGAGCTCTCGACCTGGATGCCCTGGACAGCAGCCACCCCATAGAGGTAAGGAATAGGAAAAGGATTTTTTTTTTTACAGTGGAAAATTTCACTTGCATAACATTTCAGCCAATACACAGACTAAAATTAAAATGGTTTACCATTTTAATGGATGTGTGACTACCACTCACACATCACAAGCAAAAAGGTTCTGGGTTTGATTCCTGGGTTACTTTTCTGTGTGGAATTATCATGTTTCTCCCTATGTCTGTGTGGCTTATGGGTCCCCAGCCGCTCGTGGCAGGTTGCCCCAGCAGCATTGAAGGATGCTTAAACTTAAACCTAATCATGGTGGTTTTTATTGCTCCAAAGTGCATTGAAAAAACTTGGTCGACTCCATGTCTTTCCAAGGAGCTACAAAAAAACACATTTAATTGATCCAAAATTGCAAATATTTAAAGAGATTTATGGTTCAGTTTTGAGGTTGTACAAACATGCAAGACATAAAATTATAGAAAAAAGGAAATTTACAAACTATAGACCATACATTTTAAAAGTGTTGAAGTAAAGCAATGAAAGGTGTGCTAAAACTACACTTTGAAGTACAGGTCCATCAAAGTTACCCCAGTAAAAGTAAGAGTAAATGTAACTCATTACTGTCCCCTGTGGTTTTCAGGTGAACGTGGGTCACCCTTCTGAAGTGGATGAGATTTTCGACGCCATCTCGTACAGCAAAGGAGCCTCTGTGATCCGAATGCTGCACAACTACATTGGAGACGAGGTTTGGACCGCGCTGATCCCAGTTTGAACCGGTCTATTATGCACTGACCTCTGTATCTTTTTTTATAGGATTTTAGGAAAGGAATGAATGCATATCTGGTGAAGTTTCAACACAAAAATGCAGCAACAGGTACAGAAATATTTTCTTATAATCATGTATTTTTGTGAATTTTTTTGGGGGGGTCTGATGGTAGGTGTTTTGCATTTTGCATATAATTCTAAAATATGTTACAAGACTGAGGTTGTTTCCTTCATTAAAGTTTGTTAGACTATGTACTGATAATCAGTTTGATAAACAATCGATTTGTTGTAGAAAGTTGTTGTAGAATGTCTTCTGTGTGCCAACTGTTGGTCAGGTATTAATCCTGTCAAATGGTAACTACTCACTGAACATTACAAGTGGATGTAGAGTCTGTTAATTAGCAAATGCAGGTTCACTATCTTACTAGCTGTTTCATTGCAAAGAGTGGACAATGGAGGTTATTAGGCCTGTCACGGTAACACAAAGTTTGAAGCATGATATATTGTTACAGAGATGTATTACTATAAACGTTAATATTGAAACTACATTATGGCACTGACACAAAGCAGGACAATCCCATTAAACCAGTTTTTAAATATATAGCATCATTAAATGAACTACTTAGTTCATTTAGTAAAATTTAATCTCACCAGTGCAATGAAAATATACACACAATAAATGATTGCCCCCCCCCCAATATACTGTTCTGGCTATCATTTATTGAACAATAACTTTTAATAATTATTACAACAGGACTACTTATACTCTTGTTTTAAAGATGGAATAAGACTGTGTTATTTATTTCATGGGCCCTGGTCTCCAAAGTATAATTATAGCTTGCATTTTTTAACCAAACATTTATTGTCTAAATTAGGGCTGATTGATTAAGGAAAAATATATAATTGTGATTTTTTTTTTTTCTGACAAGTGTTGTTCAAAGTTCAAATTTTAAATACATGTGAAACAATTTTCAAAAGTACTGATACCTGACAAACTAATACAAGAATCAACTTTCAGAACATGTTTGTACAGATCTAAATGACAAGGTTAGCAGTTTTTTATATATAGTTTGGGGAGAAAAATATGGTACTAGTCTAAATTGTTCATATATATTTTGCATGTGTGTCTCTCATTCAGAGGATCTATGGGAGTGTCTGGAGCAGGCCAGTGGCAAACCCATTGCTGCGGTGATGAGCTCTTGGACCAAACAGATGGGGTTTCCGATCATCGTAGTCGACCAGGAACAGGTGCTCAGTCTGCTTTTCATAATCTCTGCTCTCATTACACAGGTCTAAAAGGCTCTATAAAAGCATAAAACACACTAATTCAAGCACATTAAGAGGAAATGGTTCAATATGTTTTGCAGCTGGGTTTTGGAAACTGATGTTAGTGCCCTATGGACTTGGTGCGTACCCAAATCACACTCAGAGTTCATGTAGTGGTCAGTAGTGATGTTTGTTAAAGATGATATACCTTATTTTATTTTTAAAATCTGAAAACATTTCATTTAAAATGGTTCAGTTTTTCCCCACTTTCCAAATGCATTTCTAGTATCCTAATTGTTCACCTTAATGAATTTATAAGTGACTTTATAAACGTAACCTACATTGTATATACTTTTAGATATTTGTAAGTTTGTTGAGCCACATTATTTCATGATTAGATCCTCTGCACTGTGTAACTTTCATTACATCATTAAATGTACATGTCCATGGAGACCAGCAGGTGCTGTCACCTAGCCAAGTTAAACGTGCTCTAAGAGGAAGACTGCATGTTTTTCAACTCAAATTAGCAATAAATCTCCCTGTACGATTAAATGCAAGGTGGATAGCCATGTTGTGGAACATTCCAAACAAATTACACGTCCATGAAGACAAGCAGGTGACAGATCCTCTACCTGAGAAATATACATAATGCATCTTTTAATACAAGCTGTGTACAAATTATGCTGTACAAATTTGCACAAAGTAATCCAAGGTGATTTACAGAACAAATTGACTTTAAAAGAGAAAACTGCAGTAAAACTAAATTTTTATGCACAGCTAAACAGAATAGTTTTGAGCCTGGATTTGAACTAATGAATGTTTTATCTTTTTTTTTTTTTTTTTTTTTTTTTTTTACTAGCAAGGAGAAGATCGTGTTTTAAAGATCTCTCAGAAGAAATTTTGTGCCAGTGGTCCGCAGAGTGAGGCTGTAGAGGGAGAGTGTCCGAACTGGATGGTCCCGCTCAGTATCTGCTCCAGTGAAGACCCCAAATGCACCAAACTCAAGGTCCTGCTGGACAGACCCGAGACCACCATCACTGTGAGCGAAGTGGGACCTGACCAGTGGATCAAGGTGAGTGCAACAGGCACCCAGAGACATGTATAGATTGCTAATAGATTGATGATAGAGCTCAACAAGTTAGATCATGCTGTCTACTGGAAGTTTGTCTCAAAGGTTTTCTGACTCTTTAATGTGATAAATGTGTTTACCTATAGCAAAACAAAATGTGATTTTGTCAACCAGACAAAACTGAACTGAAGAAGCTACATGTGTCGAATAGTGTTGTCACGATACTAAAATTTCAAATTCAATTTAGTTTCGAAGGAATATACTCAATACTTGGACAATAGAATGTTAAACATTAAATCATAGCACTTTCTTGTGCATTACCGTGTAATATCTGTGTAATCCCTGACTGGTCCATGGGTGTATATTAATCTGTGTGATCTTACACTTGTTCTGATACATCTCAAGATCATTCTAAAGCTACTCAGGAAAGGTTCATTTCTGTTCTGTAAATGTGAATTTTTTTGTGTTGATACTAGTTCAAATCAATGTCTAGTGTCTATTAATATCTGATTTTCAATACTTTTGACAACCCTAGTAGTGTAAAATATTCACTCTTCAACTTTGAAGTTTGACAGAATTGAGTTTTCTTTTGTTAGTGATAGGATGACTGCTTTTCCCCTAAAACATTTTAGCAATATTTAATTTAAAATGTGACTTTGTCTACATTGCTTGTAAAGTCTAATCTGTGTTATGTTCTTCGTTTCTTCCCAGATAAACCCGGGCACAGTGGGCTTCTACAGGATCCAGTACAGTTCAACGATGTTGGAGAGTCTGCTCCCGGGGATCAGGGACCTGAGTCTGCAGCCTGTGGACCGACTGGGGTTGCAGAATGATCTCTTCTCCTTGGTAACAAGAACTTTACATTAGGCCCAATACTACACAAAGGGAATGTGGTAAATAGGAATGTAAGAATAGTGTGATATTGCCATCCCTTACATCTCTCGTCACTGTGGCAGTGCTGTGGATCGTTGAAGTTCACATGACTGAGAGTAGGAGCTTTATTAGCTATTCTGCCTTTTCTGTTAATCAAATTGTATATCCATCCATTTTCTTCCACTTATCTGGGGCTGGTTCGCGGGGGCAGCAGTCTAAGCAGGGACTCCCAGACTTCTTTCACCCCAGATACGTCCTCCAGGGGGACCCCGAGGCGTTCCCAGGTCAACCAAGAGACAGTCTCTCCAACTTTGGGTGGAGATTCCCTGCCTCAAGTGGAGGAGTTCACGTATCTCGGGGTCTTGTTCACGAAAGGACAAGATCGCGGATACAAGCGGTCAAAATGAGTTTCCTCTGCAGGGTGGCTGGGTGCTCCCTTAGAGATAGGAGAGAGAGAGCTGCTGCTCCTCCACGTCGAGAGGAGCCAGTTGAGGTGGCTCGAGCATCTGTTCTGGATGCCTCTTGGGCGCCTCCCTCAGGAGGCATGTCCCACCTGGAGGAGGCCCCAGTGAAGACCCAGAAATTGTATAAATTATATGAAAATAGACCTACACATTCCTATCCAGGTCTAATTACTGTCTAATTGCAATGATTGAACAATACAATTAACAATGAAATAGAAAAGTTATTATTATATAAATGAATGAGGCGTTGAATTGGATAGTCTCATACCCTCTTTTGAATGAACAGGCTTATGAATTACTTACTTAATTCTTAATCCTTTGGAAATAACTCTTACAATTGCTCTAGACCATTGCCAGGGCAATTATAGATATAAATAATACGTCTACATTTCTACTTTTTGCTTCCCCACAAAATTGCAATAAATCTTGAGAGGTGAGATTTTGTAATAAAAATAAATGTTGTATTTTACCCAAAGAGTATATTGTGACCTAATCAGACAAAATCATATGATAAATGATAAAGTACTGCATATTTTGTAAACCCAGAAATAAGAGCTGTGCCATGCACCCAAAAATGAATGTATGTGAATTCTAATGATTTTCCAAAGGATTTGTGAGGGATTGCTAGTTGAATAGATCTATATACATATTCCTTTCATGGTTTGAAAGTTAGGTACTCCAGTTACTTTTAAATATATTTTGTTTCTCGTTTATCTTCTCGTCCCTCCAGGCACGTGCAGGGATGATCAGCACAGTGGAGGTGTTGAAGCTGATGGAGGCATTTGTGAATGAGCCAAACTACACGGTCTGGAGTGACCTGAGCTGTAACCTGGGCGTGCTCTCCTGTCTGCTCTCCCACACAGACTTCCATGAGGAGATCCAGGCCTTCATCAGGGACCTCTTCACCCCCATTGGCCAAAAGCTGGGCTGGGAATGCAAACCTGGGGAAGGTACATGTCCAAACTATCTCAACCTGGACACTTAACCACCAAAACATCTAACTTGAGCTGAGGTAGATTTTTGCAATAATGGGAATACTCTGTTGTCAGTGCCAGATCTTGTCATATCTCAGAAGTCAAGCAAACCTGGTTAGTACGTTGATGGAGATCTCTAGAAATATCAGGTGCCACAATGAGGCACTAGTGGGTCTAGTCATTTTGTTCTTTGGCAAGACCCTTCACCCATGTTGCCCAGTATGCATATTGTATGTCCACTGAGGGTCTGATGGGTAGATGATACTGCTTTACTTCCATCAGTCTGCCACTGTAGCTATAATATTTGCTTTGCTTTGCACAAAGATTGGAGTGAATGAATAATGCACAAAACTGTAAATCCAATGCATTGTGTTATCATCAGAATCATGCTCAGGTTGAATGGGCCAACTTACCTAATTACTGTTGCATGAAAATTGCCAACCCTGTTGTTTGAACTTGTACAAACATGTTCTGAAATGTGTGGGATCATGGTGTTAGTTAAGCAAATGTTGAGAATGCTGGATGTGTTTTAACACTCACTGAAATAAATATTGCCATGCAAATTTGTTAGTTTTACAAACAGGTCCCAATTATTTTTCAAAATTTGTTCACGCTAAACACTCTCCATCATGAGAGAACAGACACTCTTTCAGATCTACTATTTTTACTTCAGTGCTTAATATTGGTGTTTTCAGGTCATTTGGACGCTCTGTTGCGAGGCCTCGTCCTGGGTAAACTGGGGAAAGCGGGGCATAAACCCACTTTAGAAGAAGCTCGTCGGAGGTTTAAAGATCACGTGGATGGGAAATTGGTGCTGCCAGCAGACCTCAGGAGCCCGGTAAGAATCACATTTATATAAGTTGTATATCAACTATACAGTACATACACTACTATACAAGTAAAAACAATAAACATTTGTGTTTACCTTCAGGTGTATTTAACAGTGTTGAAACATGGAGACAGTGCCACGTTGGAGACAATGTTAAAGGTAATAGAAGAATTGCTTTTATTTATAATCAAGAGAAAAATCTTTTTGATACAGATATGCAGCCAACCAGCAGAAGAAATTGAGTAATTGAAAATAAAGTAAAAAATAAATAAATAAAATTGAATGTCACACAAATATTGTGTTGTACATATGAATGTACAATAAACAAACTACCGGTAATACATAAACAGACTATTTCAGAACAATGCTGTAAAGAGAAGCAGGTTAAGTGGTTTGAGAAAAAGATGTTTTTGGCTGCAGTTAATTCAGTTTTTCATTTGTACAGTGGTAAATATATTGAAAAAGCAAACTTGTTTTATTATTATTTTCTTTAATTCTATGATTATGTCTGTCCCCTCAGCTGCACAAACAGGCCGACATGCAGGAGGAGAAGAACCGCATTGAAAGAGTTTTAGGAGCCATCTCAGCCCCAGACCTGATCCAGAAAGTGCTAACCTTTGCCCTCTCGGTACGCCCTAAATAGACTTTTGATTGCATTGGTGTTACAGAGAATTAACAGGAGATTTCAAACACATTACAGATTAAGATAGAATAGATCACAGCCTGATTACGTTATTCATGGGTTTCAGTGGCCTGTAGTCAGAATCAGAATACAGGTCAGAGGAACTAAGAACTTGCTAAGAATTATAAAATGAGGATAAAATAAAAAATAAGGGCATTCATCAATATAAAATAAAAATAATGGTAATAATTTTTCATCATTCTAAAACCCATAGAGTAGCACATTTTATGCTGATTGTTGTTCAAAATGGTCTGATCATATTTTTTAATATACCAAAGATGGGCAATGGGACTTTTTTTAATACTTCTCGTATTGATTGATGACAATTTGCAATTTGATTTTGTCTTACTAAAAAAAAAAGGCTTCCAATATTCATTTTCTGAAACCTTAGCAATGCAGCTTTGAATCATTGCCATTTCCATGACTGTAGACCTGTAGATCGATTTAAAGCCCCAAGCTAGTCATTGATGATTAGCAATGATTAAATCTCAGTTACAGACCAATTAATCTCACTGCCCTATTACAGTTTTTGTATTTTTGTTTTCAGGAGGACGTGCGCCCCCAGGACACCGTGTCTGTGATTGGGGGAGTGGCCGGTAGCAGTAAACAGGGACGGAAAGCTGCCTGGAAATTTGTGAAGGACAACTGGGAAGAACTGTACAACCGCTACCAGGGAGGCTTCCTCATATCACGGCTCATCAAGGTGTGAATAATAAAACTAAACACAGGGGACAGGGACTCGTATATGGATTTATTTATTGTGTGTTATTTAAAAAAAAAAACTATATATTTGGTGTTGGTAATTTGCTAATGTTCTAAATTGAATTGTCCTCTTGCAGCTCACAGTTGATGGGTTCGCAATTGATAAAATGGCTACTGAAGTAAAGGTGAATATATTTCTGTTCATTCGGAGTCCTACTCATTTCTTTTTTATTTAATAAAGAAACATATCATTGTCTTTAAACCTGAATTCTGTTTTAGGATTTTATAGTGTAGTTTGATTGGTTCCTGAAGTAAATTAATTACCACTGCTCTTAAGAGATGTTTTATTACCAGGTCAGACCCCTAGATCTTGTATAATATAATATGAGCAGTACTAATTAATTATAATTATATGGGTTTCAGGATATTTGCTTTTATATATTATCCATCAAGAGGCATTTGAGGCAGCCTTGCTAAACAAAACCAACAACTTTTCATTCTTGCCCATTATTATTGAAAAACATTTTTTGTTCATAATATGACCAAATAAGATGTTTTAAAAATCGTGATAGATCAAAATAATAAGTTTTTGCATGTCACCCAGCACCTGTTGATTATAGTGCAAGAGTCATAAAAGTGCCTTGTGTAACTTTTCTGGCAGAGGGTCCGTCCCCTGCTTTTTTCTGTGGATATCTCATTGCTGTGCCTGGAATGTTCCACAGTCTGACATTAAACAGCTCTACCTTACATTTATTCAATTGCAGATGGTTTTACAGCTCAAAATACCTAGTAAAACAGCCATTCTGACTGTGAGTGGGGACACCTCTCCACAGATCTGACCTGTAAATTGGTCTGGTTTGGTCTCTTTGAAGATACAAAGGTTCATTACCGTACTGTGAACCATTCCAGACAAAACAATAACATCTCCATGGAGAAAAGCAATTACCCAACCCGCCACCAGAAAGATTACACAATGCACCTTTAAATCTCTAATAAACTGATTTCTGTTTCTTCAGAGTTTCTTTGAGTCACACCCTGCTCCTTCGGCCGAGCGTACAGTTGAGCAGTGCTGTGAAAACATCCTCCTGAACGCTGCGTGGCTCAAACGTGATGCGGACGACATCCACCAGTATCTACTGCAGAGAAAGTCCGCTCCTTCGGTCTGATCCAAATCCTCCTTCTTCCTTCCTTTTTCTTCCTCGTTTCCTACAGCCTGGACCTAACGCTTCTGCCGCTGCCCCATTTTAGGAGCAAGAACCCAGGGCCACAGCGCTGCTTTAAGACTGAAACAAGCCAAGAATCCAAGCGCCGCAAACACAGAGACTACTCTTTTTACAGAAGTGGCATGACAGTGAACTGGGAATGTAGTTTGGAATGCTCCCTTCTGCCCTCTGACAGCAAAAACAACTTCTCTAATACAACTACTTTGTCTCATATGCATCATTTCATAAATTTACAGTATTATATCCTTAAATTGGAAGCACCTGGGACATTAGGACAGCAATGAGTAATTCTAATCATTGTAACTAATTGTCCAATGATGTAATCCTCAGCTAATTAACCAACAGCCTTATCACTATCTCAACTATAAATGTAGGCCTTGTGCTAGAAAATGTTTTATCGAAATGATGGTGCCGTTATAATATCGCAAATCATTGCGCCGTTAGTCAAAATGGCACAAAGAATGTACATGATTTTGATGAAAAAATATGTTGATATTCTCTACCACGTGGTCATCAATCTATATATTTTTACCTTAATCTGGTTATTAAATTAATTAAAAACATAAGGCACATTAAATAATATAAGTATTCAATAGAAATAATAGTCTGACTAATTGAAATTGTCCACGACTAATAATCCTTAGCAGTCCTACTATACAGCTCACGTTTGTCCATTGGAAGTAATTTATCTCTTTCCCAAGCTTCTACCAAATTGAAGTTGTGAGAGGTGAACTCTATCTCAGCTACTTAAAAAACTTTACTTCATTTTATAACCACTAATTTATTGATTTTTGCCTTAGCTTTCATCCACTTCATTCATTCATCTACTCAATATATCTCAGAACTGTGGATATTACAATACAATCTTTTCATGAAACACTTTTATATCCAGTATTCCAACATCTGCTGTGATTGTGCAGAATGGGGCCTTATATCAAGAACATATTTGTGAATTCTATATTGCTAATAATCAAACGTTAGCACTTGGACATATATTGCTAATAATCTACGGTTAGCACTTGGACGGCGGCGCTAGCATGGTACTACAATGAACTGTAAAATGCAAACTTTTCTTTTTGCGGACAATGTTCCTTCAAGACTAAAACCATCATCTTTCCCAATTCATCCACCTGGAATTGTATAGTCTGAATCAGAAATATCAGCTTCCCTAAATGAGAAATGTTTTTACAAGAAAAATGCAGTGATTTATTTAAACAAATCCTATTTACTTGTAAGAAAAACACTACGAATCTTTTGGGGCCTTAACATCGGCTACAAACGAGAACTTCAAGCCTTAAATTGGTCGACTGGTTGTGATCATTATATTAAAAAAATGGTGAATAAATAATAAGTTGTATCTGATGTGATGAAATATGCAGACTTGTTGAAAATATAGTTTATAAGATTTTAAATGTGAGGTTTGAAACTTAAGCCTGACGATGAGACTTCCCAGATCATTTTTTGTCAATTTGTTTCTTTTTCTTTTGTTTAAACAGTTGGTGTTCATTAAAGTGAAAATGAATTATAAAACATATTTGTCTTGTTTTATAAGTAATACTCATTTAAAATGGAATTTCTTCATATTGTTGGACCAAACTAGTATTAGGGCTGACATATGTAGTCTAACTAAACACAATTAAGGGTGCACTATATACGTTTTCTGGTGGAGTTTTCATCACTTGCTTGTCTTATGAAAATGGATTTGCTTTGCCTGGAATGTATAAACTCTTCTTTCTTTCATTTGTTAATGGGTGTTTTAGTGGAGTCACCTGCCTGTCTCCCTGGAGTTTTGTGCCATTTTGGAACATTCCAAACAAATCATGTCCATGTGGAATAGAAGCTATCAAGCCCTCTACCTAAAAACATAAATGATGCACCTTCAAATGATATTTGGAACCTAATTAGACTTTTTTTTCAAATATTAATTTTAAACATTAATATATGTACCAATGGGTGATCAATAGTTGGACTATAAACTAATTAATGACAAAATGTATTAATAATACAGAGCTGTAAGACAGCAACCCTATACTTGTCATTGCAAAATAGTTATTTAAATTATGACTGTAGAGCATTTAAAATTAGCAATAAAAAGTATTTCCCAAGATAATATGTGTGCATTTGTTACCCAGGTGCCCATAGTTTGGAGACCACTGTTTTGAAATATGCTCCACCAAGAAGTCCTTGCAAAAAGATTCTAAAAATGAATGTGGTTGTAGTGTGGTACCAGTAGTTTTTCTCAGTTAAATAAAAAGCAACATATACATTTATCATAGCATTAGCGGTTTGCAACAAAAAAATTATTGTGCATTTAAATGCAGGTGAAACAAATGCTAAATGTGATTCTCGTCAGTACCAGTGTGTGTCAGTGGGAAGCGTCGGTGAGTCCCTGTCTCTGCTGTGCTCCATGTAAACACGACAGAAGAAGCGGCAGCAACAGCAGCAGGTTGTTCAAGAAAATCTGCAAATGACATCTTCATAAGTCTCCCAAAACCACAGATTTACCACCTTTTATCATGTACGTATCACTTACATTTAATAATTTATGTTTAACTACAATAATATTACTCTTTTACTCAAATACCGGCCAATTTGACTGTGTCGGAACAAGCTAATATCTCAGGCTTAGCTTCGTTTTGCTAATGGCTAGTTAACCTAAATACTTTGCTAACTTAATTTTCGGTAAATGTGTGTGGTTTGTTGCTAGTAGTTTTAACATGTAGGTTCATAGGATAATATATAATTTTAATAAAATAATCTGAAGAATATATTTTGATAAATTAGCCAGTTTTGTTGCAAGTCATAGCCAAGTTTTGATTTGGGTTAGCGTTAGTAGGTTTCGTTAGTTAAGAAATTAATGTTCTAGTTTTGTATAATTTTGTGCTGTTTTAGGATGTGTACATGCTTCAAGTGTGTGTTAAAGAATTAGTATGTTGTGTCTCGGTCAAAGTTCAGTGAGTTTTATTTTTAACCCAAGGATCATTTTTTGCCTTGTTATTTACTGTCAGCTGTGTGGCTGTTCTGAAGTGGAAACTCGTCTACAATACATTATGAACGCAGTTGCAAATGATCATATGATGCTAATGTGGGATTAACGATATAACATGCATAATGCAGTGATATATAGAATTAAATTTTCCTTAAATTTATTTGGTGGATTTTTAGTGGACAAAGAGATGCCACCAGATATTAACAATAATTACAGTTTCACATAATTTAACGTGTCAATCACAAATCAGCTTCAGGTAGTGTTTTTCAAAATTATGTTTTTCAAAATTCAAAATGATAATGTGGAAAGTTGGCATGATGACATAACTGATTGCATTTGTCTTCAGTTCCTGGTTTTGTTTTATTCCTAATTTTTGATGAAAAACCTTTTTGAGACTGGAGGTCCTGTTTCAACATTTAAGGACCTAACCTGTCTGCCTTGTGATCTTCTCCTTTGTGGTGTAGTGGTTTCCTGTTCCAAAAGTAAATAAAGCTGGTAGGTAGAATGCATGCTGACATCTTTTGCTTATGCAAGCTACAGCTGCAATGATTATTTTATCATAGTAGCAATTATTTATATTGTTAAATTTGAGTTTTTTTTTAAATATATATAAAATCGAATTAAGCTTAAAAAAGTTAATAAATAAAACTTTCCCCAAGCAACCCATATACACTAGTAAAATATTTAAAATACAAAGCTATAGTTTTTCAATATTTTACAGTATGGCATTAAATGCATCTTTCTAAGGCATCTTTAAGTATATGACAAAGGCGAAATATAAAACTCAGCACTAAGCCAGAAAGAATCACTCTTTCCTTTCTCTTCCTGCAGGTGCGCTATGGTCCGACTCTACACCATTCCCATGCATTCACCATGATGCTGGCTCAGTGCTGCCCCCCTGTGGCCCTCCTCTTCCTCCTGCTCCTGTCTCTGCCTCTCTCTCTCTCCTTCCTCAGCTCATCAGACGACCAGGAAGCCGTGCCTGAAGAATGGGTCCTGCTTCATGTGGTACAAGGACAAATCGGGGCCGGAAACTACAGCTACCTTCGTCTCAACCATGATGGGAAAATTATTCTCCACATGCGCAGTCTTCGTGGAGATGCTGACCTATACGTTTCGGATAAAACTCTTCGCCCAAGTTTTGATACGTACAAGCTGCAATCGGCAACATGTGGGCAAGATGTTGTCGTGGTACCTGGGGAATTCGCTAGACCAGTTGGAATTGGTATTTACGGACATCCCTCATATCAAGAAAGTGAATTTGAAATGAGGGTGTTTTGGATGATACAGTGCCTCAAGATCCATTTGAAGATAGCACCTTTGAAAACGAACAAAATCAGAAAAAAACACAAGCAACTTCAACAGACGATTTTCAAGAAGAGGAGTCGATATTCTGGACAATACTCATAGGACTGCTTAAGTTAATTGTGGAGATTCTAGTTTAAAATTAGTAAATAGAGATGCAATTGTAATTATTTTTCTAATCTGTCATAAAAATTAACAAAATCTTTGTAAGTTTAATTTTGTTTTTTGGGGTGGAACAAATGTAGGATGCAGAAAAAAAACTACCTCTGAATGAAATTAGATTGACAAATCAGTATTTCGTCACATAATAATAAAGGGTCATTTACCATCATTAATACATGCTATACAAATCTTACAAATTAACTACAATTTGGGTGGGTGAAATGGTAAAAAACAGCAACAAGTAACAGTCTAGGCCACTATTTTTATCTCAAGTACTTTAAGAATCTTTATATTGTTGCTAATTGATTCTTAGGGGAGTTCATATTTGACAGGCTGAATTATATATTATGGCTTTAACGTTTAGCACAGAAAAGTGCGAAAGGGCTAGATGGGCTGGTGAGTTATGTAGGTCACACCCAAAGCCATAATGTACAAAGATGTGCTACATCACAGCAAATATTAAAATTGTGTGACAATTTAAAGGCAGTGTTTACTATAAATGATGTCAAAATCTTGTTCTGTTCCAGTCCCATGTACCCCACCCATAGTTAATTGGAAGACTCCAGTATAAACAACTCTTGATTGGAAGACCATTGTCCTTTTAGTGGTAGCATAACATATTAAATAAAATCAGGAAACGGCTCATATTGGTGCCCTGAGCCCGTTGTAGCCACAGTATTACAAAAAGTTGCCAAAACATAACTTGTTGTTCAACTTGTGTGTGAATCTCCCTTGTTTAAATTGGACATTTGACTCTTAAGTCAAATACAACACTTCACCTGTAGAACTGGATTCAGTGGTTCAGTTTGAGGTTGGTTTTCTCAGATCAGAAATGTTCAACAGTGCCTTGAACTTCAGCCACAAAGTTTGATAATAAAACTTTTTTTTTTCAAGAACTGTATTTTTGCATTTACTTTATTTCACAACACTTTTAAAAAATGTCTAGATGGATTCATATTAAGTTGCATTTTTGTCTTTACTTAAAGTTCACTATCAGTCCGTAAAATCGATCAGTAGTTGGCAGGTGAAAGGACACACCCATTTACATACAGATGGGGAGCAAGAGCCAAATTAAATTATATTTTACTGTAGGTAAATTCACAAAATGCTTAACCTGATTTCTATTAGGCACTACACCTTCACAACAGAACAAAAATCTGTCCCCCATCTGTATTAAATAGTACTGGCCTACAGAATTATGTAATTTGAAACCCAGCAACAGCTCCACGCCCTCAATCTGAGATCCAATTTTAGTCCATGAACCCAACCTATTGTCAACCCAGATAAAGCTAATGCAGAAGACAGCAGTCTCTCTTGTTAATCACTTTATACACAGCCTGTCTGTTAAAGCACATTTGTAACCCAGTTCACGTGAGCATGGGGGCCAGTCTGATGTTGTTGATTCTAAGCACAGTCTGGGGTTGGACTATGATCTTCTTTCTCTGAAACCTTTTACGTCTGAGGAACATCATGTGAACTTTGGGTCTGGACTCTGTCTTCTCGATGACTGTGGCCTCGACACACACCAGGTCCTTTGTCAGGAGGGGGCGCCCCACCAAAGTGAAGTCGTGAGCCCCCACCATCAGCACCTTCTCCAGCCTAATGCGGTCTCCACACTCTGCCTCGATGTGATTTTCCACCAAAATCAGGTCCTCGTCTGTCACCTGTGACAAAAAGACGTCCGTTAAATATACTTGTTCATCTAAACCAGGTGATATTTGGACAGCTCTTCAATATGTATGTTTGCCAAATTTAGAGTTCATTTTAACAACTTTTTGTCTTTTTGGTATTTTCTTGTTAGAACTACAGTGGTAATGTTCCATGTTTAGACCTCGTTTAGCCCTAGATTAGACCTGAATAGTCCAGTTACATACGTGGTTCAGATCTGGTGATAATTTTTTTTTTTGGTAGTACTTGATGGGAACCGTTTGAGAGACACTTTTCTAAATTGTAAAGATGGGAGCAGGGCTGCTACACACCACATATCAGAAATGAAATTACAATTAGAGTTGGCACAATTATCAAATGTCAGTGATGAAAACTTATTTTTATACATGCCCAGTGTTTATCACTGCTTAGGTCTACAACAAAAGACCATTCACGTTCCTAGTCAGTCACTTACACTTCTTAAGAAAGTCATAGAAACTGAAGGTTGGTAAACACCATTAGTGTTATAGTAGTCGGGTTGGCAGTTCGAATCTAGCTCTGGCCAGTTCATGTGTCCGTGAGCAAGACAATGCACAACGAAAACTGAATAAAACAAAACAACAATCAGACCTTCCACTGTCGGCCAGCGAAGTGCACCACAGCGAACAGTCTCCCGAAGTCTTGCCCGGAGATGATGCTATTCACGGCGGTCACCACTGCGGCGTGCTGTGCCTGCTCCTCCTCCAGAGACACGGGGCTCGGAGCATCGGCCCACGGCGGCTGAGAGAGCGAGGTCCTCGGTACAAGGGGCTGAGCGGGGGCCGGTGTAATGCTGACGGAGCTCTGGAGGCGGACAGCGGAGGAGAGAAGAGAGGAGTGAAGGGACAAAGATGCACTACATGCCCTCCAGAGCCGTGGACACACTCTGCACAGCGCCATCTTTGGAAGGATGCAGTTACCGCGCATGCGTAAGGGCTACTTCTTCTGATATTTGCGCAAACTGCTTTATGCTTTTATTCACACGCCACCTCCTGGAAACTACGCAAAAGGCCATTCAGTTTTACTCAAAAAGAGCAAATCTGATTTAATGTTCTAATAATTAGGTCCCAGAGCTATTTACTTCAGCCTACACAATGCTTTATAGTGCTCACTTTCAGGGGGCAGCTGAAATGAATATTATTAAAACCTTTAAAGGTGCACTATGTAACTTTTCTCTAAATTGTCTCCAATGAGATGTTGCTTTACCATGGAATTTTCCATAGTATGATGTTAAAATTATCACTTGCATGTATTAAATTGCTGGTGTTTTATTGCACAAAAATACATAAGTTACATAAGAGTCAAATACATAAGAGCTGCCTCCCCAAGAATTGATTTATTGAGATGGAGATAGATAAATTTAATGTCATACTTTGCAACTATTTAAGCAAGCAATAATATTTTGTTCTAGACAACCAAATGGTAAATATTACTCCACTTGAAAAATTTTACATAATGCACCTCTAAAATGCTGAATTTTATTTTTATCATTAATAGAAATCATCAGGCTTAACATTTGGTTTTTTTTGTTTTTTTTTTTTTCTTCTTCTTCTTTTTTTTTTTTTTTTTTTACTGCAGTGAAGTCAATAAGGGAAACTGACTCTTGGGAGTGTGGTATGACCACATACATATCTGAAAAACATTAATAGCTTATAATAAACAATTTATAATAAATCAGTGATTTTGATATTGCATACCTATCATATATGCAATATCAAAATTATTTACTACTAAACTGAATTTAATTGTTTCGAATTGGTGGTTGCGGAATGAATGGCAAGAGGTTGGATATTTAGATTTGACAAACTTTAGATATTTTGCATGTGAATCATTTTGAACAATGAAAAGGGTCATAAGGGCTCAAACAGTGTAGGACAGTGTAGGGCTGGTGAACACTTCAGCGGCAACTGGATATCTTTCAGATAGGTGAAGCTCATAACACTTTTTTATACAATGATGGATTATTATAGAACTAAACAAACATTGACAGATATAAGAGATATATTTTTTGGTGTTTTCTGATGTGTATAACAACATAATTCACATATCACCTATTCTTTGTGAAACCTGGACAGATGGACTGGAAAAGCATTATACACATAAGCCACACTAATTAAATGGAAACTATGATGTGGCTCATCTCTATATCGTTATCTGAATTCCAGTGTTAACTTAAGCACCAGCTCAGATTGTCCTGTCATATAGCCTACGGAGACTGTGAGTGGAAGTGTCTTGCTCTGAGGCACAACAATAGTGTGCGCAGTGCAAACCCAGGGAAAATGAAATGCAGCCTATAATTTAATCTACATCTTATTTTATGTAGACATATTTATTCTGTGTTCATGCCTTATTTTGTCTTACTATCCACAGAAACTTTAGCAGCTGTGTGCAACAACAAATGGCAGCATCTCAAGAGTGACCCATTCATCTTTGGAAGACCCACCACAATAATAGTTAAAATGGCCCTTATTCTTATAAAACATTGTATTTGACTGAAATAATAAATGATCTTAAATCAATATACTAAAATCAAGTACTTAAATGATCTCAGTATTTGTAATGAGACAACTTTGGTGCATGGTTGATTATCGGACGTCCCCTGAACTCGGCTCCGCGCTGCCTCCATTTTGTGTCGGCTGCAGTTTCCGGGTTTTCCGCAGAAGGAAGGACCGATAAACTGCGATGTTTGGTCCGCTGGCAGGTCAAGAGTGCGGCTAAAGTTTTCCTTGGCCTCTCGAGACATTCTGAAACCTACCATCCAATGCTTTTACCCCTTTAAATTGCCTACAGCTTTATCTGGACGTGGATTGATGTCCGTATCTCGCAGCGCGGACACTGACAGCATAAAGTAAACACATATATGCTAATTGCTAATGCTAACTAGCTTTAGCTGGGAACCAAGACTTTTCAGCAGCGATTTGGCAACAAAATCAAAACCTGACAGCAACATCCCTTCGAAAATCGTCAGAAAGCTCACCTAGAAGATTTGGTACTTGTTATTCATGTTGTTTTGGAGCGACAGACTGACAGTCCTGCGCTTTTACGTCTTAAGGTAAGATAAGTTTTATCAATCAACGCTAACTTTACCTGGGAGCGGTTCAGACTCACCTGTACAGGCCTTAACTCATTCCACACGAAATTAGGGGAAAGTTGTAACTTCATCTCCAGCTAATGGCATCACATAAGAGAAAGCAAGTGCTAAAAAGTGTGGTTAATGATTGCAAATATTCTAAGTGATGCTAATATTTAATTCTTGGACTTATAGTATAGGTATTGGTTGACAACTCCCAGTTTTGGAGATGCAGAGAGGTCATACGACACAATATAACAAGTATAAGTACTGATACGGTCAGTGAAATAAACCCACTGCTAGAAACTTAAACTTCTGATAACTTATAAGTCTGAACTAAAGTAATACATAACTATAATTTACTAAAATGTAGTAGCAGAGATTGCAAACTGGTAGGGAGTAGGTTATAGTGACGCATCCTAGTACAAATACTTCATTGTAGATTGATTAGTTGAAATTGGTGATGTAGTTAGAAATTCCTCAGTGTGGTAGTAAGACTAGTGTTACAACTATTGCTCTTATAGTCTTATTGCCACGGCCATAGAACATTTATATACTTAGTAGGCTGGGATCCATGAAATGTCTAATAAAGTTGATCTCTGTGATCATGAGCAAAATATGTATAATCACATTTAGTATTGTTTATTTTAACTGTGTATTTATCATATCTGATCTAATTACATTAAAATATACACTTTAAGTTTAAATATGAATGAAATGCTGAGTCAATTCTTTTTCAACCATATCTCTAAATCATCTCACATCCCCCAGCTCATGCCTTGTGACACCTTAGCCCCCACTTTGGGAACAACTCGTCTATAAAAACTAGGGCTGTGTATCATTGCAAAGTTGCCAATACAATACGCATTTCTATACAGTGCACTTGATACAATTCAATATAATATATTTCAAACTGATTTTATTTGGTAAGTAAAAAATAATGGCTATCAGCCCCTTACTTAATGCTCAACCCCATTTTCACAAAGAATTGCTAAATCATGGCTGTGATACTAAAAGTCTTTGATAAACCACTACCTGTGCAAAGGTCATATGAAACACCCATTTTAATAATCAAAACGGTGAATATGTCAAATTTATGGCATAAATTTGTTTCCTTCCTATAAACAAGCAACTAAATTGGCTTTTAATGATACTCTATCTATTCAATAATTGGTTTACTGGGATTTTCCTGCTGTATGTCAGTGGCATTAATCAATATTAGCATTTATTGCAATATGTCTCTGTAGTGATATATCATGCGTCAAAAATTGTTTTTGTGACAGGTCGAGAGAAGTCATAAAATTAATTGGTAAAATATACAAAAAATACTCTTGGCAATATATCGATACAGTAGCGCACGATATTGAACATGTATCATCAAAAGAAATGATACAATATTGATATTTGAATCTAATTATTGTTTCCCAAGTAAACTTTGTGCCTGTTCCCCATGTTCCCTGTGCATACATTTAGTTGAAATGTTATCTGTTTTGCAAATATATTTACTATTTAAATGTTTGAGTTTAAGTTGATGACGTAGCAAATCACATGACATGCATAATTGCTTTGTACTTATTACTTTCCGTATTGGGTACAGGTATATTTGATTAGATGGGAATAACTGTATTTATTTACCCAGATATAATCTCCAAGTTACTGTAAAATAGGGCTGGGTATCGTTAAGAAGTTGCCGATACGATACATACCTCGATACACAGGCCACGATACCATACATATCTCTATACAGTGAGCTTTTGATTTGATACGATATATTTCAAATCGATTCCATACGGTTCAATAAAAAATTAAGTCTAAGTCATGGCTGTGATACTAAAAGTCTTTGTTAAATCACTTCTTGTGCAAAGTTCATACGAAACACAAACATTTTAATCATAAAAACAGTGAAAATGTCAAATGTATCACATACGAGTTTCCTTCCTCTAAACAAGCAACAAAACTGTAGCTGTAACAAAATAATTTGGGTAAATATACCAAAAAATACTCTTGGCGATATATCGATACAGCAGCCCATGGTATCGATACTGTATCATCGCATTAAACGATACGATATATTGATATTTCAATATTTTTGCACACCCATACTGTAAAATATTTATTATTCTTTCCAGTGTATTATTGTAATATTGGTATGTGTTTTCTGCATTTCTAGGATATTTTTTTGCAATAATAAGACATACAGTAATCTTGGGCTATAGTTTAAGTTTAAGTAAATTAATCGGTCAATGGTGTCTTCAACCAAAAATTGTAATTGTTGACTAATTATTGTATTTAAATCGTAAGGATTTGCAGAGAAACAGAAAGAAGATGGAGAGTGGATTAGTTGAAGATTGGGAATTAAATTCTGTGTTTAATCTTTCTTTTTAATATATAAATACAATGCTTCCTAGCACTTTTTTTTCCTAGGATATGTTTTTAGTTCACCAAGAATTCCTTTAGTTGACCATGGTCCTACAGTATTCTTTATTTTGTTAAGCTCAAAGGTAATTGTGCTCTTAATATCACTTACAAACTAAAACTGTAAGGTTAGCCCCCTGACTGGTCTGGTACCAAAAAATCATCATGACACTTGGTTTGTAATCCCACTAATAATACTGACTGTGTTTCCAAGATTGAAATATATAAAATCAATAATTAATGATAAAAAAGAATACAACACTCTGTGTAAAAAGGTCTTGCTTCATTGAATAATAATATATTTCTGTTTAGCAGCAGTATGAACTTGAGCACAAATACCTGCTCTTCTCTTCCTCATTCAAAAACAGGCTCAGTTTAGATTTAATGCATTGTCCAGATGCTTTGATGGGCTCCACATCATTACATCCAAGTCACATAAAACTTTACTTCAGACTATTTATGAGAAAAACACTGGCCTGTACAATAATTGTTTGTGTTATATAGGCCTGTCACAATAAATACTATATCAACTAACTATATGTCGGATGAAAACATAATTTTGGGGGGGTCAATATTTTTCCTGAGTACCTTTTCTTAGCACTAGTCAGGGAACATTTTGTTATTTGTCCTGCTCTACGATTAGATTTGAGCTCTCAAAGATAAAATAAATAACTTCTATCACTTATTATAGATACAAACTAACTACCAAAGTGTTTTATTCTTGTATGTATTTGTTGCTGTTTGTGTTGTTTAACCATGTCATAAATTTAGAATAGTTTTTGGAAAATTCAACTTTAGGGTTATTGTGTCAGAGGCATAAATTTGTTAAATTAAATATTATCGTTTATGGTCTGTAATTTCTTCAGCAAGATATCATACATCGAAATGTATTATCATGACAGGCCTAGGGTTATGTCTTAAAATGAAACTAAACTTTCATTTTAATTAGTTTAATGATATCATGTGGCTTATCTATAAAAGATGTAACTGCCCTTTACTGTAAAGGCTGCCACACACTACAGGAGAACGGTAACAGCCAATAAAACAGAACGTCAGGGGCAGATGGAGTGACGGACACAGAGGCACAAGACACAAACTCAAGAAATAGCGAAAATAATGATTACTTACCTCTCATAAAGTTGTAAATATAAACTGCAGCATCTCATCCACATTATTCATAGAATTTGTCCTCTGCAAATAATGACACCCAGTCCACAAAACAGCGATATTACTCCAGTTTGAAGCATTTTTTAAAAGTAAAAAGACAAGAGTAGTTCCTCACGTGTGTTTCTTTACATCCACGCAGTGCACGCACCGGGGAGAAACTGCAGATTTGCAATAGTGACTCTTACTTCCTGTGTACTTTATCGTCAACCTTCTGTGCATTAAAAATCATGTACTTGAAGTATTGCGCCACATTTCACAAATAATAACACAGTTTTGTGTGTAAACTAAAAGTGCAGTGCTCTGATCTTTTGAACACTCAAAGCGAGTGTTTTTACTCTAGACAAGAAACAGTAGACTCGATCGTGTTCACAGTTTTATAGCCTGTGATACGCAGCCATATCCTGCAGCAGGTTTTGCGATCGGAGATTTAAAATCTCTTAAGATTCTCCTCATGTCTGTGGTGTGCGCTTTTTGTCGCACATTTAAAAAATCATTTAAGACTGAAAAATCCTGTAATGTGTGGCGCCCTTAGTTAGGAAACTGTTAAATGTTAACACTTACATCAGCTCAATTGTCCCATCAGATACTGAG
Organism: Boleophthalmus pectinirostris; assembly: GCF_026225935.1. NCBI lineage: Eukaryota > Metazoa > Chordata > Actinopteri > Gobiiformes > Gobiidae > Boleophthalmus > Boleophthalmus pectinirostris. The sequence continues at coordinate 13,722,281 of NW_026571190.1, read as the reverse complement.
GTAGGGGTCAGTGTGGGTGAAGTGTATTGCTCCAGGGCACACCAGTATGCACTGATGAGGTTTGAAAAAGAACTGGTTTACTGGCAAATTTGACTGGATCTCACAGTCACTGAAAATTTATCAGTGACTGTGTTAATTGATAATGCAATACAAGAAAGTTTTATTGTGACAAATATCTGCAGTAAGAAAACCTATAGAAACATTATATGTCATTATTATCACAGTGTGTTTCACCTCAATATTTATTTGACCATACTGTGGAGCCGCAGCTAACAGGACTGAAGAAATGCTTCCTTTTCTTCAAAAAAGCACTGCAGGATGCTCGGACAAGCCTTCAATGTAGTGCTATTCTCATTATTGTCTGTCCTATTGGGGGAAAAAAAACAACAACTTAAATCATGATTTAGATTATATCATTTTAAACTGCTCATGCCTGTTATGCTTGGGGCTTTCAATTGAGAGGTATTCTAGAGGTATACTAATAATGGAAAAAATAAATTAAAATAACAGTTATTTATTGCTGGTTGCACTGAATTGGTGCAATGGATTATGGTCTATGTAATAGAGTTGGGCGGTATCCAAATTTTGAAACCGTTAAACCTACTCAGGATTTTACCGGGGTATACATTATTACCGTATTAGCAAAATGTTTTTTGCCCTTTATAGTTTATGCAAATGAGTCACGTGGCTTTAAGTTTCATTGCTGTAAAACATAAACAAATGTGCGCCTGAAGCCAAAATGCTGCCAAACTGCAGAAGTACTAGGATTTTTGGGGGGGGACCAACTTGCTTGCGGTCTGATTGCCATCTTGTCTTGGTCTCCCTTATAAGCTGTCAGGTGACCACGGAACGAAACTATTCGAATGTCTTCTTCCCACACAGTTAAAAGAAACATTATAGACTACTTATTGTTTTAAATGTGTTGAAAATATTTTCATTTGTGAATGTGTGATCATAAATTCATCAATTTAGGTGTCAATAAATTATAATGTTATATTAGGTCCGTATGCGCTGCAGATTTTTGATGGTAATGAAACTGATGCTGATGAAACTGATACCACTGATACTTTTTGATATTGCGGGATATCGTAATACCATATTACTGCCCAACCCTACTATGTAGTTCCATCTGCCCTTTTGCATGGTGAGATTCACTATCCATTCAAAGTGCTCATGTTGCAGACTCAGAAAGGGACAGCCAGTTTCATAAAAACATTGCAAGACAGAATGGCAGCCTATTCTTTCAGATATTTTCAGATATTTATGTAAATTACACAGTTGTAGAGCTTCATTTGTTTAGCCCATGGGTCTTTCCAGTTTGTTCCTGTAACTTTAGTGCCCAGTACAGCTCAGAGCCAACTTCCTTATATCAGCTCTTAACTTATTAAGCCACTTTGGTTTATTAATAATTATCTATGTTTTTAGATCAACTTTGTGACCCGATCTAACGCTTCTGTATTTAAACTAAAGTATTTTCAGATTAAAATGTGCTCAAACCAGATCTAAAGTTTCACTGTTGATAACATCATCAGATTATCTTGCTGGGCCAATATGCAGAGATCTTGTTGTCGATTCAATAGACCAAAAACAAACTTCTCACTAGGCCTGCCATAATAAGTGTGATTAAAAAAATGTATCTAAATGCCACTGACACGATAACCCTTAAATTGCAATACTGTTGTTCCTGAATGAAACACTTAAAAAAATACCAAACATTTCCTTATGAGTGCAAAGAAAAGATACACACAATGAATACTGAGTCTCAAAAAATATTGTTCTGTTATATTGATAGTTTGATATAGCAATTATCAAGGCAGGCTTACTTCTAATTGGCTGAGTGGTTAGCAAGTCTCATAAATTTTTTTTTGATTTTTCACTCTGCTGAGCTTTTCTGTGTGGAGTTTCAAGGGCAGCCCACATCAACCTAAAAGTGTGGGTGGATAGTCCTTTTTCAGCTACTCCTGACCAAGATTGTGGTTCAGACCTGGAGATGGGTCCCTGGCACTGCTCTGTAGACGCCCACCATTTCTAACATCTTGTCTCAGTGATGTTGAAGAATGGCTCAATTGCAAAGGACACATCTCTCTGAGTGAACATATATGGACCTATACTTTGAACTAGAGCCCGACCGATATATCGGTTGGCCGATATTATCGGCTGATATGGGCAACTTTAGGCATATCGGCTATCGGCCGATATGCTTGCTGATAGGGGCCGATATTTTACGTGGGCATGTTATACCTCGTTATAAAGCTTAGACTCTCTACATTCTGTTCATTTAATCCAATTTACAGACAGATAAATGTCCTAATATGTGGCTCCACATCAGTATTTATCTACAGAGTCATTTGTCTGTGTGTGTCCATACTGTCCCTGAACACACCACAGAGTCGCGTCACTCACTTGTGTTTGTTTACACCTGCAGACACAGATCCAAACACTGAGATGATATTCTTTTTACGGACAATCGGTTTGAGTCTGGATTAAAAGGACATTTATTAGTGCAGATTTGTGATGTGAGGAGGAGCCTGTATGAGCGGTGAGTGTTGGAAATATGTCGACTCTGAAGCTAGTTTTTGTCATTTGTTATGGGTTAGCTGCTGTAGCTCCCGCACATAAACAGACTGTTTTCTATTGGTCTGTTCTAAAGTGACTATATTGGCCGTATATTTGTTACTGGACCTGCACTGATATGTAAATGAGCTGTGAACAGACGTGTGAATTATGACATTTGCGCATATAATTAATTACCGCGGCGCGCACGTATATTTACGGCTAAAGGCTAATAGCGCTACTTTCTTTACTAGTTATGGGTCCGTCGCGAATGAAATGACTCTTAGAACCGGCTCTTTGAAGGGAACGACGGGAGCCTGATCCTTATTGGGAGCCGTGTTTTCTCTTTCTCTCACTTTTTTTCTCTTCACGCCGCGTGATTCGTGGTTTGACAGCGGCAGCGGCTAAAAACAAAACTTTGAGAAATTTGCGTGTACGTAGGATTAAAAAAACGAGCATATTTGACTGTAGTTTAGCATAAAATAAATAAGTCCCGGTTTAGTCCTTTTTCAGTCCTGGTTTAGACCTGGTTCAGTCCTGATTCAGTCCTGCTTGCAACAAAACAATCTGAAGAGCCACTTGGGAGCCAAAAGAACCAGCAGCTTTTAGTGAGCCGAGCCAAAAGAGCCGGTTCTCTGAAAAGAACTGCAATACCCATCACTAGTGTCTAGAATGTGATGCAAAAATGCCATTAAGCCAACCTACTGTCTGTAAATATGATGTAAAGAGGCAGAATAACAATAAATGTTGCCTAAATAAACCCAATTTAAAATCCACCAGAGCCAAACCTAAGTTTTTTAAACAATTGAACATTTACAGTGAATTTTTAAATCACTAAATATATCGGCGATTATATCGGCTATCGGCAGCGCCAACTCCCATTATATCGGTTTCATATCGGCCACAGCAAAATCCATATCGGTCGGGCTCTACTTTGAACTACTGCAAGACCCCAATTTAAACATGAAATGGGATCTAAGAGGAACTGCATAAGCTTAACTTTCACGGAATTTTAAAGGAACAGTCCGGAATTTTGGACATAGGACCTTATTTCTTAGTTTGCCAGAGTGTTGGAGATGTGTGGAATAGAGCCCGACCGATATGGATTTTGTTGTAGCCGATATGATACAGATATAATGGGAGTTGGCGCTGCCGATAGCCGATATAATTGCCGATATATTTAGTGATGTAAAAATTCACTGTAAATCTTGAATTATTTAAAAAAAACTTAGGTTTGGCTCTGGTGGATTTTAAACTGGGTTTATTTAGGCAACATTTATTGTTATTCTGCCTCTTTACATGACATGTCATAGGACTAAAGCAGATCTAAAGCAGGACTGAATCAGAACTGAACCAGGACTGAAAAAGGACTAAACCAGGACTAAAACAGATCTAAACCATGTGTAAAACAGGACTAAACCAGAACTTAACCAGGACTGAGTGTCGGGACTCTGTCTCTATCTCTCTATCTCTCTCCCTCTCTCGACCCCAAGATTAGTCCTGGTTTATTTATTTTATGCTGAATATATTTATGCACGTTTTTTTACCCTATGCACACGCATATTTTTGAAAGTTTCGTAGTCTGCCGCTGTCAAACTACCACAAGTCTGCATGCGGCGTGAAGAGAAAAACAGTGAGAGAAAGAAAACACAACTCCCAATCCCAGTAATGATCAGGCTCCCGTCGTTCGCTTCAAAGAGCCGGCTCTAAGAACCGCTTCGTTCGTGACCGACCCATCACTACTAGCGAGTAAATAAACAATCGCTATTAGCCTTTAGCCGTAAATGCTGCGCGCCGCGGTAATTAATTATATGCACAAATGTCATAATTCACACGTCTATTCACAGCTCATTTACATATCAATGCAGGTCCAGTAACAAATATACGGCCAATATAATCACTTTACAATAGACCAATAGAAAACAGCTTGTTTATGTGCAGGAGCTACAGCAGCTAATCGCTACCCTATCAGAACGAACCAAAACTAGATTCAAAGTCGACATATTATCAACACTCACCGCTCACACAGGCTCCTCCTCACATCACAAGTCTGCACTAATAAATGTCCTTTTAATCCAGACTCAAACCGATTGTCCATAAAAAGAATATAATGTCAGTGTTGCGCACATGGATCTATGTCTGCGGCTGTAAACAAACGCACGTGACTCTGGGGGTGTGTTCAGGGACAGTACGAACACACACACTGACAAATGACTCCGCAGATAAATACTGATGCAGAGCCACATATTTGGACATTTAACTGTCTGTAAATTAGATTAAATGAACATAATGTAGAGAGTCTAAACTTTATAAGGAGGTATAACATGCCCACGTGAAATATCGGCCCCTATCAGCAAGCATATCGATATGCCGATAGCCGATATGCCTCCAGGTGCTCATATCGGCCGATAATATTGGCCAACCGATATATCGGTCGGGCTCTAGTGTGGAAACACTTTTTTAAAATATTCCATCCAGTCCTTTTATTTGTAGAGGTTGCTGGTGCTAGGCTAGTGCATGTCAATAGTAGAGATGCGCGGATGGGCTATTTTTTCATCCACAACCGCGACACAAAACTCATCATCCGCCCGCTGTCCATTTTGCACCGAAGGTTTTCAAAACCGCACCTGCCCGCTATCCGCCGATTGATTTTAGATTTTAGAACAATCATACAGCAAACAAACTAAGGAGTCTCGATAAAAATGCAAACTCTGTAGCTCATTCATTCCAAAATTCGCTCAGAGTGTATGTTCGCATTCTTAATTGTCCGTAACAACTCCAAACTTACCTGGTTTTCTTGCGCAGCTAATTAATTGACAACGTTTTCCAACTAGGCTATTTTTGAACCTTCTTGCCTTCGTGTTGAATGTTGTTACATTCTGAACATTCTGCCATTGCCCGATGTTATTTCAAAGTCATAGCCTCACTCCATCTGTCTTTCTTTAAGTTTTAAATACCCCGAGTGGCAGTCTATGCTATAATGTCTGTGTGCTTTAAAATATAACTGATATCGAAACAAAACAAAATAGACAGATCATCTCATCCAGATGAACCTTTATTGAAATCAGGCAATGCCCTCTTTATATTCCAATTGAAATAGGCAAGAAAAAATATGCATAACTAAATAAATATGGCCCTATAGCCACTTATGTGTTGGCAAACAGCTGAAATAAATTAGAAATAATAAAATAAACTGCATATAATATGTGCCTCGTAAACCTTAGGCTATCAATAACCCGACACAACCTTAACCTTCAGAACATAAAAACGAGGTCAAATGGGCTAATTAAGGATATGACGTACACTTCATACTACAAGCATAGACAATGAGACTCGTCTTTTCAATCCGCAAATTTCCGCAAAATTCCGCAATCCGCGCATCTCTAGTCAGTAGGCATAGTTAGCCTGCCACTTAAAAACTTACCCACTCCACAAAACACCCGAGGCAAATCAATTATAATGCCAGACTGTCGAGGGGAATGTCTCTGTTGATAGAATAATTTTAGAAGTAAAAACAACCTTGCATTTGAAGGATTTATGTCTGAGCAGCAGCAGCGAGTTGTACTTCCTGATAGAAAGCTTGGCAGCGGCAGACTGATATCACCTGGCACCAGTCTTACCGGCAAAGTAAAATTCTGCTGTTGCTGAGAAAATAGTCCCTCAACATGCAACGATTCATGCAATGCAAGGTTAGTTTTATTTCAAACATTATTCTATCAACACAGACATTCACATTGACAGTCTGGTGTAATAAGAGATTTGCTTCAGGTGTTTTGTGGAGTGGGTAAGACTGTTTTTAGTGACAGGCTAACTATGGCCATTGACATGCACTAGCCTAGCACCAGCGACCTCTGCACATACAAGGACTATATTTTAAAATATTTTAAAAAGTGTCTCCACATGTCTCCAACACTCTGGTTAGCTAGGAAATGAGGTCCTATGTCCAAAAATCCGGACTCTCCGTTTAACTTTAATTTTGTTTATTTGAACTATTTTGAAAAGCTAAAACGTAAATGCATTCAATTTATTATTAAGCTCCCTCTATCACAATGTACAATACAAGTAATCGTTAGACTATTCAACTAATTGGAGAATTACTGACTGACTGCTAAAAGAATGGTTAGTCAGAGCCCTCCTTTAAAATGTCTAACCCTTTACTGCTGATGACCTGGTTATTTCCCCCGCTCTCTCCTTTTCCACTGTGTTCGTTTGTCTTGTTCGGTTGGATTCCTGGAGTTTCTTCTAAACTTGAGTTGAACAGGTTTGAGGAGCTCCTCACTGCTCAGGCTCAGAGACGCAGAGACTCAGACAGCACTGCTGCAGTGAAGTGTGTCAGGCATAACACAGTAAACAGCAAACACACAGCTCATGAAACAGGTTTTAGGTGGTTCTGACCTACATTCATGTGCTTATGTCCAATCACTTCAATACTTCTACTACCACTAAGAGACATGAGATTGGTTCAATGAGAATAAGACCTGATTTTTACATGATGTGTGAGCATGTGGCATTTTCAACCTGTGAGCAGGGATGCACTGATCCAATACTGGTATTAGATATCAGCATCCATCCTGGGAAAAATGCTGTATCACATATCGGTTTCCAAATATCAGCCAAAATCCTGGTTAGGTCTATAATTTGATGTAATAAGAAGAATATTTACTGGTTGTAGTTGGCCAGAAAAGTCTCATAGTATTGGAATTTTTTATTTTTTTATTTTTATAAATTCACATTCTGTTTTTATGATAGTGATTTGACCCCGACATGACAGCAAGTTGCAGCTTACATGTTATACACACTATTTTTCTTCTATTTAACAATAGTTAGAAGGTTTTTACTGAAGGATTTTATGACACAAGCTATGGCATGATGTATTGTTTTAACTCTAAAAGTAATGTCTACTGCAGACTTGCATATTATATGTAAATGTATTGATTTATTGGTATCTCGTATGTCAACAAAATTAACCACCAATTTTACACCTGGCTCTAACCATTATTCAGATTTAACCATCTCCCTGTCTCTGTCCTCCAGGAGAGCGTGTGAGAGGCTCCAGAGGAGGCAGTGAAGTCCGGACTGTTGTCCCAGTCCGAGGAGCCATCAGTGGGACACAATGCCCATTCCTCCGCCTCCCCCTCCCCCTGGGCCCCCGCCTCCTCCCACCTTCAGCCAGGTCAGTCTGCTGCAAATCACTCAACACACATTATCCGATGCATTGGGCATTGATATACATCTGGCAAAATGACACAGTAATTTATATAAAAAGATCTTTGTTACACTATTGGAGAAATGTAGAATGTAATGGCAAATGTTATTGTTATATGTTACCTTTTTAATTTAATAGAATATATATCTTTTCTATTGACAGAACAAGTTGTCGATGAAGTATTTTCAACTGAAAATGTATAATTATTGTGGAATATATAGGCATGTCAAACAAATTTTAAAGCACAATATATTGCTACAGAGATGTGCTACGATAAACTGTAGTACTGAAACTACTTTATGCCTATTACCTTACCATAATGGCCTCTGAAATAATTTTAAAAGCTCATATAAACTAACCACAATGAATAATAAGGATGCTCAAAATACAAACGGTAAGTGAGCAATAACTTTGAACCACTGCAAAACATTTAAAATAGTTCTGTTATTCACATTTAAAAAAAAAAAAATCAGGTACACAGCTTTTAATCTGAGAGCTATTTTTTAAGATGCCAAAATGTCTACCACACTTCATTTTCTAAGACTGATTTTGTTTTTGTTTTCTCAGGCGAACATCACTCCGCCTAAGCTGAGTTCGTCAGAGGCCAAAGGTCGCGGGGCCCTTCTCAGTGACATCCATAAAGGAGCCAAACTCAAGAAAGTCACTCAAGTCAATGACCGCAGCGCCCCTGTCATCGAGAGTGAGTGCATTCAGAACTATACATACTACTACTACTATTACTATTTGACTATATTATAGATTATATTTATGATTTATATATTTATTTTTTTGTCAATATTCTCTTATTAAGAGGCCTCTGTGTGGTTAAATGGTGTTTGTGTTTGAAATCCTTGATGAGTTAATGAAAGAAAAAGCTTATTCTTGTTACAAAAAACATTGCTGTTGTGGATTTGAATTAAACATTGTTAACAAATCCTCAATTGCAAATAGAGTAAATGTAAAGTAAAGTAAAGGCAGTGCTGCAGTTAAGAACACATCCCAGACCTCTACGAATTGAGAGTTTGACTGTTCTAGTTAAATGTATTTGGTATTTGTGAAAGTTTGTTTTGTTGTAAGAGTTTGATTATTAAAATTTGTCTGTTTGTCCCAGAGTCTGGAGGAGGAGGCAGCAGCGGTGGAGGAGGTGGAGGAGGCGGAGGAGGGGCCCCGATGGGAATGGGAGGTCTGTTCTCGGGAGGGATGCCCAAACTGCGCTCAGTAGCAGGTACATAAAGTATGAAACGGTCAAATCACTAATAAGGCCAGGTCTTTATTGTTCATATTTTTAGTTACAACATCTAATTTTAGTGTTACAATTATTCACAATTATTACTACTAACTACTTTTTAGGAGAGTATTACTCCCAATTGCTTCTTTAGTGTATGCCTTGTTTATGTTTAGAATAGGGATCAGAATCCACAATAGGGCTGCTGTTATTATTTTTGTGAGTTTTCAGAGTTAATCTGATTAAACTAAATAATAGCTGCTAATGATTATTTCTATTGTGCAATGACATTTTTTTGAAATACATAAAAGTTCAAATATGGTGATTGAAGGCTTATTGATAGAGAAAATTTACAAATGGTGTTGAGGAGGTGAGGAGGTGCTGCGTTGTATGAAATACTTGGCCACATTTTGAATAATTGTCAGTTATGTTTGTGTTTATACGACTGAGGTATGAGTTCAAGAGTCGACTGAGTACACGTGTTGCGTCTGGGCATCTGCAGTTCCTCGGTGCTCACCCTTGGGTCAGGATTACATGAATGTTGGTGTATAAGTGCGACAACACTCCTCTGTCTTCATTGGCACTGATGTCATGGCCTGTGATCTGCACCACAGAACTAGTTACTATTACTCATTAATCTTGACAGCCCTAATCTACAGTACATTTGTTTGTTATTGGCTATATATCGAGCATAATTTCTGTTCTTTTGCTGAGCTGTACTAGTATGGCTGTATCTCTCGCATAGTCTTGTTCTCAGTGAAAAAACAATAAATAATTCAGAGCAGGTTTGCCTCTGCTGCAGTTGCATAATTGCCCATGATTTCAATAGCTGTTAGTTGTTTTTTTTAAAGGCGATAAGTGTTATGACATACACTGAAAATCTCCCACTGCATTGGTGGACAGCGGTTTAGTGTTCAGCACCTTTACCTTTCGGCCAGAAGGTCCTGTGGTTGTTCCCTGGATGGGGCTTTTCTGAATGGCGTTTCCTTCAAGTGTTCCTCTGTGGTGTTTTTTCTTTTTTACTTCCAAAAACATGCTGGTCACATTCTACCATGGTAGTTTAACTAGACATTTAATTTCAGCCTGCAAAAACCTGCTATGATTATTACCATAAACAATAATATTGAAGAGTGCTATATGGAAAAGCGCTTTATACCACCGTCTTGGGATGGAATAATAAAGGTGGTATGAAAATGCCATAGTATCAATACTGCAAGGATGGCCATCTCAAAGTATTGACAGAGCTCATTTATTTCACTGGGTCTGTAGAAAAAGCTACTCTTCATAGCATTGTATTCATCTATAGATTATTTTTGGTCATCCTATATAGGTCTATAATAGGGATGTACTAATACTTTTTCTAAAATGAGTACTACATTTTTGCCAATATCAGTCATTAATTTTTACAGGAAGTTTATTACAGTGGTAAATCTTATTCATTTAATAGGATTTTTTGGCATAACTTACTTTTTCACTGGAATACTTATTTGAGTACCTTCTTAATATTTGCTTAATCTTTGCAGACTGCGCTCTGTGGTAACTGCTCAGGAGAGTTGTTACTTTTTTATAAATTATAATTAGGTCCCGATACAGACTTTTTTGTGGCTGATATTATACCACTAAAATGGGAGTTGGAGGTGCCGATAGCAAATATAAAAGCCAATATATTTAGTAATGTAAATCTTCAGTAGAGCCAGACCTAAGTTTTATAATCAATTGGATTTTAAATTGGGTTTGTTTAGGCTACATTTATTGTGATTCTGCATCTTTACAGTCATATTTGAAGACAGTAGGTTAACATAATACCATTTTTGCATGACATTCTCACCAGTAAAGAAAATAAAAACTACCACTATTAGCCTTTAGTGGTAATTGCATGCGCACTGCGATTATTAATTATATGCGTAAATGCCGATCATTCACACCTCTCTTCAAAGCTCATTTACATATCAATGCAGGTCCAGTAATGTGTATACAGCCACTATATTCACTTTACACTAGGCCAACAGAAGAGAAAACAGGCTGTTTATGTGTGGTACTTAAAGCAATCAAGTGCTAACCAATGAGAAAGAACGAAAAGTAGCTTCAAACCCGACACATTTCAACGCTCACCGCTCATACAGGCACCTCTCAAATCACAGGTCTTCACAAATAACTGTCCTTTTAATCCTGACTCAAAACGACCGTGCGTAAAAATAATATAATCCAGCATGTTGACAGCAACTGTGTGTGTCCTCTCTCTATTGCACAGTCCTCTCTGCTCCACACTCTCACTTTGATAAAAACAAGCAGTAGTTTTGGTGCTAGCTTAAACTGCGCTGAAGTTCACTTATTTATAATTAGTATCAGCATTTAAAGCCAGTTCCTCAGTGTTGCACACATGGATCTATGGCTGTGCTCAGTTGTAAACAAGCGCACGAGTGACGTGACTCAGGGGTTGCATTCAGGGACAGTACAGTGTTACAGACAGACAAATTATACCGCATATAAATATTAATGTGGTGCCACATATTAGGACATTTATCTATCTGTAAATTGGATTAAATGGACATAATATATAGAGAGAGAGTCTAAACTTCATAATGAGGTATAACATGCTTACGTGGACTACGTCGACCCATATCGGCAAGATTTAGGCCAATAGCCAATATGTCTCCCAAGTGCCCATATCGCCCGATATTATTGGTCGCCCCAAATTATAATGTTACAATGCATGCACAAGCTAAGAATCGGCTCCAGTTACTTCTAGTACACAATGACTGCACTGATATCTACTGTGAATTATGAAAATATTTAATATTCTTTTTATAGTTCTGGAGACAGTCATATTATGAAAACTGAGCTTAAAGTTCAATTGGCAGTTAATGTGAACCCTTTATGAGCTGTGCTCAGCACACTGGACAGTTGAGAGGTGAGCTGTGAGCATTAAATAAAACGCAGCAGAGTTACAGTAGTACTAGCACCCTGTATCTGACCAATACTCAATACAGTGATTGGTGCATCCCTAGTTAATATCAAAATTAATGTAAAAGATATATTCACAAATGAACATGAACATTTCTATTAGTGACTAACCTCAAGAACTTGCTATATAACAATGACATCAGCATTGTAACACAAGCATTGTAAACCTAATCCCTGTCAGCCACTTTTTTTTTCCCTGATCTGTGTTTCCCTAAATCTCTGCACAATCAACTGCACAATATATGTTTTACTTTTACATTTAGTTTCTTCTTTTTGTTAAACACTATACAATATCCAGCTCTGCAGTATTTTTCGATAGTCATACTTTTATATCCCTATCATCAGCACAATAACCTTAAAGCAGGATGGTTAGTTAACCTTTCTCCTCTATGTCCTCAGATGGTCCAGTTGGTGGTTCAGTCGGCCGCTCTGCCCTGCGCCCACCCGGTGCCCGCCCGTCTGCCCCTCGCCCGCCCGCAGGCCGCTCCCCCTCGCCCAATCGCTCAAACAAACCCTCCCCTCCCGAACCACAGCGTACCCAAAGGCCCTCACTCCCTGACATCACACGCCCTCCCTCCTCCGGCATGAAACACAGCTCCTCTGCACCGCCCCCTCCTCCGCCCTTCAACCGCCAATCAAATGCTCCACCACCACCCCCGCCAGCCAATCAGAAGAACACACAATCACACAACAGAGAGAAGCCCCTCCCACCCACGCCAAGCAGAGGGTCAGATCGGCCCCCCTCTTCCTCCTCAAACAGGTATTCTTATTCTTATAATATAGGCTATGGGTACGGGTAGTATTACATTAACAGATAAGTCCACGGAGACTCCCGCATAGATTTTGAAGACATTGTACTATTTATATTGGAAAAGCGTAGTGGTAGCTTATGTTGCAAGAAATCCTTCAACTTTAAAAGACTATATTCTGGTTATTTTTGTATAACTTTTTGTTGAACCTCAAACAACTTATTGGACACAATTTTTTCATCATACTCCAGTAAACACTTTATTCAGTAAATATATTTAATTTGTATTTATAAATTAATAATCAAATTAACACTATATATGTTGATAATTTCTGGCTAGAGTAAAACGTTGCAGATTAATAGATTGCTTTCCCTGTGTCATTTCTTTTATTATTGTTTCTTGTATTGTCCCCTGATCAGGTCACAAAGTGGAGGGACCACTGCGCCCCCTCCACCACCCCCCTACAGACCCAACTCAAACGGACCTTCCCAAACAGACGCTCCAGAGCTGCCCCAGAGGCACAACTCTCTGCACAAGAAGCACTCGTCAAGCAGCAGCCATCAGAGTCGCAGTCAGGCCCCACCCCCTCCACCTGCACCGGCCAATCACACAGCTCGACCTCCACCTCCCGCCAGAGAGCCACCCGGGCGCAGGACAGGTGAGCGAGGCACTGACGCTCAACCAGGAAGAACAGGTAAACATGGTTAACATGATGAGAAAAATCGCAAAGTGGGCATATTGATGAGACTACCGGTTACTGGCATTTGATTTTAATCAACTGCAAAGTGTGCAGTTTCAGAGATGACTTTAGTCACCTCTTTAGTTACAATCAAAATTGTGATCTGGCTCCAAGGAAATTGTAATATAGATTTTTTGGTATATAGCCCAACCCTACTACTAGTTATCAGAGTGGCAGAAAGGACTAAATAGCCAGCGTTAACGGTTCAAGCTAAACCATTTTCCATTGGATGCTGACAGTGGACACAGAGGAGGGACACTCTTGACCAGAGGGCTGTTACTCAACTCAAACTATCATTTTACTGCTCATTGTGCTTAAATTGCTCAGCGACAAATAAAGTATTGATTGAATGACACACTGACAACTTATAACCCATGTGATATGACATGTAACTGTAATACTCATCAATACTCACGTAGTTCTCATACATATTGTACCAATTGTCTCTCCCATTTAACCTGAAAAACACAAACATCTGAATTCTTGTGGATGTTTGGGACATGTCAGTTCATTAGAGGAATGTAGACAAGAGGCTGCAGCAGGTTTGGGCTCGTCTGTCTCTAGAGTTTATCCAGAAGAAAAAAAATTTAATAAATTTAGTGTTGGGATTTAATGAAACTAAACGACCAAGCCCTAGCAGTTTTAACACCTGGGTCAGAAGGGTTTGGTCATGTGATATCACAGCATTTCTAAAATAGCTATAGTCAAAAATTGAGCTGAAGGACAAGTCAGAATTATAGTATAATCTGGACCAAGATCTGGGCAGATTGCAGATTTGTTGACCTGGGTTTATGGTTAATGTCTTGGTAATTACTGAGCCTGTCCACATGAAACAAAGACTGTAATAAAGTTCAGCATCTTCTCTTAGCATAAATTAACCAAAGTGAAATTATTTTCACAATAGCTTCAGAAAGTAGTGCCATTAGATGTGACCGTTGGCAGTTGCAAGCATTGCAAACTATACAATTACACGGTTTAACATTTGGGGGTCATACGTTTGGATATTTCTTCCTAAAACAGTGAATCTCCAATAGAGATATATTGGCTCCTGCCCTCTCTTTGAAATTATGACAATATCAAATTCAGAACGTGAACGCAACCTAATCATGGGTGTCCGAATGCTGAAAAATAAAAAATGCCATTAGCAATTAATAATTTAATACTAAATATTATACCTCTTTGAATGGGAAAAAATCCTCAAAATGTTGCATATAACAGTAAGTTGAAACCCATGAATTTTGCTTAAATGTCTGACCCTCTCCTCTGCTTTCAGCTCCCCAGGCTCCCCCTTCGTCTGGCTCTCGTAATGGTTCTCGGGACGCCCCCCCACCCCCTCCCCCGTATCGCGGCCACAGCTCAGAGCCTCACAGTCGGATGGGCAAACCTCCACCTCCCCCCTCCTCCGCCTCCAACTCCTCTCTGAACTCCAGGACACCAGCTGGACCCCCTCCTCCACCCCCACCCATCCGGAACGGGCACTCCAACCTCTCCAAGTCCATACTAGGTCAGTAAGGGAAGTAGAATTGTTAAAAACAACCAAGTTGAACATTTCCTGAATAGTTTCAGAATGGTCAACACTAGCTTAGTTGAGTTTAAGATTCTCATAAGCTGCATTCTACTCTTTTATTTTATTTAATTGTCACTGCTGTATTGAATCAGTAACAAGTATTTTCCCTGTTACCAAAATTGAGTTTGAAATTTTAGTGAAAAGTGAAGGAAGACCAAGTGGTGTCTTGGCCTAAATATTAAAAAAACAGTTTAAGTGTTGTATTTAATTGTATTTCATGGGTTGGTTTATCAGCGGTCTATACTGTTCTGTCTAGAAATGGAACTCACATTTGTTTATACAGAGAAAAATAGTACTGACACTTTATATTCTTCTGACACTCTGTTGTAGATGATTTTGAATCCAAGTTTAACTTCCACCCGATCGAGGACCTTCCGCCTCCAGAGGAGTACCGGCATTTCAACAAGGTCTACCCCAGCAAACACAACAAGGGTGAGTGTGTTTGCTTTGTGCCCTGTAAATAAAACTAAGACCATTCTCTGGGTAATCATTGGTCTTAGTTTTAGTTCTTTTTTTTCTGTAGGTTTCCATGTTTTTGCTGTGCTCCTGAACAACACACTTGCCAGAATTAAATTATTATTGTTTGCTGTTGATAGGAGAAGCTGTCATTATTCTTGTTGGTGTACTAAAATAACGTAGTAGGTTTGTCAAACTTATCAAATCAGCATCTAG
Organism: Boleophthalmus pectinirostris; assembly: GCF_026225935.1. Classification (NCBI taxonomy): domain Eukaryota; kingdom Metazoa; phylum Chordata; class Actinopteri; order Gobiiformes; family Gobiidae; genus Boleophthalmus; species Boleophthalmus pectinirostris. The sequence goes on along the minus strand of NW_026571190.1, from coordinate 13,706,606 downwards.
TTTCCACACTAGTTTCATGATCAAGTAGTGTTTGGGTATTTAACAATCAAAAATAGTAGTATCAAAATCTCACCCATGGACAACATTGAACCTTTCCAAAATAGGTTTACAATGGTTTTGATCACATGGTAACTTAAAACTACCATTATTTTGATAATTCTATTTTAAATTATTGTATTGCCAACACTACCTCATAGAAAGCATTGATTTCTGAAATTGCTCTGCGCCTGTTTACATAGTTATGAACTTTAAGACTGATGGATATAACCAAATTTTCTGTATTTCACTGCTCATACGCTGCTCTCTGATTCATATTTCATTTATTTCATACAATGTGAATCAAAGAAGACATAGCACTTTGACTACTCCCCATATATATGTAGTTGTGAATGATAATCTTGATCATCAAAACTGCTAAACTATGCTTTGAATTTATTAATCCTTCCTTTTCTGTTTCTGTCTCTAGCCCAGATGAGAGGAGCGCCCCCTGCCCCTCCGATAGGCTCCAGGTGAACTGACCTCAGAGAAGTAGGAAGCAGCAGCACTTGAACGCCTCATATCAGGACCAACAAAACCAGTGCATTCCTTTATAATTTTACACACTTTACATAAATAACACACATTCCACATTCACAGTAACATTCACTTTGGCATTTTGAAGTTCTTTGACGGGAGGACGCATAAATCCTCCCTAAAAGAACAGTGCCACACGTTTTTTGTTTTGTTTTTATGTCATGTCTTGTCTTAAAATGGCCATTCCTGCAGTGCCAGGCGAGGGTGCATTTGATTTCCTCTTTAAATGTGCCAAAGGCAGGTGGAGTCTATCAAGTTGCACACAGAACACTTTCTACATATGAAAAAAGAAACACTAGATTTTTTAATTTTTTGGATAAAGTCTTCACTGACGCCACGCCTCTCTTAAATTCTTTTTTTGGACCAAGGGACTTCTGTTTTTCAATTTTTTGTTTATTTTTGGGGGTTGATGATTATTTTTTCTTCCATCACGCAGCGATGTTGCACGGCAGCTTCAATGCTATACCGAGTCACTGTGCATGGACCGGAGTTGCACCTTTTGGGGATGTCTTTAAAATATACTTTGAAATTATACTGACAGTAGTTCTCAGAGCCAAGTTTGTGTTAGCCGTTTACTTTCATGTTGTCTAGACTTTTAATGAATTATCCATTGAGTACTTTCACTGAACTGTGGACAGAGGTAGGTCCAACCATGCACTTTTTAATATTTCCATTATAACCATTTTCATTGACAACAAAACAAAGTACAACAAAACATAACAAAAACATAACAACAGAATATAGTAGTATAACTGTTGTTGACAAAGCCTGGTAAAGGTTAAATTTCCAAAGTTTACTTCCAAAACTTTCACCATATATCTGAAATTTGAAAGTGTTGTTCACTAAAAACAGCTAAATGAAATTGTTTTCTAAATATTACACACATATTCAACATTTTTATGAACTTAGAATTTAAAATGTATGGATTGTGCACCAACACTGACTTTGCAAATAAACTATAATTGTAATTGGTCATTTCTTAAAACGAGCATTCATAGAGCAATGAAGGTGATTCAAATATGGAAAACAAATATTCAATGGACACTAGTGGATTATGTGTAATTATTTGTATAGTTAATCATATATCATATAAATATCAATACATAAAAAAAAAACATGTTTGCATAATTTCAAAAGCACAAGTTATGGCATTTATCATTACCACATTTACATACCTTTACCATTAACAGCCCTTTTTCCCACTTTGACTCATATTGAAAGTTAAATTACGAATCAGGTATCTAGCAATTGAATGTTGACTTCCTCAGGTCTAAAATTGCAGCATATTCCTACCCTACCCTGAAGCACTTCTATTTTGTTTGCTAATCGTATAAACTCTTTGGGACTTGCCTTGCTTTGTTCCTGTATGTCGTGTAATCTTAATTTGAATCCTACCTGTAATTGTAAAAACTGGATAAAATGCCTCTGTCCACAGTACACTCAATTTGGATATATTTTGGGGGGACAATTTGGGCAAATCTTATGAAACACTACTTTTAACTACTTTTTTTCTTTTTTTTTGATGCAGAGATTCGGCAAACGTGTAAAGGGATCTTGTTTGTGTCATAAAAGCTAAAAAAAAAATGTCTGAAATTGTAAAAGAGAAGAAAATGGATATGTGGCATCGCTATGCAAGAAGAGACTAGCTGGTATTTGCTAACCAAAAAACATAGATAAACAACAGTAGAGGAAGCGTTTTTTATAGGATCTGCCATTTTAGGTAGGGCAAGAAAAAGGTAACCTACAATAAAACAAACTCAATTGGATACTTTTTTATTGTTACAAATCAAATAATTAACATTTGAATCTTGTTATCTTCATTTCTTTTACATCAGATGCTCTTACAGAGTTCTTATCCTGTACTTGGTAGAGTCAAAACATACAGAGCTTAACAATATATATTTTTCATACTGGCAACATTCCAGTTATAAGATGGTTAAAGTAAACCAATTTAAAAGTCTTTTAAACACTGTGGTCATGAATCAGATAATGGAATAAGAATACAAAACTAGATTATACTGTATGTTGAGATGATACTCAAAAAATCTAATTTAGTTTGTTATTTTTGGCTACAGTTTTCTAAAGCACTCATTTGTTCATATAATTTTAAGAAAAATGTCCAGTTTTTGACATATAACACATTGCACTATATGATATTTAAATAAATTTCAATTTCCCAGTTTGAGTTGAGGTCTTATGCAGGGTAACTAGATAGTGTCAAATAAAATTATATGCAAAGGAGTAATTTGTCATGCTTTTAAATTGTTTAGAATTACTTAAAACCCAATTTGTTGTCGTCACTAAAAGTCTTAATTTAATATGCCTACCTATTAAAAAATATACATATCTTTTCACTAATATCAACAAATTTACACACTAAAACACTCTGTCTTCTACTGGTGTCTGTCTATGGCTCAAAACAGGAAAACACTAAAGTGCCAGAGAGAAAACAATTCTTTATTTTCTTACAAACCATATACTTATTTTAAAATGATATATGTTATTAAAAATGCCATTCAGGTTAAAATGTTTTATTGACACAGCGCCCCCTGCTGGCTCTCGCCTTAACACTTATCAATAGGTACCTGTACTTTTGTTTTAATGTCTTTGGGGGATAAAGATGATAAAGAGTAAAGAAAAAAGCACGTCTATTTGAAAATGCAATAATAAATACTGTATAGTTACGTTATGGATATGGTAATCATAGTTATTGATCTATTTTTATGTTGTACAAAGCTTGTAATATAGGAAAGAGAATGATTATAACGATGTTCCCTGATGTTTGGGTGAATGTGAGCCAGGTATGACCCACGGCTACCATTTTGGATCTAGTTTCTGTGAGTTTACAAAAAAAACCTTTATTGAAAATCAGGACTCGCTGGCCTCACTTTGACCATGTTCACTTCACTGTGCTCCTTCATGTAACCAATCATGTTTTTATCATTGAGAATAAAGAAATATATTCCTCTGGGAGATGGGTTTAAAACAATTCTGTGTTTTGTCTCTTCTTTGACCCTGTATGCAATTTTAATCGTGGAGGTTAAGACCTGAATTTGTTGAGTAGGGCTGATGTCACTGAAAGAAATTCATGATTTACTCGATTAGTCGACTAAAAAGGGGCAAAAGCATTCAACTATTAAGTATCACTACGTATCTGATCAAACTGTACTCACAAGATTACAACAGTATAGGAGTTGATGCAAAAACAACTGCAGAAAGAAATACTCATTTTAAAAATGAACTGTTGAGACTCTCACTTAATAACTTCTCCTTTCTCAGCAAATTGGGCTGTTGGGAATTATGCTTTAAATCAGAGGGGAACTGTCAGGCCTTCACTTCCATTCAAATTTGATATTATAAATGCTATTAAATTGCACAAAATATTCTCTTCATTGGATAAAACGTATATTTCTAAGGCCAAGGGGGCACGTATTGGTCAAGAGCAAAATGGATAGCAGAGAGAGAGAAGTTCAGCCAGACAGGAACGAAATGCAATAAATACCCGGCATGTTTATTTTACGTTCTATTCATTATTTTCCTGTATAATAGTTTTATTACTAGGTGGCTGAGAATTCCCTGGGTCAGGACTCATATGGGCATCCTTTATCTCTGAAGCCAAAGCCAGGGTGGATGCTCTCATACAGCTCCAGTCAGAGCTCCAGTCAAATGTGGCTACATTTTCTTAAGCATTGCTTTCCTGTTTTTCATGTCTGACACTGCTGCAAGTCAATGTCCCTTTATGGAACAATGATAAAGCTGAAAGTTGAATACAGAGGCAGGAATAGTTAGAATCTAAATCATACTGCTGCCTCTGCTGAAGATGGGGCATTCCAATACAGAAGTGTCCAATACTGAGCTGTGGATGTGCCCTTGAGATGGCTACTTCTCCCTTCATTACCTATGAATGTATTTGAACCATTACCATGTTACTAATAAAACTACTGACACTCAAAGACTTTTAAAATTGAATGTTTTATTCCTGATTAGTCCAGAATTAGGATCAGTTTCTTGAGACACAAGCCACTCAGTACTCCATCTCCTCTATCTCCTGGTGGTGGCACTGCTGGGCTAAAGTCCTTTTGACCGTGGCCTTCCTTCAGGTAAATAGTCCCATAGATCTTACTTTTAGCCCTGAAGCGCTTGCTGTCCACTTTACAGACAAGAGACCTTCTTTACTCTCTCTCTGGATGGCAGTTCAGTCTTCCTTTTCTTGGTTGTGCTCACAACCAACCAACAGTTTGCCTCCTCCATGGACGCCACCACAGAATATGGTCTTTTTTTTTAATCCCACATTTTCTCTCTGAATGCCCTTCATATTGTTGAGCAGACTTGAACTGAAGATGCCCATGTTTAAAGATGAATCCTCAAAGTTCATGCCTTTGAGAGAGGAAAGACACACATTCTAAAATATATTCCTCTGGTTGTTGACTAAACTGAAATGACCATGTCAGATGTTTCCTCAGCATCCATGGTGTTAGAAGAGGAAATGGACAGATGCTGCAATGTGTCTGTTTGTGCGGAGCTGTAGGAGCCTGTAAGAAAATGAGCTCCTCTGTCCCTCTATAGTCTGGTGCAGTGGGTGAGCAGGAGTGTCCATGACGGAGAGCAGTTTGTCCAGTGTAGAGTCTACTCATGCCCTTCTTGTACACACTGTTACTGTTGTCCCTAAAGTCCAGCCTGTGGTTCATATGGATGTTGAGGTACTGGTAGCAGGCCACTATTTCCACTTCATGGTCCTAGATGGTGATGGACTCCACTGGTGTCCTCTTCCTCCCGAAGTCAATCACCAGTTCCTTTGTCTGGTCATCGTTCAGGAGCAGATGGTTTACCTGGGACCACTTCACAAAATTTGTAATCAGTGTCCTGTTCTCTAACTCCTGACCATCTCTGATACACCCAACCACTGCAGAATCATCAGAGAACTTCTGCAGATGGCAGGACTCAGAGCTTTACTGGAAATCAGAGGTGTACAGAATGAACAGAAACTGAGACAGGACTGTACCCTGGGGTGCTCCTACATTACTGACCACAGGGTGGTCCCCAGTCGTACTGAGGCCTGTTTGGCAGGGAGTCAGTAATCCAGGAGACAATGTAGGAGCTGACAGCCACCCTGAGCAGCTTTTATCCCACAGAAAGGGTTGGATTGTGTTAGAGGCACTGGAGAAATCAAAAAACAATATCCGCACAGAGCCCTTAACACAGTTTGGCAGTGCTCCCACAGATGAATGCTGCCATTGTGTCCTTGGGCAAGACACTTAACCTGCATTTCACTGTTGTATGAATGTGTGTGTAATGGGTGAGTGGTTCCTTGATGTAAAGTGCTTTGAGAGCCTTGAAGGTGGAAAAGCACTATATAAAAATGTGACCATGAACCATTTTTTTGATTGAAAAATTCTGAAAACAATGAACTGAAAAACTAAATTAAAATCATGCACTCCGTTTTGATACATATGTGTTTAATCCTGGTCTCTTTTTTCATCCACAGCATAACAATGAATGCTTATGCTGCCTTGATCATTTTGACTTGTGCACAGTTAAGATGCAGAAGAGGGCGCCAGAGAGCTGCAGTTCATGATACCTTTTCATAAGTTTCCACATCACATATGAATATTGTTTCTGTCGCTTTCTTTCACTATATCTAATCATCCATTAACAACTCACTATTTTAAACAATTATTTAATATTTTTATTTAAATATATTTATTGACAGAAGAACACAGTAATCCAAGAAACTAAAGACTAAAGTAGGTGAGAGACTTTCTGACTTCTCCTGCTGTCCACTAAGCCTATTACACGGGGGTTTTAAAAACAGTCTCACGAATCACGACTGACAACAAGACATGCTCTGCACCGTCTGTTTACCAAATGTGCGACTGTGCGTAAAAAGCGCACGGAACAAAATGAAGACAAATTACGCACCAAAACTTTGAAAAACTGGGCCATTAACATCTTGTCTGTTTTAAGTTAAAGCCATGTGGCCCCAAGACATGGATAAAAACAAACCAAGATGCGTTTCAGAACCGGTTTTTGGTCCGGATTTCGACGCTGGCTCGATGTCGTCACGGTTGCTGAGGGCGAGAGAGTTTTCAGTGAACGCGATCCGGCGCCGGTCAGGTTCCGCCGCGGAGCGTAAAGTGAGCTGCGTGCTGGTGGGAGACGGGGCCGTGGGGAAAACGAGCCTTGTCGTGAGCTACACCACAAACGGATATCCGACCGAGTACGTGCCCACCGCGTTTGATAACTTCACAGGTGAGTTGGAAAAGTTTGAGTACACTTTATTTTATTATAAACTGTATTTTTGGGATACCAGTTTAGCATTGAATTAAACTAAGTAGTGCAAAATGTAGCCACAAAACACAACAGTCTGAAAATTAGCAACTAATTTCTCTTAAATTACTAAATTCTCTCTTGTATAGTTATGGTTGTGGTGGATGGAAAACCAGTGCGGCTGCAGCTCTGTGACACAGCTGGACAGGTGCGTTCAACACTAGAACATGAACGTCACAAAGTTCATTAAACCATGTCTATATAAAACCCCACCCCCTTTTTTTCTTTGTATTTTGCTGATACAGAAGTGGGGATTGATGGATGGAGCCATAAACGTAAGTGCATTTTACCAACTTAGGGATGAATGTGTTTGCAACACCCACAGCACTGATAATAATATAAACCTATTCTTTGAGAAGTTACATGGAATTATAGAATAAGGAATATGTGAAAATTAAAGTTCATTTGCAGATATCTCAGTTTTAAAAATTTCTTGTTGTTGTTTCTTTTTGATACCATCTTCTTTTATTACAGGATAGTTGAAAGGATTTGCTCAAGAAGGGACAGAAAAATATTTTTAATGCTCTAAAATAAATTTGGCTTTTGAGTGTTTTCACTGCTAGACAAAGCCTTTGACATGTTTTTCAAATGGCACAAGTGATTTCTTTATTACAGGGACAGTGCACATTGACCAACAATATATACTGTTTAATTTCATTTTTGTTTTATTTGAGCAATTTGTTACACAGTACAAAGAAAACATTCTTTAAATAAATACTACAGAAAAAAATGATACAACAATGCTCAAAACAACCGTCACATGTCAGGGTTTGTCATGAGGATTGTTTTCACTATTGCCTGGGGTACAGTGCAAACAAATGAAACACTGTAACTGTAAAATAACACTGACTATCATATGAATCAAAATGACAAAGTAGCAAGACATTTGCAAACAAGTGTTGTCACTACCAGCATTGCATACTGTTGTTGTGCAGTGCACTTCACCTTCCTAGACTGTGTGAATGTGTGACTTATGCGCGGTTGGAGACTGCAAAGAATTATCTTTCTGTCAATCTCTCTCAGTGTGACCTAGAAGAAGTGTTTTAAAATGTCTAAAAAGTTCACAAATGTAGAACCTGATTAATTCTATTAGTGACTACACCCAAGAACTCACTATATAAAAAAAACACAAAAACTTATATGTTAACAGCATTCAATTAAGTTTCTTCCTTCTGTATTCAATATTATTGACCTAGAATTTTGTGAAATCCCCTGAAAATACATTTACCTCTCCTCTCTCCCTCAGGATGAGTTGGAGCGTCTTCGTCCTCTTTGCTATCAAAACGCAGATGTCTTCCTCTTGTGCTACAGCGTGGTCCGACCCTGCTCCTTCCAAAATCTCACCCAGCGGTGGCTCCCCGAAATCAGGCTGCACTGCCCTGACTCGCCCCTGGTCCTGGTGGGCACTCAGGTGGACCTCCGTGAAGACGTCCAGGTCCTCATCCAGCTGGCCCAAAATCAGCAGCGTCCGGTGGGCTGTGAGGAGGGCCGGCGCCTGGCTCTGGAGATCGGGGCGGTGGGGTTTTGTGAATGCTCCGCTTTGACACAGAAGGACCTGAAGGACACATTCGATACTGCGATTCTGGCCAGTCTCCAGGAAGGGGCAATCTGCGGGGGAGAGGGGGAAGAGGAGAGGAGGAGGGGGGACACACTCAAACTGACTCTGAGGAAGAAGACCCCGGAGAAGATGAAGAGGCTGAGTGAGACATGGTGGAAGAAGATCAACTGTCTGATGGGGGAGCACAGCTGTGAACTCATATGAACAATTCGAATTTAATGGGGCACTGTGTAACTTTTATGTTTGTGGGTACACTACCTGCTTGTATCCATGGAGATGTTATTGCTGGCTGAAATGTTCCACAATATAACATTAAACATCTGTTTAGCATATTACAGGTGTTTGCATTGCTCAGAAATACCTCAAAAATCATGCATCTTACTGCGAGTATAAGGTTACCTCTCCACAGACCTGACCTGTAACTTTCCCTGGTGGCATGACCTTGTCTTCATGGAGGTCCAGAGAAAGCAGTGACACCTCTACGTACCATTAAAAAAGTTAGTGCAGATTTAAGTTATCACTCTATCACGCTATTTTCTGATCTTTGTTTTAATGTTGTTTCCTCTTTACAAACGTGCCTGGAGTTGTGTTTTGTTTCATTAACACATATTTAACACACAGACCTTCCACATTTAGGCTGGGTTCTTCTCTCAAACTGAAAAAACTCTGGACCACTTTGTGATTTGTATAATTTCAGCTCTGGAATTTTGTATCTCTACTGATCAAAAGGTAAAAGGAGCTGTTAACTTGAACTACTGCTTCATGACATCACAAGGTGGAGCTGAGCACTGGAGATGTAGAGACTAATAAACCAGGGTTGCTCAATGAAACATAACACAACTCCAGGTATGTTTTTGATGAGGTAACAATGTTCTAACATGGCTAAAAGCACACTGGAGTAAATTTTGCATATTATTGAACTTGAAATGCATATGACAGATTTTCATGTTTTCTAATTATTTATTATTTGGTAGTATCTGTGGTAAACATCTGTCTGTTTTAGTCAGGTAGCAGTTAATGTAAAACGTTTTTAAAAGTGAAATTTACTGGAAAAATGCAATACTGATCTTGACACCACAATGATGATAAAGCACTTTTTTTTAAGAATGTAATGTTCACCATCAAATAAAAGTAGTCTTTTATTTGTGCCATGTAGTCTAATACTTCATATATGGATCAAGAATTTAAGAAGGTCCTTTTTTTTTCAAGATATGTAATTTTTCCATCATTGATATTTTCTCAAATGAGTATCTAGTTTCAGTAGGCTCTGCTTTAGTATCCAGTAGCGTATCCTACCTCTTCCTGTCATTTCGTAATAAAAGTATTTGTATTTAAGCACTCTCTCCTGTGGTGTGCAGGTGACATGGTGCTGGTAATTGGATGAGCTCAAGACTCACGTGAGACTTCAGAAGATTAAAAACATATGGAGTTGCATCTGTTTCACACTTGAAAGGTGAACCCAGGGAGTGCATCTAGCTTAAGTACCAAGGAGGGATAGAAAATATGAATATATGAAACTGTGGTTAAAGAAAGAGACAATTCACTGTGTATTCTTTGTGTATTCACTTTGACTTATTATATGTATTTTGCTGACTTTTTAAAATGACCATTCAAAAGATATAATATTTTGTTTTAAATAGGTAATCACTATGGCAACGGTCAGCTATCATCTTTCTTAATTTAACCCATGGACAACTCAAAATTAGGCATAGAATATTATGCATCAATTACATCTGACCATAACTCTCAGGCCTATAAAAGCACTATGTAGACTAACTTTTCTGGTGAAGGGTCTGCCTCTTCCCTCCATGGAGATGATTTTTGCTTTGCCTGGAAGTTTCAGATGTATGGTATTAAACAGATCTATCATGTACTTATCTAATAACTAAGAGCTAATATTTTTTATATCTGAAAAGCAGGTGGCAGATCTCCACCAGAAGTTATAATGTAACCTTTAAGATATTAAATTCCTATCTTCACAATTGTGCCTGGATTTATCTTTGATTAGTTCTAAATAATAATTCTCTCTTTTTTTTCCTTTTACTTATGCATTTAGATCAGTTTACTTTATAGGCTATTAATGTTAAGTGTAACCTTCCAATGTTTGCCAAAGATTCATTTGACTATACCTGGCTTTATTTTAAGTTACTCATCTATATCCTATAAACCAGGGTGAGCAAAATTCAAAACAGGGACACAACCGAGTTGGAATGGTTCACATAAATAAAACTGAAAAGACCATGTCTCACATGTGGGTCAGTCATAACATGACTTCTGTTTTACCTAAACAATTACAATTTATCCCCTTCTTTACTGTTGGTGTATCAGCTTGGTCAAAAATAGGGACAACTGGGACATTTCTTGCGTAAAACTGAGACAAATATGCTGGGACAGAGACCTCAAACCTGGGACTGTCCCGGGTCAATAGGGACGTCTGGTCTCCCTACAACAGACTTAATTTTGGCTTTTTGCCCAAAGTCTTGCAACTTTTACATGTAGGCGGAGTTTAGGAAATGCGCAGGAGGCTAAATTTGCAGCCTGCGTTTGAAGTCTATAATATTTTGTCATACAAAAATTACACGTAGGTCCACGTGGGTTTCTGCTGTTGGTGGGTTGAACCGAGTTGAACTTTGAGATAGAAATCGCGCTCGTGGTGAATATTTAGCTAAAAATTTGGGGTCAGTCAGCAACCCCGCAGCTGCCGCACTCCCACAGACACACCGCGGCCTGTCTTGAATCGTGTCCGCGTCGCCATGCACTGTCCCCGGGTCTGGAGTGCCGTGAGCGCCCTGAGCAGAGGAGCGTTATGGAGGGGCCGAGCGCAGAGCCACTCCACCGCCTCCAGCCTGGATCTGAGCGGGATCTACCCGCCCATAGCGACTCCTTTCGCGGCTAGCGAGGACGTGGACTACCGTAGACTAGAGGAGAACCTGCAAAAGTACCAGCAAATCCCGTTCAAAGGTTAGAGATGCTAAAGTCGCATAACATTTGAAGTTTCGCTATTTTGAAAAAATGAAACTTGCAATGGCACAGAGGCTAAACGAAAACGGAACTAGGCTAGAGGTTGTTTCATGATCAGATGTTGGCCCCATAGATTGTGTATTACCCCAGCCGGTCAATTCTAAGTGTTTGGCGCCATCTACTGGCCAAATACAGCAGACGCGTAACACAATCAGAATGGAAATCTACAAGCTCTAATGAAGATATTAGTTTTTGATCGTTAAAAAAGTTATAGTTGGGAGTTGAATATTTATATTCATGGGTTTCAGCTTCTCGTTATGCAGCATTTTGGGGATTTTTTCACCCATTCAAAAGATATAATGTTTAATTTATTTCTTATTTTTAAATTTTATTTATTTGTAAAGGGACAGCACATATTAATGAACATAAAAAATGTAAATATATAAAGATTATAGCCAACATGGCTAATTTTCATCTTCAGTCCCTTGGCAGGTAGATGTAAAATCATCTACAGGACAAAGAAAACTACAGCAACAATCACACAAAAGTACACAACACCAGCACACTCAATATACATACAACACACTCACTATACACATAATTAATGTTCATTTGAAGTTCAAAATCAAGAGTTTAAGAGTTAAACCAACAACCCCTCAATATAAAAGAAAATGTAAATTGGTTAAACATGGTGACATATTTGACCATTGAACAACCACTGTTTTAAGGCTTTAGAAAATGCAGCCAGTGTTGAAAGCTCTCGTATATGAACAGGCACTGTATTCCATGTTTGACCTGCGCGATAAGCAAAGGAGAGTTGTCCACACACTTTTCCTATACGGCACAGAGCAGTCGCCTCTAGAGCCTGCTCTTGTGAGATTTGAATTTCTTTTCACAAACTCATTCAGAGGAGGTGGAGCAAGATGATTTAAAACTTGTATAACAAAATTAAATCTGCATATTTGATTGTGTTGTCCCAGTTTAAGAATTTGTATTTGTCAAGTATTCTGCAGTAGTGATCATTTGTGGGCTTTTTGTCTAATACATTAAGTGCTTTTTAATAGATAGTTTCAGCTAATTTAAGCATAGTTTTGCTTGTCAGAGTCCAACTAGTTATGCAATTAGACGCAGCAAAATCATTGAATTTAAATACATTATTGCCATGTTTGTCGTTAGATTATTTCTTATATGATGAAAATTTGATAAATTATGATTTTATGCACTGTTCTTTTGACGTGTTGTTTGAACGATAGTTGTGGGTCCAGTGTGACTCCCAGATACTTCACTTCATGGACCAGTTTCAGTTTTGTTCCAAGCACAAATACTATATAAGATATAGATATAAGATATAGATATAAGATATAATATATTTAAATGTATTTATTGCTATGATTTTGAAAACCTTCTGAAAATGATGAATAGTCCAAAATCACAACAGCAGTCACCTCACAGGCCTTCACAAAACTGTTGGTTTACTGAACAACAAGAAGATTCACCAGCACCATTGGAAACAACTGTCCCAGGGCATCATACTTTTTTTAGACCTTCCTCCTTGTCAAGAAAAAAACTCTTAAGATCTAGCAATGATTCTTTTGAACCGATAAATTTGTGTATTTATTTTGGGGACAATGCATATTATTTAACCTTTCTTTAAATATACCAAAACACCGGGGTGTTTTTTTAAACTAGAGATATACTAATGTTTGCCAATAGTAAAATAAATTAAAATAATAGGAATTTATAAGCTGCAATAGCCAATTACATAGGCAACTCGTCAAAAATATTAACGCTATTAACGTACAAAATATTTTAGAACTAGTAGTAACCAAATAGTCGCAATAATTGAGCTTGTTCTGAGATAATTGCAAAGAGAAAGACAGTCCAAAGTGATATAGGTTAGTTTTGTCCCACCTTGGAAATCTGTAATAAAATGGCACTGACATATCCTTGATTGTGTAACCCTGTTGTGATATGTAGTATGCTGGTGCAGGTCTGGTGGTGCAGGGCAGTAATGGGGAGTACCCGTACCTGACGGAGGAGGAGAGGGTGGAGGTGGTGAGAGTCGTCCGAAAGAACCTCCCCAAAAACAAGCTTCTGATGGCAGGTTCCGGATGTGAATGTGAGTCCAGCTTTTTATTCAGAGACAACAGCTGTGAGGAGTGATCTAAACAAGTTACATTACACTTTCTGCACACAACATAAGAATATAAGAAGGAAAACAGTGCTATTGTCTTGTTCATAATGGCAAACCTTATTATGCTACTTTAGCTACTCTGTCCTTCTGTTATCCATACAATGTCAAGTAATTAGATATATACCTATGGCGAGTGGGGCTGCGGTGACTTTGTCAGCAAATAAAGGAGTTTGGAACCTCAAATGATGTTGAGAATGGCTGGTCTATTTGTTTATAGGGATATCATGATATGATATTTTAGTAATACAATTATTGTCAGATGAAACATCCCGATTTAACTATTGACATCGTGACCAAACCAAACTTGCCTTGACTTTTATGTGTGACTCTGGTCTTTTGTTTGTAGCGACTAGGGCCACAGTGCAGCTGACTGAGAAGATGGTGTCTGTTGGAGCAGACTGCCTCCTGGTGGTGACTCCGTGTTTTTATAAAGGGAAAATGGACACTGCCGCGCTCGTCCACCACTTCATCCAGGTCTGACCATCTCCTCACTATAGGCCTATGCAGTATTTTCAACATAATATTGTAAATATTGTAGTGACTATTGTGCTTTTCCTAATAACATATGTAGATTTTGTGTACATTCAGTTTTTTCTAAACCTTAATAAAACAGTCTTCAAAGTGAAATCTCAGAGATGCATGGACAGACGAGCTGCATATTTTCTTATATGCGCTGCACGTTTCCATGGCAATAAGGCCTTGTCACCTGTATTACTACTGTTAAGTTAGGTAGTAGGTTTACTTGTAGTTTTAGCTGTAGTAGTTCTTACTTCTTGTCTCTCTTATTTTAGGTGGCAGACCAGAGCCCAGTGCCTATCGTTCTGTACAGTGTCCCAGCCAACACTGGACTAGAGATCCCCTTAGAGGCCGTGGTCACACTGGCACAGCACCCAAACATTGTGGGGCTGAAGGACAGTGGAGGAGACGTAAGGAACAAACACACAAGACAGCTGTTTACTATTGAGAGAGCTGAACTAAAACTACCTAAGAAAAGAAACAAGTCTGCTGACTTTAATCAAAAACAGCACCACTGATTTGCATCTGCCCCTTTATGATTCACAATGCAACTGAATTCTTCTATGCTTCTGGCTACACTTATATGCTCACTCAGAATCCAATTATTATCATATTTCTGGGGTTGTTAGACTATTAAACATTACATGTAAATGCCAAAAAATCATTTTAATATTTTTAGTCTTTCTCATCATGATTCCTCTGAGTACTCACAGAAATCAGATAATAATTAGATATTGGCAATGTAAACATAGCCACTGATTTAAAAAAAAAAAAAAAAAGAACAAGTATGTTATCTTTGTAGCAATTGTGCCTTGAATGCAGAGGAAGATTACTCAAACATGTACAAATTACTCTTAGCTTTGGATTTGGTAAATGAGAAGGGAAAACAATGAAAACATGTTTAGAAGTTTCTAGTAGTTGATTTTCAATTTGATAATATGCTCCTTAATGCTTCTGGATGTGTTATCACAACTTTCTTCACAAACTCTTCTCAGACAGATGCTAAAATGCCGGTGCGGTCTCGCCTGTCCGTCAGAGTGCCACAGCGTTGGTGAATAATCTTTTTCGTCCGTGTTTTAAATGACCTTTAGTTGGCGCCTCTGGCCTTTTCTCCGCCCACAGCTCCAAGTCTGAACTGCGCCCACGCCATTCTCGGACAGGAGCTCAAACCACTCCTCTCGTCTGGCAGCAGCCCACTCAGACTACCGCACAGGGCAAAATTTAACAAGGAATATTCAAGTATGTTTACTGGAATTAGTAGCAGTCGTAGAAGTTGTAAGAAATAACATTAGTAGTTGTGGTAATGATGGTAGTATTAGTACTTGTAGAAATGTGTAGTAATAATTGTCACTGAGGTATAGTTTAAAATACGGAGCAGAATTTTAAATGTGCACTATGTAACTTTCTAGTGAAGGATCTGCCACCTGCTTATAGAGATGGAATTGCTTTGTCTGGAATATTTTACAGTATAACATTAAACTTAACATTGCTGTTGCTTTTATTGCTCAAAAATATCTTGAAAAACATGCTTTCTTGCTGTGAAGAGGGTCGCCTCTCCACAGATCTGATCTTTAACTTGGGCTGGTGGCATTGGTTGATTGTCTCCAAATTTGGTTTAAAACCATATTGTGGGACATTCTTGGGAAAGTAATAAGATCTCACGGACACGAGAAGCAGAAGTAGTAGTAGTAGTAGTAGTTACTTTTGCAACTACTTCTAGGTATTCCTAGTTCAGTTACTGTCAACTTCACCTAATATATTTATACTTATTAGCCCACATTCACATCATTTAGTCCTGTCACTGGTTTGTACGATTCTCTGCTCTTCTTTAAGTGAAATCTGTCATAGAGTTATAAATGAGGTGTCAATTCCCCAAAGGGACCATTTCATTTCATTGTCTTCTGCCCATGTTGTTTTTTCTACTTTAATCCAGATGTGCACCGACAACTCTCTATATATCCAAATAATTATCTCAGGAAAGTAATTAAAATGCCCACTAACGACTTCTCCCAGTAAGAGCCAATTGCCTTTGTAGCATCATAAGACACAAGATGATCTTTTATTGTGAAAATAATGATTAAAATGACAAGCAGTGTAAATTTAGAGCAATAAAGAATAGCTTTCTTAATGGCTTGTTGTAGTGTAGTAATTAGTTAAAGAATTGATCTAGGATGAATTAGAGTCAAAGCAAATATGCCTGAAAAATAAGGTAAAAAAATACTGAATTGTTTTGGATTACATGGTTTCTTTGTTATGAGTGACTTGGTTATTGGGCCATATTTATCCATTTTAATACTTCACGGTTGCTGTCAAAATATTTTTCACATTTTAAAACATTTTAAAAACTTAAATTCTTAACTTGAACTGACAAATGTGTAACTGCTTTGGTGGATGGTCTGCCACTTGCTTTCTTTGAATGTTTCTCAATATGGCATTAAACTCATCTTCATGTAGACAAGTCAGGGCATGTAATAGGTCAGATCTGTGGAGAAAGTATAAGAACTGAAATTGCATAGGAAATAAATTTAAAGTTAGTTATGTGAATGGCAGTAGTGATCCCATCAAAACCTAAAGGTTAGTCAGTCTTCTCCAGGGTTCCAGTTATAATTAATTAATTCATTAATATAGATATTATATAACTTGCTTTTATAAAGATTCAATTTACAGTGCACACTTACAGTGCATCCAGGAGCATGAACATTTGAGAGAAGACTGAAATGTTATGTAATAATCAGAATCTATAAATCCACACAAAACTGGCTAAAATGTGTCTAAATGTAAAATGTATTAGTTGAGGTTGAAGTACTTGACATGTGAAAGGACTGATATAATTACCCATTCATGTGCAGAAATATCAGTTTATATACTGTACCTGGCTTTATATTAAAGATTATGAGACTTGTATACATTGTATCTTAACTTATTTTGTAATTAAGTATTAACATTATATTCAATATTAAAATTTCCTCAAAACAACATTCACAATATTATCATTGCCCACTCATCTAATGCTAAACCAATACACTAATCCCATGCATTTCACAACATGTTTGTAGAGCTCTCTAAACTACTGGGATTGCAGATTTTATTCCTTATAAGACCCCACAGAGACAGGATATTTTATTATTTGCAGACGTCAGTATAATACTCAGATAATTCGCTGCCTTTGCGGTTTTGATTGCGATCAATCTTGTACCTCTCTCTCTACCTGCATTTCTATATTCTCCCCATATTATCTATAATTCTCCATTACCTGCAGGGTTGTTTGGCTTTTCAGACCCTGCTGTGCCATTCGTTTACAGCAGGGAGCCAGGTCTAAATATCCAGCTACCACTCTCCAATCAATTACAGCTATACCGTGTGATGAAAATGACGCCCATTCTGACATATGATGGACAGGCGACCGCTAAAAATACCCCCTTTTTCTCCCCGGTGCTTTCCTCCGCTCCCTCCCTCCTTCTTAGCTCCTTACATCTCTCAACATTTCTGATTAGTATTTGGCTTTTTTCATACATCCACGTTGACAAAAGCAGCTTAAAAAGACGCAACAAAATGGCATTAATTATTCATGAGTCTACCTACCCCCCAAGTCATTTGAAGTCCACTTGGGATTTCAGTCTTTTTTTTCTACTTTCAAAATATAGGGGGAAAAACACCCACCTTTCTCATCACGTTTTGAGCGATTTGTTTACATTTCTAAGCCGTCCCGTGGGATTAAAAAAAACTTGACAGAAAAGAGAAAATGTGTGATTTTTTTTCTTCTCATTTCTGTTTTTAGATCACAAGAATTGCGTTGATTGTTCACAAGACATCTGCACAGAAGTTCCAGGTTCTTGCAGGGTCGGCTGGGTTCCTCATGGCTGCCTATTGTGTTGGTAAGAATCACAGTTAGCATGTTTTTTTCACTGCGGGAAAAGGGCAGGAGTCAGAGAAATATTGGGTTGTTGCTTGTGTAAATCAAAATACAATAGAAGTGTTAATAAAAGGAGTGTAGCTTTGTTTACATGGCCCAAGTGCATGTAACAACAAATAGAAGTAAACATGGTATGAACTGGACTGTGACTTTACATTGTCCCCTGTGGTTCTGTACAACACAAAGGGTATTAGTCTACAGCAGGGTAGTCACAAGTCAGCGATTATTTTTATAGCGTGTGTATTATTTGTGACATTCAGAAATGGTTAATTCTGTTTTGTTTGTTTTAAGGACCCACAATACACTATTTTCTGATCTATGTTATAATATTGTTTCCTCATCAAAAACATGCCTGAAGTTGTGTGTTAAACATGTGAATGAAACAAAACAGAACACTGTTCCACCTTGTGATGTCTTGTGGTAATACAGAAAGTCCTCCACTATGTTTTTAACTCCATACACCTTCACTAGAATCATTTAGATGATTTCAGCCCTGGAGTTTCCAATCTCTACTGAATTGTAGGTAAAAGGAATTTGTTAGCTGGAAAACTACCACAACGTGACATTATAAGAGGGAAGATTTTGAGCTTTGGAGATGTGTGAATGAAATAAAACACAACTCCATGTTTTTGATGAGGAAACAATATTATAACATACATGGCTTAAAGCTCACAAGAATCCATTTTGTGTATTATTATTATTATTATTAATAATAATAATAATAATAATAATTATTATTATTATTATTATTATTATTATTATTATTATTATTATTATTATATTAA
The DNA here is from genome assembly GCF_026225935.1 of Boleophthalmus pectinirostris. Lineage (NCBI taxonomy): Eukaryota > Metazoa > Chordata > Actinopteri > Gobiiformes > Gobiidae > Boleophthalmus > Boleophthalmus pectinirostris. The sequence goes on along the minus strand of NW_026571190.1, from coordinate 13,687,779 downwards.
TTAATAATAATAATAATAATAATAATAATAATAATACTGACATCTTTTTTATGAATAAAATCTTGGCATGTGTTTTACAGTCTGTATGTGTAGTCCAGATAACCATTTCAATTATTTTAATAGTTGACCTGTCTGGGTTATTCCAACGAATTGTTGTAGGCCTAGTGTACAGTTAAAGGTGCACATGACATGTACTTTACTGAGAGAAGATCCATGACATGATCCATATAGAGGCTGCTGTACTTCTGAGTATCCATCTTGTTTTGAAGTTGCAACGTTTTCATGATTTCCATGTGGTACACGTTTGCGAACGCTGGATTAGATAACACTTTTGGGAATATTCATGGACACGGCACTCAAAACCTAATGAGTCATCTCTGCATACGGTGTGAGAGGAATCTAAACCAGCTGCAGAGACACTGATGAGTGACTGATATGGAAATCTGCACCTCGAGCGAAAAGAGCAGTTTTAAAGTCCGAATTCAGGATCTAGATGCCCCCAATGAAGGGGCGGGGCAATGAGCTGTCAGTCAAAACTCAACTGACAGATTTGAAGGAAATGTAGTTTTGAAAATTTGACAATTCCAAATGTCATTTGCTGGGGATGGGACATGATGTCTTTCCAGGATTTCTCAAGACCAAAATGTCCCAAGGCCTATCGACAGTTTTAAACAGGAAGTCAATTGACCTGTTTCTGTTTCTATTATCAAGCCATTTTAAGTATTGGACTACATTGAACAAAAATGATGATATATGTGCGTTGTAGCCTATAAGTACTAGTAAATACCTGGAAAAAGAGAATATGTCTTTTTACAATACTAGACCATAGAAACTCAATAATAACAATGCTACAATTAATTTATCTAGTGCTCTCTTGGTGCTTTACATTGCATTTTCATTCATTTCACTGTAAATTAGGAACATTTGATGAATGAATCATTATTTCCATATAAATGAACAACTTTCAAAAATGCATAAATGTATAAAAAAAACTACATGCATATTTAAATTATCCCACGATTGTATAGCTTTTAGGCAGTTTTAGTTTCTTCAGTTAGAGTTTTGACCGGCTTCTCTAGTTGTTGCCCATGCTCCCAGTGCGAATCTAAATGGGTGGGATGTTGAGCTGTCAATCAAAAACCAACAGCTTCGAGGAAAATGATTTGGTTTGGACAAATAGATTGAATTGCATAGATTTGAATGTTATTACTCCTTTGAATTTTTTTTATTACTTTACTTGGTAATTAATTTAATTGGTTATAAGTCAGTAATATGAGTAGATCCCAAAGTTACAATCAAAATAAACCACTTTTCAATATGCAAAATGGCCAACCAACAATATTGAATTTTGATGTCCAAATTTATGCTGTAAATGCCCACGCTGCCACAGCGACACTGAAGGGGGTGGGAAGATGAGCTGTCAATCAAATTCAAACTCATAGCTTTGAGGGAAAGTGCTCGAGTGGTGGTCTGTGCTTATATTGGACACCTAGATGGATCTGTAGATGTGTTATTTTTTTCTGATAGTTTGACATCTCTCTGACACCAAATCACATACAAGGTTTTTTTTTTTCTTTAGATTGATTTGGTCTGGATGTTAAGTCAGCTGCATCTTTATGTTTTTGTCCACATACTACAACGGGATGTTCAAACTATGGCCCAGGGGCCAAATCTGTCACTCAGACATTTTTTTGTTAGTCCTCAGGCGCAACTGACCATAAACAGAATGTTTTTACTACAAATGTAAGTAATCCTACCACTAGTACCTCAACAGCATCAAATTACATTGCGATAACAACTTAAAACTACTGTCCCAAGCCTTATTAAAGGTATGTAAATTACACCAATGTGAATGACTCTATGGCTCTCTGCTTCAAAAACCTTTGGGTATCCCTGCTCTAGAACTACGAGTTTGTACTTAATTTGAGTATATATGCTGTGCCAGTATATAATATTTAGAAGTTTGCTAAAATTACATATGACGCTCATGGTATTATAGGTGTTTCAAATGGGTTGGCAAGGCATTTGTGCATTTGGCCAATACTGTTTAATACACATTGGGGCTGATAAAATGAATATTGAAAATCTTCTTAAAAATAGAAATTCTCAGGTTCAACATTTGTGAATTCACCTTTTGGAAATTTCATGGCAAAGTACAATATTATTAATATGGAACACTGGCTTTTTCCTTCCATCTGGCAGTATGACATCTTCTAGAATCTGAAAATCATCAAGAAAAAGAAGCGTGAATGTGGATTTTGAGACGAAGAAAAATTAAGTACATTTTCTGTGATGATGTTCTTTGGCATAAGTTGTGCTTGCATTTTGTTTCCAGTTGTCCAGTTAGAGCACAGCATGATTGTATGTCGTCTGTGTACAGGTGCAGTGGGCGGAGTCTGTGCTCTGGCAAACGTCCTAGGCCCTCAGGTGTGTGAGCTGCATCAGCTGTGTTTGAGTGGCCAATGGGACAAGGCCCGCGCTCTGCAGCAAAGGCTCATCGAACCAAACACAGCTGTGAGTCACTGCTCATTATGCATATTATTTTATAACACTATTTGGTAACACTTTATAATAACTATTTATTTTTAATGAACAGTTCATTTGGTGGTACCTGTGGTAAATATGTATTATAATTTTACATTGATTAAGTGGCAGTTTGTGGAAAAAGTTGAAGAAAAGTACAAAACTGCATGAATACCTCTATGTATGTCATCAACACAGAAAATTCATTCCAAAACGCAGGGACAGACACAGAGTTTAAACCTTCATTTAACAAAGTAAAGGTGTGTTATTTATTTTTATTAGTCTAATCATAACTATTGTGCAGTTTAGACCTGCTTTGGCCCTTGTTAATTATAATTAATTAATTATATAATATTAATTAATTAATATTATAGTTTCTAAGTTATTGAATCACCTCTCCATATCAATTAACCTATGTCACATCTGCTGCCCATGTGATGTCTAACTGCTTGATTAAGGGGTGGGAGTTAGGGTTGGGATATTAATAATGTTCTCATTGGTAAAAAAAAAAATTACTTGAAAACTTGTATTATTACTGAGAGTGGGGCCGCCTCTCCACAGATCAGACCTGTAACTTGAAAGTGAAACGTGAAAGTTTAATGCCACCAGAAAAATAGTGCAACTTTTTCTGAAGCAGATGTTATTTCCTGAAATGTGAGGCATCTTGACTAATCCATTTATCTGACCGCCCTCTGCCTTGTGCTCCCTGCAGGTGACCCGTGGCCTGGGCGTCCCAGGTCTGAAGACGGCAATGGAGTGGTTTGGTTTCCATGGAGGCACCTGTCGCTCTCCTCTGCAGCCACTCACAGACACACAGGCTCAGCAGCTCAGGAAAAACTTCTCAGACAATGGATGGATATGAACTCAATACAGGACAGAAAACAGTATATGCAAACGACAGCCTTCCCTTCATTAGTATATTATGTCCAGTTTATTACTGAAAGACTGATTGGACGAGGGGAGTGTGAGCTATCAATAAGAAACTGTCAGCTTCGAGGAAATTACTTTCTTTGGACTTATAGATTGAAAATATATTGATATCGCTATTATTAAATAAATACATAAATAAATGAATAAATAAATAGGTAGTGCATTTAAAGAGAAATTTGCATATATATAACTTTATTATTTAGTTCAAGGTCAATTATTGCATTTTTTAAAACCACACTTATTGTTAATTATTTGTAATTAACAATACAAATGATGATTCAGTGACTGATTGAATTGAAAAAGAAAATATGCTGTATTTCAACAGATTACAATGTAATAAATCCTCAAAGATTTTTGTAGCCATGAGAGTATTTATGAGTATTTTTATATATTTGGCATGATTTGTTTTTTGACTATATCAAGTGTAGGGCATGCCAAATTGCTCAGTTAATGTTTATATGTTTCAAAATCTTAAGCAGTGAATTCATTGTGAAATTCTGATGGCAGTAGCTCAGTGGCTAGCACTCACACCTCACAGTAAGAAGGTCCTAAGTTTGACTCCTGGGCCTTTTCTGCCATGTTTGCATGTTTTCCAGGGAATTCCAGTTTTCCATCAAAAAATCCTAAAACAGTACTGACCAAGACTAGTTCAGGATTTGGAGATGGGTTCCTGAGTACCCACTGCTCCTGACAGGTTGCCCGAGTTGCATAGAAGGATGGGTCAAATGTCAGACAAGACAAGGCAAGTTTATTTGTTATAGCACAATTCATCCAAAAAAAAACAAAAACCACACAGTTCAAAGAAGACATAAAAATGATCAGCCATATCAGACATCGACCACACTGACATTTGAAATATTTACTCCCTTTGTAATACACAGGTTTAGAGTGTGCCCTGTGTTGTGGGTGGACTCACTGACATGCTTGAGTCAGACCCAACATTTCAAGGACAGCAGTGAGCTCTTTCTGTGCATTATCCACATGTACATTAGAATTCCCTGTAATGACTAAACCATCGAAGTCTGAGCGTACGACTGAAAACATCTCAGTAAAATCATTGATAAAACTTTGACCACAACTTTTTGCTGTGGGTTACGGCCTACAGTAGCTTTTGTGTTCAGCGAATAAACAACAAGAAGAATTTGACGTGTTTCCTTACACTGGAACGCTACACTGGATAAGGTTAACCTAACCCTAAGGCACTACAGACACATGTGCAGCGGTTATCTCATCACAAATTAACCATACAATAAAGTAATTTCTCTTGTAAGAATACAGCACAAATTTATTTTCACATTATTCCACTCTCTGTTACACAAAGCTTGAAGAGAGGGTCAGTGTTTTTATCGTTTCTTCATAAATAAACGTCTTGGTAGCACACAGCGTTGAGAGCGGGAAAGTTAAGAATCGTAATTATGTCTGTAATTAAAACGGTGTCCATAGCAACTGCACTTCGTCAATCTTATGCAATCAAGTCTCCAATTAGCACCAGTTAGCTTCAGTAGCAGAAAAACAAAAGAGATGCACTTTTCGCTGTTTGTATTTGCATTGTGGACCACACTTTTGGACATTGAGAGACATGTGTGGCTCATTCTCCTGATAACCGTCTTAAATACACCAAAAGTAAACACAAACTTGGCCAATATGTCCAGTGGTTTTGCAATAAGTCAGCATTACAATTCTTATCAGTAGAAGCTGTATTTGATCTGAACATGCTCATCTCGTATCGTGTCTGTGAAATTTGAATTATAAATGCTACATACTGTATCTTTAAGTGTTTGAGGACCTCATGTTTGCATTGCACTTCCCTATTTGTCCACTCGGGGGCGCTTTATTCCTCTGGTGTCTCTGATCTCTGAATAAAGCAGTCGGTGGGGTTGTGTTGAAAGGAGCAGGAGGCACAGCTCAGTGACACAACGAGACTCATGGGAAAAAAGAATAGCACAGGACAGAAGTTAATGATTTTGGGGACAACAGAAAATTACATAAATCAATACAATTAAATATAATACAATAAATTAAAAACAAAATTAATAATAATATAACAATAATTCAATAAGTTGTATTATTTTCTGTTGTGGGTCTGTTATGGAGATGTTATTGTTTTGCTTAAGCTGTTCAAGAGTATGGCATTACATTTATCTATCTCAATGCAGACGAACAGGACATGCCACCCGCCCAAGTTACTCGTCAGATCTGCAGAGATGAGCCTGCTGACAGTATAAATTTTTAAAGATATTTTTCATGGGATAAAAACACCTGTAATAAGATTGATTTGATTAACATGCATGTTGACAAGCCAACATCTTCCTGCAGCATTCAGCCATTTTGTTCCTCACTGTTGAATGAGCATATATGGATAATCACAGTTGATATTTTTGATATCTATTCTGTAAAATACCGTCAAATATACCCTGATATAGCCATGTCTTTTGCAAGAATCTTATTAACCCACTCCTCCTTTGTTATAATCTCAGACAATTAAACCTGACGTGTCTTTAGGCGTTTGAGCAATATATTCCAATGTAATTATGAGATTAAGCAATTTTCTCCAAAGGCAAATCTTGTCCACTTAGCTTTCTACCACTTTGTATAAGGACAATAGTGATCATCATATCCTGAAACTGGCTTAAATAAAATCCACAAATTCATTCCTCCTCTCCTATGTAATCCAATATAATGTAATATAATGTAATGGTAGTCTCCTCTCACTTTTAGCCCTATAGACTCTGTGTCTGTTAGGTGCTATGTCTTGCCTTTGCTTATTATAGAAAGGTATGAATATTTAAAATGGCCAACACAATAACAACAACTGTGTCTTGTTTATATATATTATGTCTTTTACCAGATTTCAAAGTATCTGTATCTGTGGGGAGCTTGTTCAAATCAAATCAAAGTTGCAAATTTAATCATTGATTCATCCATTGCTTTCTATTATCTAAACCTTTTGCCATGGCTCATCTATTATGTTTTTATTTGTTCACAGTAAAATACAGTTTTCAGCAACACAGCCCTTTTTCCAGCCCTTTTTCAAAGGTGCACTGCGCAACTTTTCTAGTGGAGGGTCCGCCACCTGCTTGTCTCCATGGAGATGTTATTGCTTTGCCTGGAATGGTTCCATGGTATGAAATAAACATATCCGTCTAGCATTTATTCATTACAAGTGTTTCTTTTGCTTAAAAATACAATATTCCTTCTGTGAATACGGCAACTCTCCACACAGATCTGAATTGTAATGTAGCGTAGTGCTGTAACCTGCTTGTCTCCCTAGTGATAAATAGGTTTAATCTGTGCTGTGGAACATTCTAGACAAGGCAATAGCATCTCCACGGAGACAACCAGGTAGTGGACCCTCCCCTAGAAATGTTACGCAGTATACCTTTAAATGGATCTTAAAAATCAAGATTCTTTGGTTTGGATTACCATAAAATTATTGAATCTAAAGGTGGCATATTTTTAAATAGGATTTTTATTTTATTTTTTTAACTTTGTCTTGTTTTTGCCCATTCTGGTGAAAACCTACAAAATATTTCTAGACACAAAATTATCTATAAACCCCAAATTATGTAGGCAATATTTATGGTTCAATAACCCAGAATTAGCTCAAATGAAAGCTGCTAATTCATTTTCTCACCCTCTCCCATGTAATCCAATAAATATAATGTTATAGTCATATCTATATGTCTTACACAGAGGCTTCCTTAAGGCTCTGACCGCTCTGTCTACTGGCCCATGTAATATGTGTGTGTATAGCCCAGATTAAACTAAAGCTAAAAACATGCCTCCCCCCTCCTCCTCTTCTTCCTCCTCTTCCTCCCCCATCATTTCACATTTTTGTCCCTCCCCCTTCCTCCCATCCTCCAACCAACTCGCACTGCTTTGAACCTGAACCATAGGCCTTTTTAACAACTAAAATGAGACGCAATCAAACAGATTCAGGGAGAGAGAGAGTGGGGGAGGGACTGCTTGTATGGAGACTGTCACACAAAAGATGCTATGTTAAAAAAAGCGCAGGAATGTACAGGAAATGTTATAGATGTGATTAAAAAGCAACGCGTTTTTGAGAAATATCACAAGGAATGCACAGGGCTAGCTGTAACCTTATGGGTACGGGGAATATTGGTGTAAAACAAAGTGGAAAAAAGGCATTCCTATATATTAAAAAATAGGAACGTATTAGAAGTATGTATATGTGGAGTTTTTTTTTTTTTTTTTTTTTTAAACAATAAATAAAGCAGGCATTCCTACACAAAAATTACTTAATACAGATTTAAAATGATTGAAATAAAAAAGGCATGTATTCCAAAATCAACGTTTTCAAGCTTTCAGTTGTGTTAATTTTTACTCATCAAAAATGTATCTGGAGATGTCTATTGAATAATCCTGATCATTTCAGAGATCGAATTGCTCATACAAAAAGATGAAGTTATCTGTTTTGTGCTGTTTTTATGCTCAGTTAAATTAACTTCACTTTTTTTAGGTAAAATTATAAATGCCAAAAACTAAGGTATTTAAAGAATATAACAAATATGTAAAAGTGCACAGAGCAGGATTTAATTCATATATTTTGAATTAAATCCATTTTAAAAGTGAAAGTGACAATTTTTTTTTTTTTTTTTTTGTTAGCAATGAAAACATCTGTACTTGAATAAAGCATTTAATTCCATACTGTGGAACATTCCAGGCAAAGCAGTAACTAACTAACCAGAAAAAATGACACAGTAAATATTTAAATAAAGTAGTAACTATAAGTAATGACAGCTGTAAAGTTTCTGATGGAGGATCCAGCACTTGCTTGTCTCCATGGAGATGATCTGGGATGTTTGACAGTGTGGCATTAAATTTATGCATCTTGCCTTGAGAGGTGTTTTTATTGAGTAAAATACCTTGACATTCATTCATATACAAATCAGGGTCACATCTCTACAAATCTGACTTGGTCATAGGTTTAACTGTTACACATTACAGGTCAAACAATAACATCTCCATGGAGACAGGGGAAGTGGCAAATCCTCCACCAGAAAAGTTACATAGTGCAGCTTTCAGTATCCTTTCCTCATGTTTCTTCTCTCTGCAGTGATCTCTACCAGACACCAGTTTCTATAGTGCTCCGAGTGATTCAGCCTTGCCCTGACTCCCGATTATTATATACATCACCAGAATCACAGGTGTCACCATGGAAACGGAGGCAGTTTGAAGTGAAAGTTATAGAATAACTCTAGAAAGTCTGTGATAGTGGGCGACTATTCATCTCATTGTGGAGACTGAAATCTGTGTCACTATATGGGAATGTTTTATGGTATCACTTCACCTTTATTAGCATAATAAAGCATGAACCCAGGCAAAACATATACAGAAAAAATTGTTTATTAAGAATTAATCCAGGTTTAGGAGCTAGCCTAAAAGTTAGTGTTACTAATCAATGATGCAACAGTACTAAAAACTATGAACTCAAGTAAAAGTACAGTTATTTGGCTAATCCGCAATTATAAATACAAGTTCTGATGTCAAAAATGTACTTAAGTAAAAGTAATAAGTGCATGGGAAAAAAAAAACTACTATTATAACTACTAGTTATTACAATAGTTATGTTTTAAACCAATTTTAGAAGCATTTTAGATCATGCTTTTGCACAAAACTTGGAGCAATCATGAAGTATAAAACTGGAATAGTAGTTTTAAACCATCTGCATCGTCTTTGAGCTCTGACCAATCGGAGCAGATGATGCAGTGTTGTGTGCTTGTTTGTACAGAAAGAGGCAGAGATGGCTGTGGATGTGGACTTGCTGTCAATAACTTCTATGGTTTAAAATGTAACTAATTACAATGTACCTGGTTACAATTATGCTCTTATTACAAGTACAAGTAATAATAATAATAATAATAATAATAATAATAAATAAATGTTACCCAATAAATCCAGAGTATGTGTAAGAGATAAATGCCTCCACAACTGTTTGCTTGATTTGGTGAAAATGTATCTTGTTTATTAATGTTAAACGTTAAATTAATTTCTTATTTCCCTCAAAATGTCAGATTTTAGCCTATATGTATATAAAACTTTCTCTCCTCCTCCTTTGCTCTATCCCTGCTGGTGGTTAGTTGGTGACTGGTCCCTGATTGGCTACAGCTTCGACTCTCACGACGACTTCACATTGTTGTTTTCAGTCTCATTGTGTGTCTGGAGGTCTCTTTACGTATACTTATGCAATCATTAAAGGTCTCACATTTTCTACAATATTCCAGCTTTGGACATCTCAATCTCAAAACCTCCGCGTGCTCTGTTCCACCAGCTGATGTCATACGGTGATGTCCAGTAGTAGTGTTTTTAAAGTCCCTACTACACCTTACCTTATTTTAATGCCCTAACTGCTATGCCTTATTAGATGTCAGCTATTGTTTTTAAGCATATTTAACCTGCATCGCTCCCTCCTGTGCTTCCTCTTCTGGTAACAATGGCCTTTAGTATGAATTACATTTACCCATTGCCTTACATTAAGCTATAAAATATTTAAAAAAGAAACAATAAGGTGAGCTGAAGTATTTTTAAAACTCTACAGGGCCCAGAGCAACATATGAAAACCTATAATTTAGCTTCTATTTAAAAATCCTCTTCCTCCTCTTCTTCCTCTCTCTCGTCTTTCTCTCCATCTCCTCTCTCTCCATCTCTCTCTCTCTCTTGCTTCCTCCGCTTTCTCTACCTCTCTGTCACTCTTCCTCTCTAACCCTCACCCCACTCCTCTCCTTTCTCTTCTTTCTTTCTTTCTTTCTCCCTCTGTCTCTCTTCCCTCTCTCCCTCCATCACTCTTTCCTTTTTCTCCATCACTTCCTCTCTCTCTCTTTCACTCTTTCAATCTCCCCTCGCCCCTGTCTGTTTCTGTTTCTTTCCCTCTTTCTCCCTCTCTCCTCCCTTCTCTCTTTATCTCACTCTCCTCTCTTCTTTCTCTCCATCTCCTTCTCTCTTTTTTTCTCTCACTCTCCCCTTTCTCCCTGCATCTCTCCCGTCTCTTTCCTGTCTCTCTATGCCCCTCCCTGCTTTAACTTTGCTCTCTCCTTTCTCTCATTCTTTTTTCTCTCACTCTTCCTTTCTCCTTCCTTCTCTCCCTCTCTCTTTCTCTCCTGTCTGAGCGTGTGATATATGTTTTAATAACGTCTCTCTCTCCGCTGCAGTAACTCTCCTCCATCACTGAGCCTGTTCGTGGGCCGCTCCCAAAAGTGCACTTCTGAGCCAGACCCAAATCTAGTTTTATTTTATTTGTTCATCTCATCTGACATTTGTGCAGATCTGTTCAATATTGTGGTTGATATGTAGAGTTGCTATTTTAATACTAAGGAGGACAAAAATGTAGATTAAATTAACTCAAAATAATAATAATAATAATAATAATAATAATAATAATAATAATAATAATAATAATAATAATAAAAATGACTTATATACTATGACATTTTTTCTGCATCATACAAAATAAAAGTGTAACTGTTTTATTCCTCAGAGGTGGAATAAAACTAGGCATTTGCTTATGTAACTTTTGAATACAATTTTACGTTTTACCCCTACTTGAGTGAATACTAATATGTTCAACAGTGTAACAATACTCTTACTTGAGTAAAAGTTTTGACTACTCTCACAAGTGATAAAAGCTTTATGATGATGACAAGTTTAAATCATTTCAAAGTAGGCTGTTTAATTTTTTCCCCTCCCATTTACATTAAAGGTTCTATATTACACAAAATTGACTCTTACTGACTCTCCGTGAGCTGGTGGGGGTAAATCAGTGTAGGATCGCCACTGCTTGTGAACCTTAAGCCATGTTATAATGTTGTTACCTCATCAAAAACACACCTGGAGTTGTGTTAACCCTTTACCTGTCTACATTTCCAAAGTTCAAAATGTTCTGTTCCACCTTGTGATGACATGAAGTCCTATAATTTCCAATCTGGCGCCACCAACTGCCTCCGCTCAATTTCATTTCTCTCCAGGGACTAGGTCAGGAATTGGAATACACTAGACGGTTTGCAAGACCCCTGAAGTTGTAGACAGCGCACTGGCCAACCAGTGAAGAGCTGTGAAGCCATGAAGCCATTTGTGGTACAGCACAACAGTAAACAACACGGTTGAGATGGATGTAGACAAAGTCAGACATTCGGCATTGGCAACGATTCCCAAGATCCAGAATTTAAAGCCGGAACACAGAGAATGTTTGGTGAATTTTTTCAAGGGGAAAGATGTTATTGTTCTTCTTAGCAGCTTCTTAAATATTGGTTAAATAAAAAAAAAAAAACCTCCTACTGTTGAGCGAACATATCCTAGTGCTGCAAGGTCAGGCTAATAGTTTCCAAATTAACAGCTACCTTTTACTTTTAATTCAGTAGAGATTGGCAATTCCAGATCTGAAATCATCCAAATAATAACAGTGAAGGCATATAGTGTTTAAAAACACAGTGGAGCACTTCCTGTTTTACCACAAAACATCAAAAGGTGGAACAGAGTGTCTTCTGTTTGAGAGAAAAACTCAGCCTAAATATGCCGAGCTTGTGGGTTAAACATGTGACAGAAACAAAACACAGCTCCAGGTCTGTCTGTGATGAGGAAACAACTTTATAACATGCAGTAGATCAGGAATAGTGTGTACAAATACTCTTACTTGAGTAGTTTAACTTCCCCAAACACTTTTTACTGACATAATTTCTTGGACCACAATGCTTTATACTTCTTCTATACAAGAATTTGCAGTTCTTTTCTTGTATATTCCCACCTCTCTATGCAAATCTGAGTGCATTATTTTCTCTTTACAACTCTCTCTCCCTGTGGCCTGTTTTGTAATTTTATTCCATTAGATTTGGGATCAGTTTATTTAGACTCTCCTCTTATCTTTGTCTCTGGTATGTTCCATATTTGAAGCACTTGGGAGTACTGCAGTCACCTGATAACAGAACAAATAAACCTGCGTGTGAATTTAAAATGGTGTGAAATGAAAAAGAGGCTATTCTCGGTGGGCTTGAGGAGAGGAGAGCGGAGAGGGGTCGGGGAAAATACAACAGTTTGAGATGATTTTAAACAAAGAAACAAAGACCAGACTAAATTAAAGGCACTGTATTGGATTTTCCCCATGTGTTGTGCAGAATGTGTCTTGCCCAAGTGCAGATAAATCGTAAAAGCAGCTCTTGAGGTTAAAATAAGTCTGCTGCATGCTGTCTGCATCTAAATGGAAAAAAAAATATTGATCAGGAAGTGCGTGTTTTTTTACCATCAAAACAAAACTCCGCTCTGGCCTCGGAGAGTTGTGAAAAGTGCTTGTAAACTCATTGCTTTGAATTATTTGGATGCTCGGAAAGTACATAGAGAGGAATAACTTTTCACCACTGCAAACTATTTTTAATGAACTGTTTTTCACCTTTTAAAGACAGAAAAAATCAGGTACAGCTCTTTGATTATTTTGGTTTAGTCATTTTTAAGATCGCTGTTTTCACACAAATATTAAGCTGCACTAACCTCTGCTTGTTTCCATGGAGATGTTATTGATTTGCTTGCAATGTTCCATAGTATGGCATCAACATATCAGTTTCCATGAAGACAACTGAAGGTGATGCCAGGCCAAGTTACAGGTCAGATCCGTGGAGGAGAGACTCAGCTCAATGTAAGAATGCATAATACGTACTGCTACACGATACTTTTAAAAAATGGCCCCACCTAGTGCCTCCGCTCAATTTAATTTCTCTCCAGCGACTAGGTCAGGAATCAAAAATACAATAGACAGAAAAACCCCGGCAGTGCGAGTTCGGGCACCAGCCAATCAGCGAAGAGCCATATATTCAGTGTTGTCAACGATTCCCGAGATCGAAGATTTAAAGCCGGAACAAAGAGAATGTTTGGTGAATTTCATCAAGGGGAAAGATGTTATTGTCCTTCTTCCTACGCGATTGAGGAAAATCTTAATATACCAGTTAGCCCCGTTAGCCACGCATTATATACATCACGACCAAATAGCAGCAATTGGTTAAAATAAAATATATGGATAAAAAGTACTTGCCTACTGTCGAGCGAACGAAATCTAAGGCTGCGAGGTCAGGTGGTTTGTATGAAGTGAAACGAAGCAAAACCAGCTGATGAATCAGGCTAAGATTTAATGCCATACTGTGAAACTTTCCAGACAGCCTAATACATACACTCCATGCAGACCCTTCACCAGAAAAGTTACGCAGTGTACCTTTATATTTTATAAGGTAAATGCCTGAGCGATGAATCTCATAGTAATACACTTAAGTTTGACATTAAGCCCCTGTGTCTTTGTATAAATATTACTTTGCCAATTAAAGGCACACTGTGTATTTTTTCTGATAGAGGGTTCATCACCTGCTTGGATGTGATTGTTTTGCCTGGAATGTTCCTCAGTATGGCATCAAACTCATCTATTTTGCATTGATCCTGTTACAGGTGTTTTTATTGCTTAAAAATACTATGCATACCTGTATCTTGACCTATAGTTTCATTTCCGCTTATCTTAACGGAGACGGATGAGTTTAATGCGTCACTGCGGAACATTCCAAGCAAAGCAATGAAGACAAGCAGCCGGCGGACCCTCCACAAGAAAAGTTCAAATAAAAATATCCTCGTGTTCATTTCATTTCCTGCATGAACAAAGCGTGAGAGAGTGGACACTTGTTGAGATGATGCTCCTCTGATACGTTCATAAATTCTCTATGGAAACAGACACCAGGAAGTACATACTCTTACATGACCCTTATGACGAGCTTTAGGACAATACAAATACACAAAATCAACTTAAATTCAAATGATTTGGAATATAATCATGTCATAGTCATGGTTTTCTACAGTGAGCCGGCCTCTGAAATCTTGTTTTCTAGATAGGTCTTCTTCATCTTCTAAATGATTGTAAGCTGTAAATGAATTTCTGCTTGAAAGAATTAAAGTTGTGATAATATTTCATTTGTTTAACGTCCCAGCCCTTATGTTGTTCTATAGGCTTTACCGCTGTACAGCTTTACACGGCATAGGGGTTGAGGCAAATTGCAGGAAGTCGGTCTGGTTGCCATGGGATACGGTTAAAGTCCAACCGAAACACATTAAAGCTATTTTAGACAGAGAGGCGAGAGAGAGGGACGCCGAGAAAGAGAGAGAGAGAAACAGGGAGGGAGAGAAATGAGGAGGGTGCGTGAGAGAGAGAGAAGAGAATTTGATGTAGAAGAGAAGGAGAGAGGGAGAGAAAGAAGAAAGTGAGAGGGGGGAGAGAAAAGAGAGGAAGAGAGAAGGGGGAGTTGCAAAGAAGAGAAGGAGGAGGCAGAGAAGAGAGGAAGAGAGAGGAGATGGAGAGACGGAGAGGGACGAGAAGAGAGGGAGAGAAAGGAGAGGGAGGAGGTAGAGAAGAGAGAGGGAAGAGAGGTGGAAAGAGAGGGGGACAAAGCAAAGAGGGAGAGAGAGGAGATGGAGAGAGGGAGAGGGCAAAGAAGAGAAAAGGAGGGAGGAGGCAGAGAAGATGGAGAGAAGGAGAGGGCAAAGAAGAGAGGGAGAGAGGAGGTGGAGAGAGGGAGGGGACAGAGAAGAGAGGAAGAGAGAAGAAGGGGGAGAGAGGGAGGTTGAAAAGAAGAGAGAGGAGATGGAGAGAGGGAGAGGGAAAAGAAGAGAGGGAGAGAGAGAACATGGAGAGAGGGAGAGGGCAAAGAAGAAAGGGAGAGAAAGGAGGAGGAGAGAGGGGGGGCATAGAAGAGAGGGGAAAGAGAGAGAGGGACAAAGGAGAGAGGAAGAGAGAGGAGGCAGAGAAGAGGGAGAGGGGAGGGAAGGGGCAAAGAAGAGAGGGAGAGAGAAGATGAGAGAGGAGGAGGAGGAGAGAGGGGGCATAGAAGAGGGAGAGAGAGGAAGAAGGCAGAGAAGAGGGAGAGGAGAGGGAGCAATGAAGAGAGGGAGAAGAGAAGAGAGGGAGAGAGGAGGAGGAAAAAGAGAGAGGGGGGCATAGAAGAAAGGGAGAGAGAGGAAGAGAGGGAGGGGCAAAGAAGAGAGGAAGAGAGAAGAGAGAGAGAGAGAGAGGAGGAGGAGAAAGAGTGGGGACAGGGAAGAGAGGGAGAGGAGAAATAAAGAATGAGAGATAGACGGAGATGAAAAGAGGGAGAAGGGAGAGAGAAAGGAAAGGAAATGGAGAGAGAGGAGAAAAGGGGGAGAAAGAGAAAGAGAGATGCTACATGTTCTATTCACACTGTTCCTCTGTACCATTCATCTTTGCTTGTGCTTTAATTAATGTGTAGTGCTAAAGTGATGGAAAAAACGCTCACACGCATCGGTCCATTTCATGCATTTCCTGTTTTATTCTTCTTCACTGGACTTATTTACAACATTTTTTTTTTTTTAGTTTATTCATTTATTTCTTTATTTGACGGCACAAACAGTTGTATGGCTTTGACACAGGCTGCAGGTTTAAAGGTGCTCAATGGGACCAACCCCAAAAACTTCAAATCTCCACTACTCTCAAGAAAGAAACTTAAAAAAACAATGAATGACATCTTTTCTCATGAACTTAAAACAAGAGCAAAAGTTCATATATTTTTTGACAAATTACATAACCGTTATGTCTGTCTCAACAAGGTGTTCTGAGTGTAAATTCTGAATAAACACAAATAAATCTGCAATAAAGGGGGGTTTAAAAATCGCTATCTTGCTTGAATCGATCATTTGGTCTTGTCAGGTGTATCTTTTCTGGTGGAGGGTACGACACCTGCTGGAATGTTCCACAGTATGGCATTAAAAGCAGAGCCACTAGGTCAAGCTTGCAGTATAACAATGGATGTCTTATTTTCTGATCTATGTTATAATATCTCGTCACAAACATACCTTGAGTTGCGTCTTGTTTCATTCAATATATGACCTTGAAATGCTATACTGTGGAATATTTCACACAAAGCAATAAATAAAGGAGACAAGCACAGCCCCCACCAGAAAAGTTACACAGTGCATCTTTACGGAGGCTCGGGCCCTTTGACCTTTGATCCTGGATTTGATTTAAGTAGTTTTTCCTTCAATGTCCCAAAAGGAACTTATAAGACAGAAATATTTCCCAGCATGCAACACAACACTGATGAAGCAATTACTTCATTGTACAACAATAAAATGTAATATTTCAGGCACTCTCTCTGTTTAGTTATGAAGAATATACCAAATAAAAGGGATATCTATTAGCTTTAAATAGTTTTATTTTCATAAATTTATATGAAGAAACCTGTAGAGTTTCTTTCACATGTTCTTTCCTTATTCAGAAATATTAGTTGCTAAAGTAACTGCAAGTAGAAACTGTAATTATTTCCAACTCAAAACAAACAAATGGATTAATAAAAAAGGTTGTAGTTTTGAAACTATTTAAAGACCTGTCTGATTACAGTAAATAAAAGGACACACACTTTAGACTACATAATATAAAGAGTATTTTTAAAAAAATACACGAATAAGCCAGAGGTGAGTGTTAAACAGTCTGTGTCACTGCTGATTCGTTTAAAGGCATCAAGCGTTAAATAAAAACAAAAAAACACAAACACACAGATAGGAGTGAATGATAGTGACAAAAATACCATGGTAGTGTTTTTGTAATCTCTTCATGAAGAAAATCTGATAATTTTATATTATAAGAAATGTGCTCAAACCTGTATGTAATATCTTGGAGCTTATAATGCATGTCAAAAATATGCAAATTTTTTAATATGATCACAATTCATGTCAGATTCTTTTGAGAGTTTACACTTCACTGTGATTGGTTGAATCCACCTGTCACTCACTCAGAGCCCGACATAGAAGTGGGTGGGAAAAGTGTCAGTGTTTTAACCAGTGGTGGAAAGTAACAAAGTGCAACTAGTAAAGTACAGAACGTAAGTCACAATTGTAGGCATAAGTACATTTTGCAGTGATTCTTTTTACTTTTGCTTCACCACATTTGAAAGCAGGTATCTGTACTTTCTACTCCGTGACATTTTTGAACAGGGCTGAAAAGTAAAAGTATTTTTTATTATTGTTTAAACCCTCAACCTTTTCAGCAGGATTAATTTTTAACATGTATTTTTAACAGGCAGAAGTAGAAGTTTTTTTTGTATTTTTTTGTTCTGATATCTATATTTGTACAGAAGTAGCAAAATTGAGTTATTCTTCCACCACTATTTTTAACGTAGAGCTGCAATCAATAAAGAAGCATCAATATGAAGATATCACCCAAAGAAACATATTAACAGGAATGAGAAAAAAGATTAGATGTTTATCACCATATTGCCCAGCCCTTGAAAGAACTGTCAAATGAAACACAAACGTGCGGTCGATTTTTAGATTAAACCACAACTTCCTTAATTTTCAACTGACACCATTCTCCTTACAATAATATACTTTTTGCCAAACAACAATTTTGACATCATCAACAGTGAAATTTAAAACACGCCTAATGTTAACATGCATGGAATCAAATTAACAATGTAAAGGTCATAGCATTTTTGGTCATTCCATCTATTTCCATTTTAAATATGTTTTTTTTTCCCTAAAATCTTTAAAATTCTTTCAACTTTTTACAATTTTCAAAATATTTATGGCACTTACGACACAGACACAAGCAGCACTTACAGAGACAAGGTGCACCAAAAATTCACAAAATCAAAAATAATTTCACAAAATCACAAAAGTAACGTTAGCAAAAAGAGGAAACTGGTGTTAATCTCAAATGCATTTTTTAAAATAATTTCACAGTGAAACATTTACAGAAAAAATGTCAAAGTCACATTAAGTTTTAAGTGCAGTTTAAGGTGCGTTAAAGGGATTTTTACATGAAGTGATGAAGAACGGTACGGATAAGTACAACTACACAATAAAGCCACAGTCTTGAAATGAACGGAGGACCTGAATGCATCGTGATACATTCACAGTAACAGGTCTTCTTCTGGATTAAGTGCAGTAAAAGTAAATGTTTTCGTGGTTTAAAGTGGTCAGGACCAGATGACTCTATAATAGATCTGTGCAGGTTTTAGATTGATGGGTGAAAGAGCATCGAAAGGAAACCCACTGAGACACAGGGAGAACATGCAGACTTACAAATTAGTCAGGGAGTTGAACCCAAGACCATGTGGATGTAAAGCGACTCTGTGCCACATATAACTGCAACAAACCAAAAATGTTTGACAGTTTAACTAGCGGAGTGCACTGCAAGGCTAGTCAAGGCGCGGTGTCTCAGAGCTGGCAGTCACTTTCATTAAAATCAGAAAACATAAAATAAAGAACCTATCAGAATTAAAATGAATTAAAATAATTATTCATTTTTATTTGTAGAATATTTCAGGTTGTGGCATTGTTTTCTTACGTTTCAGACTTTGCGTTAGCGTTAGCATTAGCATTGAGACACGAACATCTGTCTTTCTAAACACAGAAGTATCCTTTGATTTGATTAGTGTTATTATTTTAACATGCTGTCAGTGACATCCACCCACAGCTCCCTGCTCACGGCCTTATCCTTAAATATTTATTAATTTTAACATGAATCTGCAAAAAACCCATAGAGATAAAATTAGACAGGAAGTAGTGCGGCTAACAGTGAGGCTACCGACCGCTAAATCCACAGAGCCTTGGAATTACAATGCATGTTTTCAGGTAATAAACAAATGAGATACGAGGGAATTTCAAAAACAATAGCCCACAAAAATGATAAATCATTTTGAAAAACAGCATTCCAATGGCAAAACTGTAGTCCAATGTTGCCATTAACCATTTTAGCTTTCAAAAATCTTTAACTCTAGCTTTCAAAACAACATTTGATCTCAATTGTAAAACCCTTCAAAGTAATCTCTTGTGAATTCCTTTGTGCTCAAACTGATTTGAATATTTTCCTTTCAGTCTAAAATTGCACGTCATTTTGAAATTGCCTGACGTGATGGTAAATGCACTCTTTAGTGTGTCTCTGCCCCTCCCCCTTCACTTTTGTGTCAAGTGTGGAGCTAGTATGTGCCAATTTGAGTATTTCTGTAACAATGAGCAGTATAGTGCTAGTAGTATTGGTACCACTTTATAACAACAAACACCTCATAGTCCTAATAAAGTATGAACACAGAAGACTTAATTTATAATGAATAAATAGTTTATCAAGGATGATTCAGGCATCGTAACTACTTAAAGGCGCTGTATCTGATTTTTACTGTCTTAAAATGTGAAAAACAAGACATTTTTTTGCTAAAATGGGGGGGGGGGCCTTTAAGTCTTTATTCATGCTTTATTGCAGCTACTAAAAGTGTAGTTGTTATAAAGTGTTACAGAAGTATTTGTAGATTAAGTAGTAGTAGTATTCCCATAGTACTGAATCTGGACGGAGCGCGGCCGTTTGGCACTGAGGTTGGCACTGAGTAAAAGGCAAAGATTAAAAATACAAGTTGAATTATTGATGAAGGCAGATGATCCAGTGAGCAGATAGGAGAGGTTTGTACCAAAGATATTTAGATCCTCTTTTGTTCAATATTTCATACATTGTGAATAGGCCTGTGTTATTTAACATTAGATAGGCTGCTGTTACTATGGAGAATGATCAGTAAAATAATGTCTGATTTGTTCTAATATGTGTTTCTATGGCAGTGGTATTTACTGTAAACTTTTCAATTTAGACAGATCATGTATTTTGATGTAGATGGCAATACTGTTCCAGAGGTTATGGAGGTAGTTTTTAAAGACAGAACAATTTGGGGGAGAAAAAAGTGTGATTTTCAATTTTTACAGACAAATTTTGCAAAATAGAAAGATAAATGCTTGTCCATGGTATATTTTTATTTTATGTTTTACATTTGAAGTATAAGGAGGTGGACTAAGGAAGTGTGATGTCACCTGTAGCATTCGGCTTTTGTATTTCCATGGTGACAGCTTATGGGTCAAATCTGTGGAGGGGCGAACTCACTCTCAGTAAGAATACAAGTTTTTAAAGGTATTTTTTTTAGCAAGAAAATACTCACAATTAAAGTTGCACTTCGTAACTTTTTCACACCATCTGCTTGAACATGTCATTGCTTTGCCAGAAATATTCCACAGTATAGCATTAAACTTATCTATCTTCATTAAGACAAGCAGATGACGCAACCAGGCCAAGTGACAGGTCAAATCTGCGGAGTGGCGACTTTGATCACAATAAGAATGTTTTTCAAAGTGTCTTTTAGCAATAAAAACTGCCATATGCAATAAGCTTAATGTCATACTGTGGAATATTTTAGTTATGTACCCACCACCAGAAAAGCTGCAGTGGGCCTTTAAATAAATGCTAGACAGACATTTCAGGCAAGGTAATAGCATCTCATCATCAGACAAGCTAATGGCCAGAAAAGTTACACAGTGCACCTTAAAATAAATAGAAGCATGACATGTCCCTCAAATCTATAATACTGCGGCTCAATGCTCTCTCAGCGCCTTCCCTTTAATAGACTGAGCCTTTATAAATCTTAATTAACAGATCCACAGTCTACTTCTTTTTCTTTAATCAACTTTTAATTTCTTTCTTTCAAATAAACACTTTTTTCAGCTCCTTTCTCTCACACATCTGAATATAATTACTCCTTTGAATCTAGACCTTAATTAATTAGTTACAAAAGTATTTTCTTACAGCCGTCAAGTGAGAAACTTGTGTCTGCAGTATTGTCTTTACCTTTATAAGTACAGGCTTTTCATAGTATACAAGATGAGAATTAGACAAGGCTGGTTGAAAATGCATAAGTATTCGTCAAAATGCTCTCCAGTAAATGCATGCGGATAGCTGTTTGTGTCTATTAGGGCTGCCAAAAATGAATACCTAGAAATTAATCCTAAAACTAGTACTGAAACTAGATAAATAAATAAATAAATACTGATACTGGGGAAAACAAATGCAAAGCAAAAAATAGGACAACATTTGCCCTCCTGAACAGATTTAGAGTGCCCTGATCTAATAGTAATAAGAAACTATATTTTGTTATGAAATTTACACTAAAATGTGAAAAATGTGAGTTTTTATCATCATTGTAGTTAGTGCTGTCATGCGATTAAAAAAATTGAGAGATTAATTAATTATGATCTGTAATTAATTAATCTAATTAATCTCATTTTAATCTCACCTAAAAATTACTGAGAAAAGCCTTCAATTTGAGTTATTTTCATTTAAATTCATTATTACATTATTGTGGCAGATCAAAAGACTGATATAGATTAAAAAAAGTGACTTTATAAAGTCATTTATTGTTTAACAAATCTCTCCAAATTGGCTGTTGAGCCCAAGTCTCCATGAATAAGAAACTGTTTGCTGTAAAGCAGCAAAGATGAGGAAATGAGGAAAAATGAACATAATAACTTTTGTCTACTTAAAGACAATAAAAAGTCCAGTCTTTCCTTAACCATATTAAAAATATTACTGATAGAGAAATGCTTTATATATGAGATCACTGGTTTTAGTTCTTGTTTTAGACCTGCTTTAGTCCCACTTTAGTCCTAGTTTAGTCCTGGAATGGATTAATCCTGGTTTTAGTCCTGGTGTTAGTTCTGGTTTAGTCCTGGTTTAGACCTGGTTTTAGTCTTGGTGTTAGTTCTGGTTTAGAGGCGCACAGGACGAAGCACGGTTTACGCAGCCTATGCGAGAAAACACGATCCACACGCAGGCTCACGGGAGAGCACGTCGGTTTTCTGCGCAGTGTCTACGGAAGGAAATGTGGTCCGCGCGTTCTCAGGTTAATGACGATGATGAAGGTGTGTGTTTGTTTGTGTGTGTTTATGTTTGTGTGTGTTTGTGTGCGTGTCCCCTCATGTGGCAGGTCACTATAGGACAGTAGTGCAGACATCATGAGCCTATGCAGGTTGTTTTCACCAGTGACATTTAAGTTGTAGGCGATATTATATTTGTTATTTTGTTTTATATTTCACGTCGGGAGAATAATTTCCAAGACACGAATGCGTTTTTACCTGTGCACTGCTGCCTCTGTTCTACTGGCTCTTCGACCTCGTCCATTGTGCGACTGACGCCGCCAACGTTAACATGACCTTTACATCGCTCTTACTGCGCGCGTTTTGTGTGGGTTTCCGGCAATGAGTGGAAATACCGAAATAAAAAAATTTATAAATGTGTTTTTTTTGCGTGTGTGTGTTGTTGTCCCAACAACACATAAAAACAGGTTTTATAATAAAGCAACTCGCATACAGAAACAGTAAAATTAGAGATTAAAAATGAGATTAACGCGATTAAAAAACATAACGCGCTAAATATGACTGTAATTAATTCATCGCAATTAACGCGATAATTTGACACCCCTAATTGTAGTATTGACACTTGTATAGTTTTCTAGTATTGAAATCAAGTTAAAATTTTTTGCATCATGACAACACTAGTGTCTATTGAACAAGACAAGATTTCTCTCTATCAATCAATCACTAACTTATATTTGTCCAAAGAGGACATTTAAACCATATTAAAGTATCAGCATTACTATTACTTGTCTTTGAAGATATAAATGCATTATCTCTCCCCTCCTTCAATGTCTGCTTATGCTATGAGTCACAACTCTTCACCGCAGCAGTAAAACAGCCACCTAAGCCTCTTTCTTCCTATTTGTTACACCTAAATGTCTAATGATGTTAAAATACAAATTATTCCTTGAACTTGCAGAAGATAAAAAAGATTAATCTAATTCAAACAGAAATGACTACCTACAGTACAGTAAACTGTGTATTTCAAAAATTGTCTTACAGATTTGTTCCGGTTCTATGTCATTTTAGTTTTGATTATTTCTTTGTTAACTGAGATTTAAACTCACAACAATCGATGGGTTTTGGAGAGATGAAGGACTGGGACATTTATCAAACACAGTGAAACTCCAATTAAAACCGATTATTCTGTCTTTTCAATGGTCAAAAGTTCTCAAACAGTATTTGATACAAAACCTCCAGTCTTACTCACTGGAAAACAATTGTTATTTGTTCCATAAAATTGGACCCTGAAAAAGTTTAGCACCAATCTGACACGGCATGGCTGATCCAGAGTCAGTCTTCTGGGTTCACGCTGTGGCTGTGGTTCACAAGAAAACCGACAAACAGGTAATGAAAAATAAATAACATGGGTGCACTACAAAATGAATATGTGGTAAAATGGACTTCAATTCACAATATATATCTTGACTTGAGAAGTTGAGTTGTATCATACATGTATGTCATACTATATTACTATACATAGATCATTCGCTTGTTTGGTGAGTTTTTCAAATTGTACTATGGCTTAGATCAATGTAATTATCCTCCATCAGTATTTTCTCTTATATCAAGTAACTTATTTATCTTGCATGCTTATTGTCTCCCTTGGAATACTGTAGAAATTGGGTATATAAATATCCCACATGATTTTATTTAGTCTAAATCAAATTCTAGATCATATTCAGTCATTCATAATTGTGTAACATCAGTATTTTTTTTTCAGTGTCAAAACCATATCAGTGATCAATCAATTATGCTTGAAATGAGATTTAAATAAATGTATAAATCTTGAAAGCTAGAAATATCATATCAACAGGTTAATTATTCTAATTCTAATCAAGATTATTTTGAATTCAAGTCATTTTAATTACTGTAAATATTCATTTTTCATAGTGTGGTTCAAACCCAGGGCATATAGGAGGAGATGAGAGATCCAGGTGCATTGTGGGAGTTGTAGTTGTTCACATGGCTAAGACTCGTGGATTGGCTGCAGCAGCCTGAGCTCTCTGGACTACAGCGGGGCAGGAGGTGAGGGGCCCAGATGCACTGTGGGAGTTGTAGTTGTTCACATGGCTAGGACTCGTGCTTTGGCTGCAGCGGCCTGAGCTCTCTGGACTACAGTGGGGCAGGCCTCTCGTCGGGTCAGCTCACTGGACTCAAACAGACCCTCGTGGACCCCGGCTGGACCAGAGTCACAGAAAGTCAACGCTCCTGCAGGAAAACAAAAACTGATAAGAATGTAAATATGTACAAGATTTTCTATAATGCATGAAAAAAGCTTGAAATTTAGTTGGTGCCTTCACAAAATAATTGTGGATGATGACACTATGTAAGTTTTAGATGAAGAGTTCAAAACCTTTTATTCTCCAGGAGATGTTGTTTTGCCTGCAATGTTCCACAAAATGACAAAAATCTCCATGAAAACAAGCAGGTGAGGCCACAAATCCAAGTATTTTTGGCAATAAAAATGCATAATGGATGAATAAATAAAAGTTATTTAAGTTTATTATACCATACTGCTGAACATTCCAGGCAAAGCAATAACATTTTCATGAGACAATACAAGTAATGTCCACGTTTTCTGATGGAGGTACCAATAACTTTTCTGGCTGTGTGTCCACCACCTGCTTGTCTCCATGGAGATGCTATTACTTTGCCTGGAATGTTCCACAGTATGGCATTCAACCTTTGTTTCTATTGCATGGTTTGTATGGCACTCATTACATCAGGGGTCTCCAAACTGTAGCTTAGGAGCTACCGGTAGCTCTCCACCACCTCCAGAGAAGCTCGCCAAGGGATTTTTGACTTGCACGTATTGCGCAGATTAAGTAAAATCTAATGAATGCCTATTACCATTGCACATGTATCATTTATAAATAGATGTAACATCTAACTGTACTTCATCTAAGGTTTGCCGTGGCTCATATATATACTTAGTTTCTTGTGACCGCTAAAACTAGTAGCTCTCTGTCATTTTTGTTTTGTAATGATAGGTCACCGGAGAAAAAAGGTTAGAGACCCCTGCATTACATTATGACTTCTTTCAATGCAAGTTACTGAAATGTCCATTATCTACTTGATTATTTTGTTTTCCACAAATGAGCATAAACCCCTTGACAAGTTTCTACTACTCTTTACAAACTCTCTAATGCCTCTCTCTCCTTCTATCTGCCCATCTCCTTTATCCACTCTTTCTCTCGACTGTCCTATATTCTATTGTCTCTCTCTCTCCCTCACAACCCCTTTCTCCATTTCTCTCTCTCTTTGAAGAAGAAAGTGAAGATATCTCTATTTTTACAGCCATCTTCTGGTTGTCACAACGACACATAGTTCATCTCTTCTCTGACAGATTTACCAGAAAAAGGGTAAAAACGTGTTGATTACCGTCAGCGCAAGGAGGACACCGCGGGGGTGAGCAACCAAAAAAAAAACCCTCACAATTAACACTTGACTATGTTTAAAGTAATTACAGCATTTAGAAGCAGAACAAAGACGCAGCTCCACAGGACGCTAAATACCTGTACAGAGAAAGACTTTGTCATTCAAATTACAATTAAGATTTCAAAGGGACCATTATAGTCCTCAGTTTAAACCCAGGCCAGATTAGATTGCTTTTTGAACCTATTATTCCTTCACCTCTCATACTCAGTGGTAAGCTGTGGTTTCTTTGGCTAATTTTCTAATATTCTAAATGAAATTGACTGTTACATCACAATATGTTCTGTTACCCACTGCTGCACAAAGTCTTTGCTTTTAAAATAATTTTACATTTAGTGTAAAACGTGTTTCTGTTAGAGTTCTCTTTGCAGGGGGTCCAAAATGTTGCAGGTTCCATACTGACAGGCACAAGAAAACAGGAGCACACTCCAGTTGAGTCTTCCCTACAGTGGCTCCCATTTGCACTTAGAATACATTTCAAAATTGTATTGATGTTTTTTAAATGTTTGAATTGGCTGGCTCCACAGCATTAACTGTGCCCAAGTCCAGGCTTGTGTCTAGGGGAGAACCGTGGAAAGGCCTGCTCCTTCGCTCAGTCTGTGAATCAGTTTAAAATGAAGTTAAAAACACACGTATTTGCTTTGGATTTGACCATCATTTACAGCCACTATCTTTAATTTTATGGGTTTGTTTTATAACATCTAGCACTGTAATGTTTTAGTGTTCTGTGATTTAAATGTTAACATTTTCACTTTGTGTTCTGTTCGGTCAACTGACGTTTTAAATTTGACATTAATATAAACAATCCCTCTTAAATAAAATCACAACTGTAGGCTGCTAGTTATTTAAAGGTTGTATAGAGGATTTTCCAAGGAACGAAAAATCCAGCGACTGTTTGTCCTTTTTCAAATGTTGCGCATGCGTGAACCCCCCCCCAACTGTTGCGTTGGTGGAGTAAACAGCGTCTGTGCGTCTGTGGACTGCGTGACAGGCGTACGTAAACCACGTAATGGTAGCGCGCAGGCAAGTCAGTTACGCTAGAAACGTAGGGAGTTTGATTGACAGCCTATCAGCTAACAGATAACGAGGCAGTCTCGTTATCTATTGGCAAATGTTTAGCTGGCCCCACCACGTCCAGAGTTGATGAATTTTTATTCTCTTTTTTTGGTCATCATAATTACAAGGCTACTGCATCTTTATAATGCTATCATTGACAATTTGAAACAAAAAAAATCCTCCATACAACCTTTAACACCTTAAGAGGATCACAGAAGCACACTCACTGATAATACACTTTAATTTAGCCTTTTTTTAATTGTCAAAGCATCTAAAATGGTATGTGTCTATTGCTGTATTCCTGACATTTAGGAGGCCAGTTATACAGTATGTTCATTGTTTATTTATTTGGCTCCCTATTAACTGCCACCAAATTGACTGCCAGTGTTGTAATATGTCACAGTTAAAAGTTTGTCCTGTGTCCATGGCTCTGTTTGAGCGATATTCCTGAGCATTTTTACTAATCGCAACATTAGTGTTGCCATGGTAACTGAGCCGCCCAGAGCAACACAAAGTCACTGAAAACTGTCAGTGGATAACCACCGGTGCTTTGGTTCCATCAGTGATAGATTTAAGTGAAGTTGAGGAGGCAGATGTTTCTGCTGTTGTGGTGTAGGCCTTTCTAAGACTTTAGGTTGAATGGATTTACACATTCGATTTTGGATTTCACTGTTTGTTAGTTGGCGCTAAATGAGAATGGACTGTAAAATAAAACCAAAAAAGTGCATCACTTGAATCAAGGCAATTAAGTGACACTAGGTCACTATGGTTGTTTACATTTTCTCAAAGAAGTTTAATGTAGGCAACAATTAAAATGTACTTATATAATACACATCTATATATCTCCAGAGGCAGGGCTCTGCTATGTGAGCAACTGATTTTCTAAAAAAAATAAAAAATAATAATAATAATAAAATACCTGTCTAGAATTATACTTTTTAATCATATGACAAATTTCAAACTTGACTGAACACAGGCTCTGAGGGTTCACACTGGCCCAAGTGCACCTCTCTCGGAGCGAATGCTCTTTCACATCCACTTAATTTGTGGCAATGTGAAAACGGTCCTCTGTGTTATTTGTTACTTGTCAACAAACAAGAATGGACCATGGTTTCTCTAATTCTCTAATGGACTTGTCAATCACAGCCATCAGTACTGCAGGATAGAATAGTGGTTCTAAGCTGTACGTCTTTTTTAAGTATATGAATGTTGTTCTTTGTCATTGTAGAAGTAGAAGACTGCTTTTATTTTATTGTGTTCAGGTTTGGGCTCTATTCTTTTCCATTGTAAAGCAGGAATAGTGCTTTTGAGGAGGTCTCATTCTTTCTTTGTTCACAGACTTTCTTAAAACCTTCAAACCTTTGCACAGTGGCCTACATTATAATTAATACAGACTAGTAAATTGCTTATATATTCTATAGTTAGAATTTGCATGAAGTTCACCTCTATCCAAAACAAGCCCCTAAATCATGGTCAGAGCGGGGGATTGGTGAGTGATGATGATGATTAGAGAAGAAGGCTGCATCTCAAGTGATTTTGATGGAAGTTCACTGTGGAGGTCTGTTTCCTGGTTACGGACACATTAGAAAGACAAAAAATTCAAATGAAGATGAGCAGGAGGGGGGAGGGGCCCAATCAGAAAGACTGCAGTAATTCTATAGAAAAAATACAGCGTTTAAAGTCAATATGTATGTCTGTGTTATTGTTAAATTAAACTAGAATTTGTCTTAATCAAGATGTTTTTTGTTACTTTTAATTTTAAAAAGTGGGGAAGATTTACATGTGAAAGTGAAATGATACATTCATGTAATAAACGTAATATAATGTAATAATTTGTGTTACCCCAGTACAGATGTAAGGCAACTCTTGTGTCCACTGTGTGCATCTACAAAGCATTTTATTGCACGTGAACCAACAAGTAAGCCTGGTGCGTTGTTAGCATGCTAAGTGTTGTTAGCATTACTATGACAGCAAAACTCAGATTTCAGTGTCGCTTATAAACTCATTGCGAACAATAATTAGGATGCTCGGATACTTCTATTTTTCACATTTGTGGAATTATATTGCTAAAACTCACTTTGTTGTGTAGCCAGTTCGTGTTGCGCATTCCAAACACGATTAATAATACTACACATCCATTCGGGTGTCTTGCCTGTAGACTGTAGACTATAGACATAGCTAACTTGCTAGCCACTGGGTTTCAAATCGAAGTGGCGCTTCCGGCTCCATCGACTCTTTGACGTTACATTGGAATATTGTCAGCCCTCTCTCTGTAACTGCTGCAGTGAGCTTCATCATTTTGGTCCTAAAATGTTCATATTAACCCAATCTAGATGATCCTGGTGTTTTATTTTGCTATTTTTGTCCGTAAATAAATTTCTAATTCCAAATTTGCTCCTATAACTGCTAGCCTTGTGAGCTTCATTTGACTGGAGGCGAATGCTGTGGGTGATGCCACACTCCCTTGGTCCACTTCTTTATACATGTTATGGTGTGAACAGAGCATGTATGAAAGGGGCTCATTACTGTGTTCTGGAATTTTGCACCCGGTAATTTCCTGGGATCTATGTATGATTACATATGTATGTACATATGTAAAAGCACACATTCTCACCATATCCATCCACAGATCCTCCTTTGAATTCTCCTTCAAACTTCATGCCATCGAATCGAGTGAAGACACCAACGCCTTGAAATTTCCCCTGCACAAACTCGCCTTCGTATCTGCAATAAGAAATACTCAAAATGAACCACTGTGGTGGAGGAGAGAGGAATGCTTTTAGTTTCAACAAGTCTTGTCCTTGGCATTGACCCAATAAAATGCAAGGAATCTCAATTGTAAGAAAAGCAAATACATTTATATGGTTAAATAATGTGATTTTTTTTTTACTTAATTGAAGATGTTTTGAAGGGTTCAAGAGTCTCTGAAGTAATTTTCCTTTTATAAAAATTTACTCAAAGGAAAAAAAAATCTACAAGATCTAACCATGAAAATCATAAAATGTACACTCAAAAAAAAGCTGGAAAAAAGTTCAGATGGAAATAACAAATATATAAATTGATCTGTTTAATTGTTATTGCTGCTTTTTTTTTTACTACTCTTACTTTTTATTAGTTGTAGTCATTTTTGTGTCTATTCTAAGGAAATTTAATCTTATTTCACATTTTGTTTGTCCAATTACATTAACTCAAATATCATGTGAATGAAACAAAACACAGCTCCAGGTATGTTTTTGATGAGGAAACATTATAACACATCAGAAAATAGTGAAAAATGGGCCTTTTAACTCATATATTCAGTTTGTAGTGTACACTGTTAAAAGTTTGATCTTGTGTCCACTGTGTCCTTTGAGTGTGTATTTGATAAAAAAAGAAAATGACTTCAAAACATGTTAAACTACTTCAAAATGTCTTCAACCAAGGCTGAAAACATGGCAGCACTAAACGCACATCAAAAGGTGCAAATGCGATTGAAAACAGCGAGATGAAGACAAGAGTTATTTACGTCTTGTATTAATTGTTCAAAACTTAAATGTTTTTTTTTACAAGTTTATTCTCTGAAGGCGGCACCTGTCACCACTTTTTGGCACCTTTTTTAACTCTGAGTCTGACGCTAAAGAAGAAACAAAACATGATTTCATCGCTAAGAGGGAGGTGTTTACTGGAGGAGAAAGTTTGGAGAAGAATTAGAAAGAAATGCTAATTTACAAGCATGTTCAAACAAAGAAAGAGGTTATGTTCATTTTACAGAAAGTGCTGTCAAAATTTCAGATGCGGGCAGGGGCTATGCACGTTACTTTTAAAATGTTTATTATAGGACTTGGGTCCAAATGTAGTTTATTAATCTTGTGACAGAACAATTGGCAATCTAAATCTAGCAAATTTCAATGTTATTTTCATGCTATGAAGGTCTCGTGCAAAAATAGTTTCACCATTTTGGCTGGCAGAGCATGGTCACAGAGATATTGTCCATAAACAATCTACTGTAGAAAACAGACCTGCACTCCGGGTCAGTCCTATATTACGCAAAATTAACTCTTTTGATCTTTAAGCCATGTTAGAATGTTGTCACCTCCTCAAAAACATACGTGGAGTTGCGTTTTGTTTCATTCACATGTGTTTGGCTAACCCTAGCATGATTAGTCTGTCTACATCTCCAAATCTCAATATGCTCTGTTCCACCTTGTGATATGAAGTGGTATTTTTCAAGTCAACAGCTCCTTTGACTGTTAGTTAAAAAAAATGTGTATCTCAAACCTGGATCCATCTGGAAAGAGCAGAATGCCGCAGCCGTTGAAGAGGCCGTTCTCAAACTGTCCAGTGAAACAGGTCCCATCACTGAAGGTCAGCTGACCCAGACCATGACGCAGACCTGAGGGGCAGAGGACAAGTTTAGTCAGACAATTATAGGAAAATTAGTGAAGTGCAATGAAGAGCTTATAGAGAGTTTTGAGAAGTAACTGAATACATGTATCAAAAATACATATTCTGAATACTAATTTTGAGTAACTGTATTCCGGTACAGGTAAAAGGTAGCAGTTAAAATCTACTACTACATGACATCACAAGGTGGAACAGAGCATTTTGGAACAGAAAATGCGAAACTGCACATTGTTAAAGGAAATAAGATTGAAGCTCATGATTTGATTGTTATCACCACATTTCCCCAGTCCTATTATACATTTTGTTAATCACATCCTAAAAGTAGCCACGTGCTAATGCAAACATTATTTGTATAGCACATTTCAGAAATAATTTTACATTTTCATTTCATTTTGGAGATTAACATTTAGCTATAAAAATCAGTGGAGGTAAAATTTGGACAACTGGAACTAGATTGAATTGTAAAACAAATAAAAGTGATACATTAGATAAAAAACTATGAATAATAAAATAATAAAAATGCTGCAGGATATTAATGCTTGCATGCATGTATTCTGACAGACAGAACTGGCAACCAAAGAAAATAACTATTACAAATAACAGTCCAAAACAGAAAGATATATTTAGGATAAGAGGATAAAACAGTACTCAAGCCCATTCTTATGTGGTCGACAGGTAATCCCTAGAGGCCCCAAATGTCCAAATGTATTGTTTCAAAATGTGACATGCATGAAAATAGAGCAATAACAAAAATATAGACCAAAAATGTACATAAAAAGTTGACATGATGAAAACTGAGCTATTGTTTGTTGAAAATTCAGTTTGTCATTTGTTTGAAAAGTGATATAGCTGTTTTCGTAGAGACGCAAAGTTAAAACATACAAGAATTTCAAATGTACAACAACAAAAGAATATATAGGCCAGTGAAATCTGTCAAAAATACGTCAAAATATGACTTTACAGCTTCACAAAAAGAGCTGCATTGACAGGTATAAAAATACAAGATTTTTTTTCCTTTTCTTTAATTTACCTTGACAGCTTTAAATTTATGGTTAAAAACACTTGTCTGTGTAGTCCCTCATTCTTCCAGCTATGGGTCCATAGTAAAACAAGCTTGAATCTGTAAAGTTATCTTACCAGATTTGTTTCAGAAATGATGAAGCTACTTGGAGTGGCAAAATGTTGACTCTAAAGAACACAGAAGAAGAATTCAAATTTTTTATTTATTTTTTAAAAATATAAATAAAGTAAGTAAAATATCCAATAAAATATCCAATTTCTAAAATGAGTAAGTAGCCAGGCTGGGTATCATTAAGAAGTTGCCGATACAATACATATCTTGATACAGTGCACTTTCGATTCAATAAGATTTATTTCAAATCGATTCAATATGATTCAATATAAAATAATGGCCTAATGATGGCTGTGATACTAAAAGTCTTTGTCAAACCACTTCTTGAGCAAAGTTCATATGAGACACACCCATTTCAATCATGAAAACAGTGAATATGAAACAAAATAACCAAAAAATACTCTTACTTGATATATCGATACAGGAGTCCCCGATATTGACACTGTATCATCACATTAAATGATACGATATATCGATATTTTGATATCTTTGCACACCGCTAGTAGACAAATATCAAAGGACTTTACATTTACACTGTTTTATCTTGAGATCCCTAACTGAAAATTTAATTAACAAAGAAAAACAAAATCCTCCTCCTTCCCCCCAAAAGACATCTCACTTCTACCTACTGAAGAACAGATTTTGCGTTTTTCTCTGTTTCTTTGCGAAGGCGTCAAATGAAACAAATGAATCAGGATGTGAGCTGAGGTGTCAGAGGAACAGCAGAGGCTTCAAAAATTACATGAAATAATTACCAAATGACAGCACCCCACTGTGAGCAGGTGAAAAAGACCTGCTTAAACTCACCGTGTGGAATTCAGAAGGTGCATTTGACAAAAGGCAAATTGGCAAATCATTACTAAGTGAAATTATTTTGTCAATTAAAAATGTTAATAATTATCATTGGTGCTAAAAGCTGAGTTTCCTGTTCACTTCCATCAAAGAGAGAGGTGAGACTGAGATGCAGAGGGTTTTTTTGTGTTATGAGGGGAAAAAAAATCCATGTTCATTCCTACCCAGTTAAAGGGCCTGTAACAGATTTTTTATAGATAGTACAGATAGGCTATCTGAGCAGCTCTTGAGGTCAAAATAAATCAGCTTTGGCCTGTCTGCACCTAATTATAAAGCGTTTTATTGTCTGATAATCAGGAAGTGTAGGTTAGTATGCTAGTTGTTGTTAGCTTTACCGTGAGGGAAAAACTCTGGTCTGGTCTCTGAGAACTGTGAAAAATTAGGATGGATAAGGTAAGTGAGAAATAACTTTGGACCACTTGAACTAGTTCTGTTTTTCAGCTTTTTAAGAGAAGAATCAAGTACAGCGCCTTTAATAAAGATTGCAAATGAGATGCTGTAATGTTCTCTGTGTCTTGTATTTATTTTAATCTATTTAAATTATTTATTGCTATTTCATTGTTTTGCTCGATTTTACTGTTTTTCTTCTTTTAATGTTTTTTCTATTCATACCTTTTGTATTTATTGTCTGTGTCTCACTGCAACACTTTGAATGTCAAATACAGGTTCCCTAATCTTATGTTACCTCATTGTAAATTCCTTATTGAAATAAAAGATTGTCCCTTATGACAGTGATTATGACATTTTGTCTTTTAGCTGAAAAGGTCTAGTTTAAAATGTTCACAAAATGTCATGTATTGGAGCAGAGCAGGTCATTCTTGTCTCCTTTGGTCCCCTCTGGTCTCTTCTGGCCTCTCGGTATCAGATCACTTGACTCAGGCTCAAAGTAAATCCTCTAAACCTGTGTGAAACCCTCGGTCTTTGCACACCGCCCCATGTGCACATCGTTCTCTGTGCACACCACCCTGCTGCTTTCTCTGTAAACTGCAGCACTGCGTCTCAAAATGTGCAACGGGGACAATGGAGGTGTGATTCTGAGCTGTATAGGAGTCAAGTCTTGGTTTAGTCCTGCTTTCTCATTTAAGGTCTTAAGGGCGCTCTAACAGATTCTTACTGTCTTAAAAATGTGAAAAGCAGAACTATAATTCATTTTAAATGGTTTGCAGTGGTCCAATGCTCACTTCCCTAATGCATTCTGAGCATCCTAATTATTCACTGCCATGAGTTTATAAGTGCTTTTTACTGTCAGCTTTAGATGCAGGGAGTACACAGCTGACTTATTCTGACCTTCTTGTATCTGGGGCAAGACTAATTTTGCTCAAATGAAAAAAAAAGGATACAGGCAATTTAAAGCACACACACACACACACACACATATATATGTTTTTTTTGTTGTTGTTTTTTTAATTTTATTGCACTGTTTGCATCTTCACAAACCTGAATCTTACTTGGCTTGGAGGAGGACCTGCTCATCTCCATGGAAACGCTGTTCTTTTGGCTGTAATATTCCACAGTATGGCATAAAATGTATCACTGAGAACGAACCAAATTATGGTTTTAACCTTTTATTTCTATGGAACCCTGAGGCTGATGTGCCTCGCAGTGTCTCATCACAAGTGTAACACGGTTTTGATTGAAATTTGTCTTTATAAAATTTTTCCTGATTTGATTTGATCCAGTTTCTTTCTTTTTTTTTTTTTCCTTTTTAAAACCAAATTCAACAATACCGTACGTACAGGGCAACCATGGCACAGTGCTGCTCTGAGCTAATAAAGTAAATTAGGCAGTCCATCTGTCAGTGTGGGCTTACCGCTCTGTCTCCTAATCTCACCGGGGTTTTCACACCAGATTTGGACTACAGATTTGGCCCAAACCACTCCCCCCACCCTCCTCCTCCTCGCTCTCTTTCTCTCTCTCTCCCCGCAGCACCACAAGACTCTGAATATCCTCACTATTCCACGCTTTCAAATGAGCGCTATGGCATTAACTCGATACGGATGGACAAGTGAGCCAATCTGGGCTTAAATCCAACCAAAAACTGACAATTTGGCTGCATATAAAAGAGGCGGGACTGGGAAAAGCCCATGCAGGAATTTTAATAGATTCAACACATGAGAGTGTCAGAAAACAACAACAGTAATTTATTCATTTATTAGGTTTGTTATTTTTGTTATATTTATTTCTCCACACACATCACATGCACTGACAAGCCTCTACATGCTATTTGTTCATGATTATTGTTGTAACTTTCGTCTTGAA
The DNA here is from genome assembly GCF_026225935.1 of Boleophthalmus pectinirostris. Classification (NCBI taxonomy): domain Eukaryota; kingdom Metazoa; phylum Chordata; class Actinopteri; order Gobiiformes; family Gobiidae; genus Boleophthalmus; species Boleophthalmus pectinirostris. The sequence goes on along the minus strand of NW_026571190.1, from coordinate 13,652,495 downwards.
TTTTTTGTGTGTCTTGTGTGTTCTATATTTAATTATTTACAACCCCCCCCCCAAAAAACAAAACAAAAACAAAACTGAAATAAGAAATAATATCTCATGATTGTTTACGTCTAAAACCTTGCCACACTTTTTGTTTCTCAAAAAAGGAATGCTGTTCTAGCACATGCACTGGATACATTGGTGCCACTAGTGCATTTATTCATCTGGTGACAGACATTTATAGTCACACCTGCATCTCTTTTTAAGGTTGTAAATGGACCTGTGCAGTTGTCATTGTTTTTTGTATTGTCTACTGTCTATTGACAGGGCGCTCATGAAAAAGACAGTCTGCTACTCTTGGAAATAAAGAATCAAGATAAATGAAGAAAATGAAAATACTCTTTGGCAGCACAGTGGCTGAGTAGCTAGCACTCACACTTCACAGCAAGAAGGGTTTTGCCTGGACCTTTCTGTGTGGAATTTGCATATTCTGCCTGTGTCTGGATGTGTTTCCTCTGGGCATTCCTGTTTCCCCTATCAACCCCAAAACTCCAAATCCAGTGAAGGTAGTCCAACAACACGATCATACCCCAGGTGTAGCACCGTGGTGCTCAGTGTACATGATGAGGTGCCCCCATGGGTCAAATGCAGAGGACATATTTCCCTTCGCGTACAGTAAAGTGTACCTTAACCTCTTTTTGCAGTGACACACAAGTTCTACAAGTTCCTTTTTGAGCTATCGTGGAGCCAGTTGTTTTGTTCTTTTTTTAAAGGCTTTGTTGCTTAATTGTTTCAATCAAAAAATCTGGCAACCCTGTTTCTCAGAGACACAAATATCTGCTTGGGAAGGGGCATGTCTTCTGCATGATTCAATGGAAATAGACATAAAAACCTCCAAAATAAAAAAAATTAAAATTTATGATAGTGGTATTTTTTGGCAATAAAAAGTTACACTGTTTAACAAAAATAACTTTTTCTCATATAGTTCTACTCAAAAAACAAACAAACAAGTGAATATTTACTGTCATGAGAAGCTGATTTTTCAAGGTCACCCTAAACACACGTTGTCCTTCCTATTTGGCTGGGTTAGACCCCACCCCCCGTTGAACTACATACAGTGGGTTACAGTAGGTACAGTTACAGTGAGGGGAGAGAGGGGGCAGTGGGATTGGGATTGTCTTCCTCAGACCGTCTGTAATCTGGCCCAATCCTGTGCCGGGGTCATGGTCTTGGGCTAATTACGGTTTAGCTGAATTTGTGATGGCGATCGATGGCGGTAATGCGTCCATGTTAAGAGACCGCAGTAGTAAACGTCCGGAGTGTTTGTGTGCACTTCCTGTAAGAGGATCTGGGCGGGCGGGACTGATCACTGCTGAATTATTGATGGAGACACACACATATACACACACCCCTGTATTTGTGTGCAAACAGTGATGCTGCAGCAGCACTGGACCATGGGTCAAACAAAATACAAGTACCAGTATGTCAGTGAAGAGCTTAGGTCAATAGAATAGAACCAGTTTGGTTTAGGCTTGTACAATATAATACAAAAATATTACAATATTCACAAAAATATCACAATATTGACAATCACTGTAATCAATATTGCAACCACACAAAAGCTCTCCATCTGACCGAAATGTACAGTTTTTTGTTTTGTAAAAAGAAACTGAGCTAAGTATATATATCGCTCCAATACACAGTATATATTGTAAAAGCTTATATTGTCCAAAAAACAGGAAGTGCACATTAGTATGCTAGTTGTTGGTAGCTTTACCATGACGGTAACACTCAGCTCTGATCCCTGAAAGTTGTTAAATGCGCTTACAAACTCACCATGAATAACTAAGATGCTCAAAATACATAAGGCAAGTGAGGAATAAATTTGGACCACTGCAAACCTTTACAATTACTAGTTTTGTTTTTCATATTTTTAAAATGGTAAAAATTAAGCCCTTATTTCACAAATACTAGCTTTTACTTACAACATTTTGCTCAACAAAAATGTATTTAAAATTGATACACTATAATTTCATGGCTAACATGAAATAACACACCTGCACAGGTATAACAAACCCCAACCAGGCTGTGTGTGTACCAAAACCCATAGTTACAGAGATTCAGTACTCACAAACCTTTATATGGGCTCAAACTGGGAATCTTCTGGTTCTAGGGTTAATGCTTGCACTAAACATAAAAACTCTGATCTATACAGCTTACAATTAATTGATGTTATTTAAATTCAATTCTCACTTCTTTTCACAGCAAAGTATCAAATGATGGGGCGAAGTCAGCAGTGATAATTTAACTTCTTTAAACTTGAAATAATGTATAGGTAAAAGATGTTAAGCGCTGTGTTCCCAGAGGAAAGCTGCTTGAGGCTAATGAAACAGACGGAGGATGCTACTGTTTATTTAACACACCCCAATTCCCCAAAGATCCCCACGCAAACAGAAAGACTGAATCCTAATAACTTAAGATTTTAGTTTTCTTATAAAAGCAGATGTTAAGGGTAAGGGCTAGATAGTACTTTGTATATAAAGTTTTTTGGTCTCAAGAAAACTTAAGAAATGGTTAATAATAATCTAGCAATACCAGCACCGAATCAGAAATAAATCGGATAACTAGCTAGAACTAAACCAATTTATTTCAGCCAACAAAATGTAAGCCTATGACTAATGCTTTACCATATAGCTCAGCTCCACTGATCTGAAGTTTAGCGGTTCAAATACTGCTCTCGATAGAAACATCACTGGTTGAGCAGTCAGATGCAGTGACCCACAGGTTGGCAGTGCAATTCCATCTCCCACAGAGGAATGCTGTTGCTGTGTCCTTGGGCAAGACACTTAACCCATCTTGCCCCCAGTGTCTGCGCACACTGGAGTTATGAATGTGTATGTAAATGGGTGAATGGTTCCTTGATGTAAAGCGCTTTGAGTTCCTTGAAAAGTGCTATATAAAAATGTGACCTATATGTCAATCTAATATCAAAGACACAATTCTAATGCATTATATGTATTCTTTGCTCACAATCCCACATGCAACACATCAAAACTGGGACTAAATCTGAAACTAAACCAGAACTACACTAGGACTAACCAGGACCCAGCCAATACTATGGCTGTGCTGTACTTTGACATTGCAATTTAAATTTGCACAATTACCACTGTAATTAATTAAAGAATCAGATGCCCTCTGCATTATTATCTGATCTATGTTATAATCTCGTTTCCTCATCACAAACACCACAACACCTGGAGTTGTGTTTTGTTTTATTCAGACATGATTAAAACACAAACCCTCTATATTTAGGCGAGTTCTTCTCTTGCTATGTCATGTGGTAATACAGGCTGTTATGTTGAAACTAAACACAATCTGATCCACCGCTCACACCCAGCCCCAACAACGTCAGCAAAACGACAATAAGAGGCTACGTTCACAACATGTACATATGGCATCAGCGCTGCTCCTGTAACAAACATGGCAGAACACCGGAGCAGCTCCGTCGCACCCACAAGCTTATTTACGCACTATTAACCTGTGGGTTTCCGTCCTCAGATTTGCCCAAAACAAAAACAAGCCTCTTACCTTCTCCAGAGGACTGAAGCAGAGTGTTGCCTCTATTCAATGTCCTGTTGGTTCTGTCTCCAAAAGTGTATTGCCAAGTGCACCACCTCGTTGTAAAACTAGTCTTAATCTCACTTTCCACTTAAATCTGAAAGTTACGACGAGTCCATATTAGCACCAGGGACTAGGGCAGGGTATCATTAAGAAGTTGCCGATACGATACATACCTCGATACACAGGCCACGATACGATACATATCTCGATACAGTGCGCTTTCGATTCGATATGATATATTTCAAATGGATTCGATACAGTTCAATAAAAAATAAAGGCTAAATCATGGCTGTGATACTAAAAGTCTTTGTTAAACCACTTCTTGTGCAAAGTTCATATGAAACACAAACATTTTAATCATCAAAACAGTGTCAAAATGTCAAATGTCTCACATAAACAAGTTTCCTTTCACTCCACAAGCAACAAAACTGTAGCTGTAACAAAATAATTTAGTAAAACACACGTAAAAATACTCTTGGTGATATATCGATACAGTAGCCCATGATATCGATACTGTATCATCACATTAAACGATACGATATAGCGATATTCCGATATGTTTGCACACCCCTACCAGGGACCCAGGTAGATTTACTGTAAGACCTTTGTGCGCTACGCCTAGGAGAAACCTTTCTGCCAAGAAATGATTGGGCAGAGGGTGACAGAGCAGTGATCAAGTGCCCCGGGTCCTGGAGGTGGGTTTATGTCTGTGTGTCTGCTGCTCAGGGTCTGATGAGTGGTGTCTCTCCCTTGCGCTCTCCAGTGTGGAGGTTTAGGCAAAAGTAACTAGTTGCCACTACCCAATGTGTGAATCAAAATAAGTGCTGTAGGATATCACCGCAGCCAGATAACTAGCTAGAACTACCAATTAATTTCAACCAACAAAATGTAAGCCTACGACTAATGCTTTACCATATAGCTCAGCTCCACTGATCCGAAGTTTAACGGTTCAAATACTGCTCTTGATAGAAACATCACTGGTTGAGCAGTCAGATCCACTGACCCACAGGTTGGCGGTGTAGTTCCATCTCCCACAAAGGAATGCTGTTGCTGTATCCTTGGGCAAGAAACATCTTGCCCCCAGTGTCTGCGCACACTGGAGTTATGAATGTGTATGTAAATGGGTGAATGGTTCCTTGATGTAAAGCGCTTTGAGTTCCTTGAAAAGTGCTATATAAAAATGTGACCATATATGTCAATCTAATATCAAAGACACAATTCTAATGCATTATATGTATTCTTTGCTCACAATCCCACATGCAACGCATCAAAACTGGGACTAAATCTGAAACTAAACCAGGACTAGAATAGGACTAACCAGGACCCAGCTAAGACTTAAGACTAGGGCTGTGCTGTACTTTGACATTGCAAATTAAATTTGCACAATTACCACTGCAATTAATTAACGAATCAGATGCCCTCTGCATTAAAGGCCCCATACTATACTATTATCTGATCTATGTTATAATGTCGTTTCCTCATCACAAACCCTGTATATTTAGGCTGAGTTCTTCTCTCAAACAGAAGTGGGGTGGGCGTTTGGCCAACACTATAAATATATATTAAAAAAAAAAAAAAAAAAAAAAAAAAAAAAATATATATATATATATATATATATATATATATATATATATATATATATATTATATATATATATATATATATATATATATATAGTATTATAAATTTTGATCACTATTGGCTGAACTACATCTTAACTGAATATAAATTGGTCTTATAATTCATCAGTCCCCTGTTCTACCCTTGCACTGTGTTTGGTTATCACAGTCAGAGCACAAAGCACAGTCAAAAGCAAAGTTTTCATAGCAACACAACCTGATCCACCACTCACAACCAGCCCCAATAACAGGCCCAAACAACCAGCCCCAACCACAACCTGATCCACCGCTCACACCCAGCCCCAACAACGTCAGCAAAACTACAATACAAGGCTACGTTCACAACATGTACATATGGCATCAGCGCCACTCTTGTAACTGACATGGCAGAACGCCGGAGCAGCCCCTTCGCACCCACAAGGGAGCAAGAGTAACTAGTTGCCACTAGCCAGTGTGTGAATCAAAATAAGTGTCATAGGATATCACCGCAGCCAGATGTACTCACTTCAGCTTAATGCTTCTTTTCTTGCTTGGCAAAAGGGTCCCGCTGAAGAGAAGACATATTACTCCCTAAACACTGTTCTTCAAACACACTTTGACTTTGAAGTTGAACTAGCCATAATATACTCTGTTGTATTTGACATTGTTGTTATCCATATTCATTAGCCTTTAATAGATCCATGGTTGGGACTGAGTGGGAGAGAGCTGTCAGGCTGAATCTCAGTAGTCAGGTATGTGATCACATTTATAATGACCAAACGCTTGATTTGAGTTTGCACCCACCCTGCACCCCTAAGACATACTTCAGGGCTGTAATGTAAAGTAATGAGCAGAAGCAACGTACTAACGTCAAATTTTCTGAAAACTTCAAGGTCTCCCATAGACCTCCATTGAGTTTGCTCTGGTCCAGTGAACTTAAAAGGCTAATGTATGAAACAAATAAAGTGACGTGCACATTTAACATGATAAAAATATGTCTATGCAGATACACGTTCGATTTTAAACAAAATATGAAACATACAGCCTAATACAAAATAACAATTTTATACATTCTACATCAAATTAGGGAGTGCGGTGCACTTGAGCCCTCTATTGACCAACCGCCACTGATGACATCACAAGGTGGAACAGAGCATTTTGAGCACACAAGACAAAATTACTCAAACGTGTGTGAATTAAACAAAACACAAAACCTGTTATGTTGTTGAAGAGGTAACAACATTCTAACATGACTAAAAGCTCACAAGAGTCAATTCTGCATACCAATATAGGACTTTAAAATCCAAAATATCTTTATATGGGGAAACATGGCAAACCGTACAGGCTAGTTTACCATGTTTACTCTCAAACGTTAACAAATGAATTTAAAATGACACTATGAACTGAATACTCATTTGAAATCCTGAATTTCAAAGTCTAATTTCATTACTATTTGATTTTTTTTTTTTTTTTACTGCTGCACTACACACACTCCAGTGGTTTAACTTTTTGCACATATGCGATTGATAGGTGGTTGTGTTGCCTTCCAATTACAGCCTTTTTGTCACCAAATGTCTCTGCTCTCTCTCCCCATTTCATGCTACTGGTGTCCTAAAATGTAAGAAAATAAATCAAAATGAAGCAGTGTCCTGCCTGCAATTTCATAAAGGACTAAATAAATGTCACAAAGCAGAAGAGCCATTTTCATAAAAGTAAGTCTTAGGGAAAAGGTTAGCAACCGCTGATAAAGGTATGAATAAAGTGCAGGTCCAGAATAACTGTGACATTCTGAGCGTTTGTTTTAGCGTTTGACTTCAGGAGGATTTAATTAAAGTGCTCTGTTTCTCACTCACACCGATCACTCATTTTCTCATCTGAGTTCAGCTCCAGGAGGTAAAAATAGAGCCAAATCTCCAGTGGATCACAGCCAAACCACTTTAACACCTATCACTAATGTAACCATGTGGGTAATTTGTATTCACGTTTTACGGCTTTCAAAAGTGTTGTTATAATGAATAGCTGTGATGTTGCTAATGCTAACCAACCAGAGTTAAGTATGGAAGAGAAAAGTATGTGTTTTTCTTGTAGTTGAAACTTTTTTTTTTTTTTTTTTTTTATAACACTACTCACTATATATTTTTGTAAACCTATGTCATTTGTTTACCTGGGATCCAGAATACACACTTCTCCAATACCTTACAAAAATGTGAGTCTGACCACTGGTAAATCTCCCTGAGTTCAGATGGGCATGAGTGACAGGTGGATTAGCCAATCAGTATCATGAATGCCCTGTCCATCAAAACAAATATGGTTGTTCATGAGAATGAAAAGAAAGGAAACAATCAAAGTGGACTGAAAAACAATAGGGATGCCCTGATCCATCTTTTTGGGTTTCGATACTGAGACTTTGACTTCAAGTACCTGCTGATACCTGATATTAACTGATACTAGTGTAGGGACAGAAAATGGCACTTATTTTCTTAAAACACAGACTTCTGTCATTTTTCCTTTAACTCAATATTCATCAGGTTTGTATGAATAAAAATTCAAACCTAAGCCAAAATCTCAGTCTTATTACATTTAATTAAAAGATATCAGCTGAACCAATATCATACAATACAATATTTCTGAAAAATCAGTGAGTGAAGCACTAAACTCTAATAGTCAGAAGTGAGATAAATTTTATTTTGTTGTAAGTGATAGGTGAACATTGACCAATGACCTATTTCGTGTAACATGAGTCACTGAAATAAACAAATGTGATTGCACATTCATGCTTAGTTCTGGCTTGAGGTATGACAGAGGGAGTGGGGAGGGAGATATTATTTTGGATGTACAAGGCAAAATACTTGTTAGGAAAAAAGCAATTAGGTTTAAAAAAAAAAAAAAAGTGCAATCCTAGCCTTTAAGATACAGTACAAAGGATTTCATTTGACTTTAGATGTTACCTCTAAAGTGCTTTCCATTATTAAGTCAAAATGCTTCAAAACAATCCACCTATTGTTAAAATCCAGCATCTTACTCCACTTACTGTTGTTCCATATGTCTGAGCAATAGTATTTGAGCCAAACCTGGTGTTTCTGCTCAATTCTCCTCTTGATTGTTGACTGAGAAGTGAGATTTCTTTTGTGCGGTGAAGCATATGGTCCCTGCTTTTGCTTCATGACTTTGCCGCATCTTTCTGCATATTAGTTCATTAAACACAATCTGTTTCAAAAGAATAGGCTGGTTTTAAACAGATTGTCACTCCCACTGGCTCTCCGCTGCTAAGGGTCTTTAACATAGTCTCTCATGAAATCACCTGTCACACCTTTTATATTGCATGTTTCTGTAAATCAGGTGCTAATAGCATCTCTCTGCGTTTGAAATAAGGTGAAAATAAGAAATGAAAACAAAAAAGAAAAAAGTTTTGTTGAATAGAAGTTCAGCATGAGTCACTTTTGTTGCCGACAGCGATTGTAGAAAACTTTAACTTGTAGTCAAAGATCGAGGTAGCCACGAGCAAAGAGCTACAGTGAATGAAAAACTGCATTTGTATGATAAAAAAGACTACGGTAAACATAGCACAATATACATTCATATATAATATGATATATATATATAATATACAATAATGGCCTTTATACACACATTACAATAGAAGGGTGATTTATTCCATTGAAAAAAGCATTAAGTGCTCTGTAGAACATGGTTTACCTCAAGGTAAAGAACTTCGTGCCATTTCATTTTAATCCCAAATTAGACTTCATTTAGTCCTGAGATAGACCTGGTTTACGTCCTTAGTTAGGCCTGATTTAGCATGAGTTTAGTCCTAAATTAGACTTGGGTTAGTCCTAAGATAAACCTGTTTTAGACTTAAACTGATTAAACAGATTTAGATCTTGTTTAGTCCTGGGTTAGATCTGGTTTAGTCCTGGGTTAGACCTAGTTTAGCCCCAGGTTAGATCTGATTTAGTCCCAGATTAGACCTGGTTTAGTAGTGATGAGGCTCGCTGATACTCAAATACTAACTTGATACTACCTATAATCAGTACTATACTCAATTTAACAGGTGTCAATATTGAAAAAATACATTAACAAGACAAAATTTGACCTCTCTGAAACAGATTTAGTATTCACATCAAGATTGAATATGGAGTATTTTCTCAAAATTGAATTTGAAATTTTAGTATTGTGCCAACAGTAAGTGAACTATGAACACTCATTTGAACAGGTATCAATATTGAAAACAATTACATATATAGGATAAAACTCAACCTTTTCTGAATAGTTTGAGAATTATCCCTCCATTATATAAAAAGTATGTCAAAATTAGTATGAAAAGATTTGGCCTTTTCTTAGTAATAAAGTCAAGTTTAAACATTTAGTTCAGTTAAGACATTTCTGATAATCGGTTTATTGTTGAATTTTCTATACAACACATACAGTATAGCATAATCCAATCACACATGTAGCATCTTTAAATTATTCATTATGATCTAAAGTGATAAAATATGCTGAACAATGCCACCCTCCACTTCACACAAGCGCCTTTTCTTATAAACAAAAATCAGATGAGTTGTGTAGGAGACAAAAGTTATTGTTTTTTTACCCACACTTCAGAAGCTGCTGAAGTTTAAGGTCAAACTTTATAAAGACTAAGTCACAACAATGAAAAGCAATGTCACCACACTCATCTACATACATTGTAAATAACTAGAGAAGTCAAGATTAAATGGTTGATCAATTAGCAAAATCATATGGATAAAAAGGGAAAAAAAAGTCATACTGCTGATCTACATGGGATACTAGAAGACTGGTAATGCATTGGATAAAACTTACGGCTTTCACTGCTGTTTGGTCATAGTGTCAATAATTGTGAATAATGGTTAAAATTTCTTCACATAATTTATTGCTATACTCTCCATACTCAACTTATTTCTGAGGTTGTGGATTTTGCTCATATAAATACAATCTCTCCCACTTCTGTAATCTTGCAGTTTCAGATACAACAGTGTTATTCCACACAAACTTCACCGCAGCAGCAAAACAACCAACCTTTTCAGTGACTCAATCACCTCCCCTTCGCCATCAGGGTCTACGCCCACAGAATGTGCTTTTCAGTTTATATTTTATCATACATGATGCTGCCCCTTACTTTCTTCATACTTCATATTTATGCCAGATGCTCTTCCTCATGTTACCCTGTACACTACATTATCTGGGTTATTTGATGTTTTTTCATTTCAATGAATTTTTGTTTCTGTAAAATTAGAAAAATAAACACTTAATTAGATGTTTATGACATGTAATACTTTAAAGTTGCAGTAATTGAATCCCATATGTGTTAACATTACATTTTATAACATCTATTTAGATGATTATATATAATAAGGTTGTAAACTTTGGTAATTGCTTAAACACATATGGCACAGTTAAGGGCAAAGAAAGCAAACTAAATCATAACTTACAACAACATATTTTTGTCTTCAATTTAAAATTTTATTATTAGCAATTCTTTTTGTCAGATTTGTTTATCTGCTTTTTATATGTTTTTTGGCTACTTCCAGTAGCCTTCCTCAGTCTGTCTGACAAAAACATTTGCTAATTCTCAGAATGTTTAAAATGTCATGTTTATTTATTATGCTGTTTTGATAAAACATGGGTGCATCTATATTATAAGTTAAAAGTACTTATAATTACCATCAACTGTATTTAAATACAAATTATCGCAACAATTATGAGTCATAATATGAACAAAGATATGTCCATGATGCTAGGAAGTAAAATTGCATTACCCAACTTTTCTCTTAATTATATCAGAAATTCATCAAATAAATGTGATTGTGATTGCAAATAAATGATAGGTTACACTGAAAAGTTCCTGTACTTTTCATTTTGAGTCAGCTCTAACTCCAGCTTTTTTTTACTGTACGAATTTATTCAAGAGCATTATTTCGTCTGCTTCCAAAACAACAACTTTGCCATGTTACCAATTTTTCTATCACACGCTCCCTTCGCTGTATAACTGAAGACGTTTGTATCAGCCACAATCTCAGTGCCACAGTTGATCACACATTTACAGCCTCCTCGCATTGAAATGTATTCATGTATGGATAAAAGTGAGCCGTACCTTCCTTCCATTCCCCATGATACTCCTCTCCGTTGGAGTAAGTGAATGATCCACGAGTCAGGGTCATGGGTCCTGTTCAACACAAAAAACATACGTTATAGCAGGCATAACAACGGTATGGTGTGTGTATGTTTAGATACACATAAAGAGGAGTTCAGCTGGTGAAAAGGATGCTATTCATTTATCTACTTTTTTATGGGATTCAGTATAGTATGGAATTAGGACTGTTGCCACTACTGTTTGAACAACTATTACATTTTTGAATAGCAAAAAGTCCTGAAAATATACCCTAAGAAGAAGCTAAAACATTCTGAAACAATGCTCATTCAGTCCCAGTTTAGTCCTACTTTTGTTGTTTTGTATGTTCAATGCATGTTTTATTACTATTATGTATAGCCTATATAAATGTATACATGTATATAAGAAATAATAATAAAAAAATCTAGACAAGCAAATTTATAAATGTGTGTGTAACCATACTGGTAAGATTTATTTTTTAAAGTTAAATTAGGTAGCATCACACAAATAATCATCTCAATTCTAAATTCTATATATTGCAACAGGAAAAAGACAAGTAAAAAAAATAAAAGCAACAACTATAGTACCCATTTTGACAATAATTTGTCAGTATCATCTACTAACAGTGGCCTAGTTCAATGTCAAGTTGACTTGACAGCTAACACGTGAAACGATTATTGTTTTGACAAAATTATGATCATGACAATACATAAATATTGCGTGTTATTCCTGGGCTTGAGTCATCTCAGTCAAATACTGTAAAAGTCATTGTTAAAATGTGTTATTCAGTTTATTTGATAGAAAAGATGCTCGTGGCCGCTGTCAGATGATGGAGAGGAGGAGATGTAATGTTGCCACAGTAACGACTCTGCCTTTTCCCTTTCATCCCACCGGCATGACGCTAACAGCCCTCAAAACGCTCACAAAACGTTTTACCTGTTATTTTCAGTCGCCAGCCCGCTCCCTTCCTCCCCGCATTCCCATAAACGCCACCACGGACCAACTATTTCTGCTCTTCTCAGCGATTATTTAGCCTTTTCGGTAACAGCTAGCCGTCCAAACATAACTTCCGGGTTGTCGAAATAAGATGGGACGCTCTCATTGGTTACTGTAGTTCCAGGTGCACGTAAGAGCAGTTCTGATAGGCTGTTGAAATCCGCTGTCCAGTCTTATAGCAGAAGACATGTTTGAAAGGGCACCAGGTTCAACGACTTAATTAGCCGGAGTGCTCCCCGCCTTACGGCACTCACCCTCGGCTTTTTATGAGTGCTCCACTGTCTCTGTAGGATTATAAAAACCACACCAGGGTGGCTTTTAATGATAGCGTGTCATTTCATGTTTCAATTTGGTGATTAGTCCTGCGTTTTGGCGAGTTTTATGGAAGTTGATTTATGGAACTGCCGTGCGCTAAAACAGCTGCACGGAGGCGACGATGGTTTGTAATGTGTTCAAATGGATTCTGAGGCAATAACCGTTTAATTCACTAAAAACCGACAGAAAAAAAGAGAAAAAGTGAAGGTGACCTATAAAGATTGGTTTGAACTCAGGTTTTCCTGTCACTTCTCAGAGGAAAGCTGTCAGTTTTCATCTGAGCAAATTAAAATTCACTAGCATAAATGTTACGCACACATGATGCAGAACGTCAAGAAATAATGGTTTGTAAGTGTGAAAGTTACCTATTCTCTTGCCATTTTGAATGAGCCTTTCAAACATCCTGGCATAGAATAATAAATAGGTAAGTCTGTTATTTCTTTATGATAAAACTTTTTAAGTAGCATGGTGTGGTCAATATCGAGTCTTAACATGATGAAGTAGCCTACATGTTCATGCCCATGTAAGGAAGAAGCAGCCCATGGCATAATATGCCAGACATGTGACTACTGCAGGCCATATTGGTTCTACTCCTAATCCAGAATGCTATCTGTATTTTTAATACACTGATATTAGTGTAGTCCCCTTATCCTGTGTTGCATCTTAAGCCCCTCCAAATGTTTGCTTCAGTTATGCATGTACGATGAAGGATCTCAGTGGTCACCTGTCATTTACAAATAAATTATCTAGTTTATTTATGTGTGCCCCTGATGGGCTAATCCACCTGTCAGTTACGCTGATCTGAAACCAGGAAGATTCCTCTGTCACATCATTGTGAAGTATTGAAAAAGTATGTATTAAAAATCTCATAAAGTGGATGTTTTAAATCCAAAAAGCACATTTAAAATCCAAAATTTGGCTAAATGCTTTCATTACTTCAGAAAAAAATGATAATGAATTGAAAATGATTCTATTCTAGTCATTAGTTTCCACATATGTGATTAGCACTGTGCAAGCTTTCAAACTTCTAACATCATTTTTAAAATTATGTTAAAAACATAATTAATTTAAGTTTGGTGAATTTACTTTGAAACTAGGGGGTAGGTTGTCCCTCTTGAGCTGTATAGGGTTGTTAAGAGATGATGGCATTTGCAACAGCAGCTGTTCTATTTTTTCTTCTTTTTTTGCCTCAATTCTATCTGTCTTGGGCCCATGACTCTCAACAACTCTACTAAGTACGTTACTCTCTCTACAGGAAAATCAGCTGTATTTGACCCATCCACAAACATCCTGGCATATCCTACTGGGAGCCATTGGTGACTGCAGTGCCGCAGACTAGAGCTGACCCTTCTCCGGATTTGAGCAAGGATTCTGGTCAAGAGTTATTATTAGCTGAAGGACGTTTAGGTAAGTTTGGCAACATTTCGCAAAAAGACGAACAACACAATCAAATGAGCATCTTTGAACTTGAGCCTTATAGCGTAAAAACCTCATACATAATGCAATCTGTTTATTAGATCACCCATAACAGCAACACATCTATTAATCCTATATGGTTTTGATCCATTTTGACAAATGCATTGGATTGTCACACAGTAGATTTTAATCATTGGTTTATGTACAATGGTGTTATTGAAATGGGTAGAAATCATATATGTGCAACAGCCTAAATACCATAAAGCCTATACGATTACTGTGTGTAGCTGCATCAAGCTGATTAATCCTTTATGGAATGCAAAATATACCAAATTTAGGGGAGCGCCACTAATCTACTTGGCTGGCATGTAAACAACATAAAAGATGTTTGTTACCTAAATGTTAAAAAGGGGTTATGTGTATGGTGTAGGGTTGAAAAAAATCGTATTTAGATTTTTCTGATAAGCATTGCGATTGAGAGTAGATTTACTAATTGTGTTTCAATAGTTCAAAGGTCATATTTTAAACATGTTCGGGAGCATTAACATTTGAACATTTGAGAAAATATCAACTGCTAAACATTGCTAAACTGCTAAGAACATTTTTGTTGAGGTGTTAACTAGAGCCCGACCGATATGAATTTTGCTGTGGCCGATATGAAACCGATATAATGGGAGTTGGAGCTGCCGATAGCCGATATAATCACCGATATATTTAGTGATGTAAAAATTCACTGTAAATGTTGAATTGTTTAAAAAACTTAGGTTTGGCTCTGGTGGATTTTAAATTGGGTTTATTTAGGCAACATTTATTGTTATTCTGCCTCTTTACATCATATTTACAGACAGTAGGTTGGCTTAATGGCATTTTTGCATCACATTCTAGACACTAGTGATGGGTATTCCAGTTCTTTTTAGAGAACCGGCTCTTTTGGCTCGGCTCACTAAAAGCTGCTGGTTCTTTTGGCTCCCAAGTGGCTCTTCAGATTGTTTTGTTGCAAGCAGGTCTAAAGCACGTCTAAAGCAGGACTGAATCAGGACCGAACCAGGTCTAAACCAGGACTGAAAAAGGACTAAACCGGGACTTATTTATTTTATGCTAAACTACAGTCAAATATGCTCTTTTTTTTTTTTTTTTTTTTTTTATCCTACGTACACGCAAATTTCTCAAAGTTTCGTTTTTAGCCGCTGCCGCTGTCAAACCACGAATCTGCACGCGGCGTGAATTGAAAAAAAGTGAGAGAAAGAGAAAACACGGCTCCCAATAAGGATCAGGCTCCCGTCGTTCCCTTCAAAGAGCCGGTTCTAAGAGTCATTTCATTCGCGACGGACCCATAACTAGTAAAGAAAGTAGCGCTATTAGCCTTTAGCCGTAAATACGTGCGCGCCGCGGTAATTAATTATATGCGCAAATGTCTTAATTCACACCTCTATTCACAGCTCATTTACATATCAGTGCAGGTCCAGTAGCAAATATACGGCCAATATAGTCACTTTAGAACAGACCAATAGAAAACAGTCTGTTTATGTGCGGGAGCTACAGCAGCTAACCCATAACAAATGACAAAAACTAGCTTCAAAGTCGACATATTTCCAACACTCACCGCTCATACAGGCTCCTCCTCACATCACAAATCTGCACTAATAAATGTCCTTTTAATCCAGACTCAAACCGATTGTCCGTAAAAAGAATATAATCTCAGTGTTTGGATATGTGTCTGCAGGTGTAAACAAACACACGTGAGTGACGCGACTCTGTGGTGTGTTCAGGGACAGTATGGACACACACAGACAAATGACTCCGTAGATAAATACTGATGTGGAGCCACATATTAGGACATTTATCTGTCTATAAATTGGATTAAATGAACAGAATGTAGAGTCTAAGCTTTATAACGAGGTATAACATGCCCACGTGAAATATCGGCCCCTATCAGCAAGCATATCGGCCGATAGCCGATATGCCTAAAGTTGCCCATATCAGCCGATAATATCGGCCAACCGATATATCGGTCGGGCTCTAGTGTTAACTACATGGTTTTTGCTTAATACAATGTGTTTGTGTAAATTATGTTTCTTTAATAATTGCAGCTGCTGCCACTTGCTAATTATGACCATTCAAATTGAGACTGTGATTAAATTACAATATATCGTGCAGTCCTACTATATATTGTAATTTAATCACAGTCTCAATATTGTGGGAGACATAATGCAAATAGAAAGTATTTCTAATAGTACTTTTGATCATACTTACTTTTTTTTTCTTTTCCATTTGATCCATGCATCAATTCTGAGGGGTCAACCTGTCAGGAGAAGTGGGCGACTGCATTCTAGCACCGGGCACCCTTTTCCACATCTGAGCCTGGCTCTTGGTGAGAGTGGCAGACTGGGCAATCTTATGGCCAGTAACGTGAGGAATTACATACATTTTTAATGAGTTCTAAAGTGTTATTGTATGTTTACAGAGCAGGTTTTGAGTTGATGTGGACTACTGGAAGCAACTCCTCAATAGCAATCAAACCTGTACAATATGGAATTATTGTTGAGAATTGTTACATACTGCCATATCAGGCTTCTCTAGAAAAAACTAACTCTGCACATTTCATCCACTTACCACCAAAAACCATGATCTAATAAGTTAAAATCAGTTAGTAGAGATTCAAATGTGATAGTAATTTTGTTTTCTGTGAAGCCCTGTTTTGGGCTAGTCTCGTGAGTCACAGTGTCTCTTTGTGCATAGATGGAAGTAAATGAGCTGGAACAATGCTGCTTCTGAGTTCCAGCATGTTAAAATCCTTCTAATGACCTTTGACCCACATCCAGATCTGAGCCTGGGTTGGGTCCATATAAAACAAGGATAAACCAGGACAATAAGGTTAAACCAAGACTACACTAGGACTAAACTGGAACTAACTCAAGTTAAACTGTCACTAATGGATTAACTGAGGATTAAAGGACGACTATACCAGGACTAAACCAAGACAAGACCAGCACTTGACCAGCACTTGACCAGGACTTGACTAAGACTAGACCTGGACTAGACAGTGTTAAATTTAGACTAAACTGGGACCAAACCACAACTAAATCAAGACTAAAGGATGTAACAGAGACTAAAGGAGGATTTGACTAAACCCAGGTATACAGAAAAAACTATTCAGATTTATTAATGGAGTCTATGGGGAGTGTCTAATATTATATGATACTACTACTATGTTAGTATTAACATATACAAATACAACAAAACTGGATGGAAAAGCATTGGATGTTGAAAAATCCCTTTAAAAGATTTCAGTAATTGAGAACTAAACTAGGATTTGACTAAACAAGGAAAACTAATCTCTTATTACAGAGACTTGAGGTCATAATAAAATAGTAGCCTAGTATTGGTGAAACTGTCATTCCACAATTAAACAAATTAATCTAATTAAATGGCACAAAAGGAGCAGTTTCAGTGTAAGACCTGTAATTAAATTAAGATAAATGCCCTCTTGTGCAGGTCTGTCCCGGGTCGGACCCTCTCCTGTCCTGTCACATCTCTCCAGCCGCTGCTCTGACGCTGGTGGGTGGGTGGGCTGAACGCTAAACGGGGGGCTTCGGTCTGCGTAAAGGGGGATGCTGCAGCCCCGTGCGCTCATATCTCACTCCACCCAGCCGTACAATAACACGCGCCGGTGACGTGCGCGCGGGGAAGCACCCAGCAGTATGTGCGCGCCCACGGGAGGGGCCGATAGAAAATGGCGAGTCTGTGCAAAAGGCAGCAATGCACGATAGAGAGGCGCGGCTTTCGGCAGGAACTTGACTCTTGGAGGCACAAACTCATTCACTGTGTAGGTAAGCCCGCTCTGCCTTGTGCGTGTGCGCGTGTGTGGGGGGTCCCCGGTGCTCGCGGGGAGCCCTGTCCGCTGTATTTTGGCTGTTTTTTGTCCGGACTTGAGCAGCTATAGGAATAAGGTCCAGTGGTAAAGCTATAGGCGCATACAGCTATAGAGCGGAGCTGTCATGTTTGGTTACGCCCGCCTCCCGCAGGACCGGGGCCGGGAAATTAGGTCTGGACCATCGCCTTGGGACATGTCCCGTTCACTGTCAAGTCCACTGTCCCGGATGAGTTCAAGATTTAGTTAAAACAAGTAAATTTGCGTTGGCAATGTCAAGCGAGATCCATGGCTGTATCTGACCAGCGTGCTCAGAGGGGATGGGCTTCTATTATTGTGGCACAGTGTTCCATAAACATACGCAATGGCAAAGTCTGTAGACTTTAACAATCAGCTCATACTTTTTCTGCGGTCATGTAGCGGCACTTTATTTGACCAATTAATACGTTTGTCATTTACGGCGATGTCATTATTTTGATGTAAATGATGGACTCTTTCGATCGTGTTATAATGTGTGCATTTGAGTTTGAAAAGGCAGCATTAAACATTTTATATCGCTTTTACACTTGTCAGATGACAGATGCACCTCTTTATGGATTTAAAGACGGCAGCCTAAATTTGAAGTATCGCGTTGTCGTTATGCGTAAAAGGGTTACGGCCCTAAAACCTAAACTCAAACGCCATTGATTTCATTACAATCTATGTAACCGGAGTGATTTGGCGATAGGCGCACGCTAAACTGCACATCGGGGTTGCATTGATATGTCAAAGGGCTGTAACTTTATTGGCATCGTGATTTTGTAACGATTTGGGTTCGGCCAAAAAGCAGGAAGGACCGCGGTGCCATCTCTGTACATTATCCCATAGCTGTTTATTTATTGTAAGCAGTGCGCGTCACGTGGTCGCATGGAGCTGCGCTGGAGCCAATCAGAGATGTCGCTATAGGCCGGCCCGTGCTCGTGCCAGTGTCTGTGGTGTGTGTGTACGCGCGCGCCTCAGGGTTTAGTTTTTTTGGTTGAAGCGAAAAAAGCGGAGGGGGTAGGGCAGTAATGTATGGAGTATGGCTGGAGCTATGCGGGAGCGCGCTCTGGATATGGGCTGAGAGTTTGAGAGCGCGCATTGCTGCATTGAGGGGGAAAGGCACCGGGGAGGCAGCAGGTTGTGTTTTGGGTTAAACATCGCGAGGTTTGGGAGGTGATTGGAGGAGAGAAGGAGGAGGGAGACTTGTTGAAACGCGCATCACAAGGAGCGCTCGGTGTCTGTTTGGAGCGCGCGCAGTGTCAGTCTTTGTCTCGTGTCATTGTGCCCCCCTCTTGTGTGTACAGTAAAGTATCTCCGCTGCCTCCCCAGAGCACACGCCCCCTTGTCCAAATCCAGTCATCTTTTGTGGCGCGTTTCATTAGCTCGCTTTAATCCGGTTACATCGCTCCATCTCGATGTTATGTCGAGATTATGGAGCACTCTTCGCCCATGAGCCGCTAACCTCCGCGTGCGCTCCTGTACACGTTTCCACAGTCACATTTAGGGCCCTAAACCGCTACAGATAACCAGGGCTCTGAAAGGAAACACTCCCAAAAGGAAGGCGTTCACCTGCCACGTTACAGTTGTGCAATTTGGACTTTTGGTACAGCATTTGCACATTGATCCTTCAGTCATGGTTTTAATAAGATCAGAACACTTTTGGTAAATTAGTTATTGTTCTTGCTCTCCCAGGTAAGCGTGATTACTATAATACATTTTCTTGCCTGTAATCTATTGACCTATATTGATTTGGTTGACTTGATCAGATTTTTAGTAATAAAATTATATTAGTCCGATAATATTGAACTCAAATCAAATGAAAAATCAGACATGTTTCCTTTACACCGTTAGCTGATTTCAGATGTTTACCGGTAGTTTTATGTTATTAGTAGCTGTTTCATTATTGGCCTTTACTTGCGCTGGTGGATCATTTTTCTTTTTTTATATATATAGCTTGGCTTTGCTCCAACAAAGATGGCAGCATCAACACAAAAGTCACATGACCAAACAATGGATTTTACATTTTCTTTTGTTTCTCTGTGGTTATTGATCAGGCAACCTACTTTTACATTTGAATCTTTTTTGACCCAGTTTTTGTAAATATATTATTCTAAATACTACACACACATTTTATTTGAATTTATTTAGTCTATTTAACACAACTGAGCTTCAAATAAGCTTGCATTTCAAAATTTGGGAAAATCATCTTTTGATCCTAAATAATATTGAAACTGTTTTGACAACCATTTTTTCATAACAACAAATTTAGCTGTGAAAGTATTTACCAGAATTACTTAAAATGGAGGCATATTTTTTACACCAGGGGTGTCCAAACTTTTTTCATCAAGGGCCACATATCTAAACACAGGGCCAATTGAGGGCCATAGACTGGTGCTCAGTACAGTGAATAATTGAAATATGTGCATGTTTAACATGTTAGAATGATCCATCAGTCTTTATTCATGCTAAGATCCTCAAAACCACACACAAAATATGAAATATCAGCTTTATCAAGGTAGATTTTCCAAAAACTTGCAGTAAAAAGTTATGTTTTAATTGATGCAAGGTAATTTGGGCCAATTTTCCAGGAAGCCTGAGGGCCAAGAAAAATTTGTCTGAGGGCCGCATTTGGCCCCCGGGCCATAGTTTGGACATGCCTGTTTTACACTATTCCTGCACCAATTAATGATTTTGATGCATGTTGTCAAAAGCAAAGCGCTTCCACAATTACAAATATCACTAGCTTCTTTGCATTAGTTTGTTTGTCTTTCAGATTTAACCCATGGATTTAGTCATCATTGAACTTTGGCTGCAGATTTAAGCATGCTCAAGTCGCCCTATCTGTCACTCTTAATCTTGCTTTTATCTCCTCCGTATACAGTTTATCCATCGCCGTGGTCTATATGTTATAAGGCTGTTTTGGGATGCGTTGCTTCGTCCAGATGTTGCGCGTTGGCTGCCCTCTCACCTACTTACCCACCCGAGCGCTTTATATGCAGGGGACAGCGCTGGCCTGGTTTCCTTATATGTGACCAATGAAAAACTGAGAATGCGCCAGGCATTTTAGTGAAAGAAGTCGTGATGTGTGTTTGGTAATCTGTGATCGGAGCAGAGGGGGAGTAGGAGACAGATTTAGACAGGATACAGTAGCATAAGGAGGACTGTCACAACCTTTTTACAAGAAGAAGATTTAGATCAATGGTTTTCAGTCAGCGCCATATGGTCGGACTCAGACTTAGGCTTTAAAAACTACAGTATATGGTAAAATTGACCTGGTACCATATGAATACTGGCTAAAATCTTTTCAAATTCAGAAAATTTTGTATGACATAGTTTTAAGTGCTGACAATATTCTACTTCAATTTGTCAAGAAAATAGAAAAACAGTAAGGCCCACTTCTTCACTAATTCCATACCTATGGGTAAGTGGATTATTAAAATGTTGGGCCTTCAGAAATTTTCAACAATACCTTACATTTTGTTCAAAAATAAAAATGTTATTACATTTAAGAATTTTGATCACAGAATCTTTTGGTCACTGATGTTTAGAGTCAAGTTGAAACACCCAAATATCAGTAATCATTTTGTTGTGCATAAGTGAGTTTTTTGGCAGTTAAGGAATCTTGAAATTTGTTAGTGCTCAGATTTGACTTCAAAGAGATTGTTCTAAAACTACTCAGAGAAGGTCAAATTTTGTCCTATTTATGTAATTTCTTCCAGTATTGATACTTGTTCTTATCTAGATACAAATTTTAGTATTAATTAATAGATTTTGACACACTTACGCAATATGTTCTCAGACATATATTGTGGATATTCGTGCCCTCTCTTTGCCCCTTCCCGATTATTATAACCCAGGTTCCATTTTCCTTAGTTGCACCTCTCCACATCTCTACATAAGGCGGCGAACAATACCAGATAAGAACATGTGCGTATGAGCCCTGTAGCAATAGCAGCAGTGGTTAATGATGGTAAAATCAATGAAAAAAGCGTGATTATGTTAAACGCGCACTAAGCCTTCTATTATGTGTTTTAAATCCACTGTATGGGGGCCACGGGGATAGCTCCGATTTCACTCGCAAATCATCGCATTTTTTTTATTTGTATTTCATGCAAATGAGCAGCTTTGAATGTTGTGTGAAAACTGGACCATGGTTTAATCTGTCAGCGGATCAAAAACTAAGGCTGAATATAAGGTTAAAGAGGGGATATTACACGTCTTTGGGGTATTACTTGTTAACATTTTGATTTTTGATTGTTTTGAAAATCTTATATTCGCCAAACACTGCATATTCAAATGTTTTATTTTTGACACTCCCCTTGCTCCCCTTCACAGCGGTATCACAACACAAACAGCATGCATCCTTTTAATGAAACTACTGCACATCACACCAAGTTTGTGAAGTTGTAGTGCATTGTTTTACATCCCGTTCTTGTATATTCATGAAAAATGGCTGTACAGGAGCATGGGTGACATAGGCTTGTGGGCAGGCGTATTGCTAGCCATAAGGAAGTTTGAATAGGGCCTGGATTACTCAAACATTCATGGATGACATAGAAAACCTTTTCAGGCATGCTTTGAATACGACTACAGGAGACTAGTGTTTCTCAACATGTGGACCTGGGTGAGTTTGACAGGAATTGTTTGAATTGCTCCCAACATCCTGTGTTAGGGGAATGAATTGGTGACTGGAAGATAAAGCAAAAAATGTATCACGATTCATATTGATCACCGTTTTCAATTTGATTTGATTAATTATACAGCCCTACTTGAAGTGTCCCTTGTACTGATTGAATGTGATACAAATCTGTCTATTAATTAAGCAACCTCTAGTGTGTACCCCACCTAAAATCCGTTGTTGTTTGGAAATTATATTTTGAATGACATATTTCTCCTAGTTTTTTCTGATTTCTGTTTAGCGTATGCCTGCTTTAATGTGCAGTGATTGGCAATGAACTATATTTGACATCTATAACATAGAATGCAGGTAGCAGGTGCAGGATTGTGGTAACATTATTTTGTCAAATTTCTGTAATGACTGGGTCATCACTGTCACTCCATATTACTACTGAAAATCATATCTCTTGGCCCTGGCGGATATTGAATTGAGGTAAGATAAGGAAAATGCTTGGCTTACTGTTGCTAATATGTTGATTTTGTGGTGTGGTAGGTTAGATATAATGGGATAATGGAACTTGTCATTAATATTAATGATCAGATTCAACATTAGTGTTCCCATTTGCATATTTTTTGGGGGAAATGCCATGTAATTGATTCAACATTTTTTGGCCCCTGTCCCTGTTTGTGCGTGTCAGCACCTCTCTATTCTATATTAATATTAGCAATCCTTACTTGCTGTTATAGTTCCACTTAAAATTCACTCAGATCTCTATGTATAAGTCATTTTAAATACATTGTATTGAAGTCATTTAAATACATTGCTTATTGTTTATTGTATTCGCATGTACTCAAATGTAGATGTAACAAAATAAATTGTAGTAGTCCGAGATTTGAAGAGAAGAGGCATGACGCTGGAGTTCTAACACAGGAGAAGTTCAGTGACCATCAGTAGAGGACCCAGCAAGACATGAACCCCCAAAAGTGCTGTCCATTCCAGTCTAGTGCTGTCCAGTCTGGCTATGCCTCCATTGTAGGGAGTATTTTTTAGTCAAATAAAGGTTGAGATATGATTACTGAAGGCTTCTATATATAGAATATTTACAAATAATCTGGTATTATTGTTTTATTAATGTCACTGTCTCTGTTATAAAACACCTGTCTGTATTTATAAGTTAACAGTTATCAAAATATGATTTATGATTATTTAAATAGTCAACTAATCACAGTTATCTAGATTAATCTTTGTAGCCCTACTCAAATATATGTTCACCCTCATGTCATGTTATATTATTTCCATGTTGTCAATGTAGCTAACCCATTCGTTGACGCAATAATAACGTAGCTTGTGTTGCTAATGCTAAAGCAGGTTGGCTGTGGTCGGGTTGAGCGCGGGGGATAATTAGGCCACTCAGTAATCATTTATTCAGAAGGAGACATCTGCATTTGTGATGAGTCCACAGGAGACAATGCATCTATTAACACACTCAGGCGCTGTCTGCCATGTCCATCAATGCAAAACACATTTTAGTCTCTTTAGCAGGCTGCACTCACATTGGTCTGCTTTAGTCTTTGTTTAGACCTGGTGTGGTTATTATTTAGTCCTGATTGAGTCATGGTCTTGGTAATCCTGTTTTTTTTATCAACAGATTGATTATAATCGATAGATGATACTTTATTGATCCCGACGAAATTTTCATTGCATATGGTCAACATTTTCTGTGGTAGTAGTGAAATAAAAAGAATTACAAAATCAGTTCATATATTTATTATCTAAACACTATTACTGATTTTCAGAGTAAAATAATTGAATTTTCTAGATATGCATAATTGCTGTTGTTGATAAGATGATTTTGTGGTGTGGTTGCTTGGGATAATGGTTCTTGTATATTCAATATAAATGAACATTTGTGAACTTTCTTTTGAATATGTTTTGGTGAAAATACATAATTACCTAATTTATATCACAACATTTACTTTAAAACTGACCTTGAGGACCGGTCAGAATTCTATGGAGGAATTTGCTGTTTAATTGTCAGATTGTCAGTTTGGGGATTTTTGTTTATGGTCAGTATTTCTGTATTTACTGCACTATCCACATGAAAGAAAAACTGGCACAAAGTTCAGCATCTTCTTTGACAGCACAAATACACACTTTTTTTTTTTACACAATATCTTCAGAAAGTGGTTCCATTATTCAACCTCGAAGATGTGATGTGATTGAAAAAGACTTAAAGCCATAATATTAATATGTCAAGTTGGTAGACGTAATCTCGAACAAATAATAACTTATGGTCCAACATTTGTGGATTTGTGGATGTTTGATGTTTCCCATAAAGGCCTCTGTCGTATATCAAAAATTATGATATCAGATTCTAGTATGTGAATGCTATTGCTCCTCATTTGAGAGTGTGGCATCAGCACTTTCTGCTATTTCAAATCCAATACCAATTTGTAAACGATACTGCCTTCTCAAAATGCCAAATTCCTGCCATCATTAGAAGAGAATTGCCCATATTTTAGTGACACTCCACCATCTTGTCTCTGCCTCCCTCCATCTCTCCTTCTCATTTTACAAACGCACTCTAAAAAGGTTAACATTATTAGTCTACGGCAATTAAAGGCACACCGCTGGCACGTTTTAGCTCGAGCGCGCAGAGGCTAAATTGGCGTCTAAAGGGTTGTGCTGCGAGGGTGAGGTGATTGCTTAGCTAACCGGTAGCGCAGCAGGAACCAGCGGCTAATGGTCCCAACTAAAAAAAAAGCTTTTAAACCGCAAAGAAACCGTCTAGACATTACAGTTGTTTTTCTCATGTAAAACCAACTGAGAAAAAACTTGGCAAAGGAAAGGTAAATAGTCAATTAGAAGTTTTTCATTGGAGGAACATAATACATAAGGCTGTTAATGTTTGTTTATAGTGACTGACCATATGTTGGTCCATTGTGAAATACACTCAGCAGAATGCAGTAGTTTCCATTAATGTTGTTGCAGCTGAAGTGCAAGTTTGCATTTTTGTTTTGGAGATTTTCTAATCCTCACGACCAAATACATGGCAGATAAACATGGAACTAAACTAGGACTACACCCGGACTACACCAGGACTACTGTAATAATTATTATAGATGTTAGATACATCTGTTCACAAAATTTCCTATTGAGTGATGTCCCAGTACCCCATTAAACATAAATGTAAACAATAAATAAAAACAGACCCGGTGATGTGTTTACAATTGCATGCTGTATGGGAAGTGGTTGTTTACAGTTTTTGCTATCTCTGTACTAGTACAATCTCTCTCTTTTGTTTGTTCTTCTTCTTACTCTCACCCTGTCACTCTTTTTCCAGTCTTTCTCTTTTATGTCAATCATCTTCTCTATCTCCTTCTCTCTCCTCCTTTCTCCTCCCTCATCTCTCCCATTTCTATCTCTCTCTTCCTCCTTCCTCCTCTCTCACTTTCTTTTGTCCTTCCTCCTCTCTCTCTCCACTCTCATCCCTCATCTCCCCTGTTTTCAGATCTGTCTCTCCTCTCTCTCTCCTCTTTTCTTTCACCCTTTCTCTCCGTCTTATTTCTTTTCCTTTATTTCCTATACAGCTCACAGATGGACTTCCCCGGAGACTTCTTTCTCATCTTCTTAATTCTTCACTCCTTTTGAGCGCTGAAACAAAACGGCGTGGCACTTTAATGGCGAGGGGCAGAGAGGGAGCGAGAGTGGCAGAAGTCCAGTCTTTTAGTGCCAACAAACCGCTCGTAAATATACACCATAGCTCCACTGCGCATCTAAATGAATGAGCCCAAGCCAGAAGCAGGTCCAATGGGGGCTTGGTGGCTCTTTGGGGGGGTGTGAGGAGTGAAAAAATTGCATTGGCACTGAATTACAAAACGCCAGAAGGTGCGGCTGTCTATTTTGCACAGTTGGGATGTAAATGTATAATATATGGCCCTTATAGGGATTTGTGAAAAACAGAATTGAATGAGCTACAGCCAGGGTTCAGTGCAGTCTTTTGTATGAGAGAGTCTGTTAGGGGTAGTGTTGTCTACAGTGAATAATTGTCACACACGCCCAGCTTGGAGCAGCAGACAGGAGCAGTGATCAAGGCTTTGTATTTATGTATGTCTATGTCTACACTGTAAAAGTCTGTAAAATCTGAAGTCAGATATTGGCAGTGCGAGATATAAGGACTGCTAGATCACTTTTTTACTTGTATTGTGTCCATTTTCAATTTTTTCCAACTTTTTTCTTATTATAAACAAATAATCAATCTTAAAAGACCTGTCTCTGATTTATATTTGACCAAAACTGATCTTGCGCCTGTACAGATATATTGCGTAAGGTTCATAATAAGTATGCGGTTAGCATGCTAGTTGTTGTTAGCATCACTTTGGCGGCAAAAGCTTTGGTCTCTAAAAGTTGTGTAAGTTCATTTTGGTAAATAATTAGGTTGTTCAGAATGTATAATATAAGTGAGGAGTTTTTTATTATTCTAAAGATGTAGAATAATATGCGTCCTTACTCTGAGCAGGCTTGCATGTTCACACATCTAATTTGTATTTTTCACTTTTTTGTCTTCACTGAAATGTCAACGTATGGTACAAAATGTATCTCTACGGAGAGTGTTCAGAAGTTTTATGTGGCGTTGCTTCATAATTTAATACCTAGTTAAATGCAAGTCTCTTCACTCTATTTTCCAAACTGACTTACCTTTTTGTCTAAGACTCCACTTATCTTTATCGTATCAGGCCTCCTCCTTTGTTCCTCTCCCTTTGTCCCTATAGTTTTCTGCTAATGATAAAATTACACTTTACTTTACCTCCACTCCTCTATATACGTGCCATGTAAAAGGCCTATTCTCACTCTCAGAAGGAGGCCAATGGTAGTTTATACAGTGTTTAGAATCCCTCCAGAGCTCATATTAAATATTGTTACACTGTATGGGGAGGATCTCATTATTGGGTGTGAATTTAAAAGATTGCTGAGGTGTTAAAAACCTGGCAAACAGCAGGTAGTAGTAAGCTAAAATTAAACAAAAGCTAATGAAGCTAATATAAGAGCAGTGATAATATGTGCGAGCAGGTGTGGCTGGCATGTGGTGGATGTTAAAGTTGGTTAAAGCTTTTATCTTTGTTCAGATGGATATGATTATGAATGAGCGGAGAAGAAGGTCAAATGGATCACAAAATGTAAAAAAAAAAAAAAAAAGAATAAATGTACCAATGCTCCTATTTGTTATTTTATTTTTGCTAATTTTCCAGCCTCTAGCAATGTTTATATTCATGTTTATATTATTATTATTAAAATTGCCTGCCGTGTTATTTTTATGATCCCATTCAAAGTAATACAATCTCTATGGAGACCAAGTAGGTGGCAGACCCTCCACCAGAAAAGTTACATAGCACACCTTTAAAATCCACAGAATGTATGAAATATTAATTATTTTGTTTATTTTAGTATTATTATTATTACTTTTATTATTTTATTAGAACAACTCAGTTATATTGCAATTCAATCCTTTAATTGCAATATGCCTTTAAACACAATCACTATGTTCTCCTATCTGTTTATAGCCTTAACTTGTCATAAGCGATTTTCGTGCTGCATTTGAGGACCATAAAAGTGTGGGTCATGTGAGCGCTGTAAAAAAGACACATACGCCGCTCCTTTGTCTTTTCCTGTTCACATATAGTAAGTCTATCTGCAGTATGTATATATAAAGTCTATGGGGGCGATCTGATCCGAAGAGGTCACCGCAAACAGAAATCAGTCGTCATTCGAGCCCTGTGTTAAACTTAGATCCAGTTTCAGCTTCAGGACCAGATTGGGATAAAAACAGGATGGAGGGGTAGGGGAAAGGGAGGAGGGCAAGAGGAGGGGGCGGGAGGACTTTGGAACAGAGGACACCATCATAAAATCAAGGGCTGAGAAAATCGCGCAATATGAACTAACACTGCATTATAACTACAATTTAAAGTTGTCCTAAGAGCTTTTAATCATTTTATAGTTGCTTGCCCTTCTCATTTACTCACCCAAAGTTGTGTTTGGAATGATTCGTGCTTATTTTCAAGATGCCATTTTGCCAATTAACTCCAGTTTTCTCCTGGTATACGCCCACTGCTCTGTACCAATTTTCATTTCTTTATCTGTGATACGTGTAGTATGCTTTGTTTTGAACTAATGCTTGTTTACCTTAAATATGAAATGTTGGAAAGCTATTTTTTAGTTGCTTTTGTTCTGATCAGTAATTAAAATGAGTTGGGATTTGTTTTTGCAATGTTTGGTGAATAGAGTACATCATAAGATTTCATTGCATTAATTTGACTCATGTAACCTAAAATGCCACCCAAAAAAGTAGTGTGTTGCCCTGTTTTGACTATATTAGATCTGGATTAATTTTCCTTAGTCTTGTTTTTGTTGTTATTTTGTCCTAGTTCAGAATTTCTTGACTGTTTTTGTTATTGAATATATATAAAGTAAATCTTAAGCCCTGTACTATAATTCTACTTTTTCTACATATTCTTGGAAAGTCTGCCATTCTCTCAGACAGTGTTTTGTGTGAGAAGTTATAGAGGACAGATTTTGTTGTGCGTTGTGTCATGTGAAGTGGATTTGAACAGAACTTTCCATATTTGCACGCCACATTTAAACTCTTAAGTGATGAGGTGGTATTTTATTGCTTTATACTGAGGCTTAATTGATTTTTGAGTTCATGGTTGAAGTGAATTGAATAGTAGCGTTTAAGATAAAGAGTTGTTTTGTGTGATGTGATTTTTGAAGTTTTCATTTTGTGTGGTTTATTTCCAATATTCAATGTGGTATTTTATCAGATATTTCTTTGATCATTCAGAACATGATTTTTGCCATTGGTGTCATGTTGTCTTTTCAAATGCTACTAGACTCTATTTAAACCTGGTTCACATAAAAACAGCGTTATTTAAAACACAAAAAGTTGAAAAGGCAGACTTTTATTTTCACATACATACACACATACAACATCGACATTCATTATGGTACATTACTACTGCTACTACTGCTACTACTACAACTTACACCATGTACTAGTTGCTCTACTTTTGCTTTCATATTCAGCCTCATATTTCACACATATTACAGATAATATTGTCTAATAATAAATGCACAAGAAATATTGCCACATCCCATGATCTCTGGTATTTGTTTACAATGGAGGGATTGACAAAAACAGGCTTTAAAACATGTAGTGGGTCATGTGTCTCATATGATCTCAATTTGACATTTTTCATGCTCCGTTCCTTTAAGAGAAGCAGTAAATAAAGTCCAAAGCGAGATGACTGGGAGTATGTACTTTGTATGTGAGTGCTGGGGGGAGACTGAAGAGCATAGTAAATAAATTCATGCAGATAATACAGTAGGATTGTCAAAAAATCATTACCCCAAATGCATATCAGAACTAGATACTCATTTGACAGAAATATAGGAAAAATGTTATAAATAGTTTGAATTTCAGTATTTTATCTTTCCTAAATATGTTTTACAACACTACAACATAGCATATTAGGGTTGTCACAAATATCGAAAAATCTGATACTAATTGATGCTAAAACTAGTATTGAATTAGATTAGAGCCAGTATCAATACTGAAAAAAACAATCACATAACTGGATAAAATGCGACCTTTTTCTACATGGTACAATAAGCAAATACTATTATTTTGTGTTGAAAATTACAATAATGTCTAAAAAGAGCTTTTCAAATCATAATTTGGGTATCATAATTGATATCAAGAAGTCTGTTCTTTAGAATTGAAATCAAGTTTGCATATACAATATTTGACTTCTAGACATGATTTTGTCCTGTTTTAGTCAGACCTGTTTCTGTTCTTGTTTAGACTTGGCTTGGACATGCTTTGGACCTGGTTTAGAGCTGGTGTAGACCTAGTTTAGTACTGGTTTAGACTGGGTTTAGATCTTCTTTAGAACTGTTTTAGTCCTGGTTTTGTTGTGGTTATTTCAAATTTGATACCTTAGTTTTTGCTGGAGAACATTGCAGAGATGTTCAAATTGACAGTCGATGATAGTTTGATCTCTGAATGGAGTGCGCATTTCCTCCCTGTGGCAGAGTGGTTACCCTGTCTCTGGTCTCTCAGTAAGGAGGTTGTGGGTTAGACTTCTGATCAGTGGAGGAAGCTATGCCTCTTTATTTGCCCAAACGTATCTTAAGGCAGTTTGTATAGGTCCTCAAATCACAAACATACACATCAGGTTGACCTACTGCAGCCTGTGGAGAACAAAATTCCTGATCAATTATGAAAAACTGGGGCCCTTCTTTAAAGTTTAACTAGCATTTATTTTTTAATCACTTTGTTGTTTTATGAATTTAAAAGCATGTTTAGCCTCAAGGCACCATTAACATCTGACCTCCATCTGAAACTGTACACAACAAAGAACCATGTGACTCCATAGACAAAGGATAGGATTAGGAATGAGCAGAGGGAGAGCTCATGTTAGTTGAGTTTGGTTTGGAAAGAAAGGTTTCACATTGAGATGTCTTATAGTGTATGTATAGTGAATATATGGTAAAGAGATAAAGATAGAGAATATATGATACAGAGGAAGAACATTGAATATATGGTACAGAGTAGGGAGCATGAATACCTGCTCGGGTTCCATTGTGATTTTATTCCTCTGTCTGCAATGTTTCACACTGTGGCATCTAACTTATATATCCTGTTTTTAACAAACTACAAACTTAAATTTTCAAAAATACCTTACACTTAAAGACCCCCCCTCTACACAGATCTGCCCTGTAACTTATTCTGGTGGCCTGGTTAAATGCCATACTGGGGGATTTTTCCAGATAAAGCAATAACATCTTCAAGGAGATGAGCAGGTGTCGGAAACTTCCACCAGAAAAATTACACAACTGCACGACCAATACTAACATTTCCTACAGGCCATATTTTGAATCCCACCCCCAATACCATAGAAATGAAAGAAGTGGCTATGCTATCTTAAACATTTGAATAGAATAATCACAACGTATTTTAGTAATTTGGCCTTCATGCAAAACGCCTTGATAATGCAGGTAGTGCTGGTTCACATCTCATGAATAGGAGGTTAACACTGGCTCTTCCACCCCATTATCTGACATTGTTGTGAGTGAAGGGCAAAGCGTGAGTTGAACCTAAATTTGTTTTGGATGTGTCCCTCCTCTGGCCTCGTATGTCTCGTGGCCATGACGCACTCGTCTTTTGAATTGCAAATGATCGTTTACATTGTTTCCATGTCATTTGTTGTGCAAAGTCCTCCGGGTTCTACCTCTCTCTATTGTTCTGAGAGGCAGCCATCTGTCCGCCGCCGCTGCCACACTGAGGAACTACATTACCCAGAGTGCACCTGTGGGATCCAACGCCTACATAAAACACAAACAGAATATGATGCAAGTAATTGTGTAGAGGAATTTTATTGTTTTGGGATTTTTAAAAAAAACTTAGTTAGTTTAGTTTTTTGGTCACTTAATTTTCACTCATTAGATTAGAATCAAACTGAAAAGGGTTTTTTACACAAAAGGAGAAAAAGATAATCAAACTAGTTCTCTCTACTTTTTTAATCATACAGCTGCACCAAAACAATGCATTTTAAATCCAGGAGCTCATGAGCTGATAATGTAAAACTGAAATGGCTGACAATATTCCTAGTACCTTTAAATATAAACATTATTAATTAATTAATTAAACATATTCAATGCATTTATTCAGTATTTTTGTATTCATTTTGTTTTAGTTTTTCTCTTTGCTTACATGGAATAATGTTTTACAACTATGCTTTGCATCAACTTGTTCCACTTTTGTTAGTTAAGATCCCCGATTTTAGTTTACACAATTGTTCCTTTGTTGGTCTAAACCAGGGGTCTCCAACCTGTAGCTCGGGAGCTACCAGTAGCTCTCCACCCCCTTCCAAGTAGCTCACCAAGGGATTTCTGAATTATACCATTGTGCTGAATAACCAAAAATTGGTTAATTGCATGCCTATAAATATTCCAAATGTATCATTTTGAAGCCCAACTTTGTGCCCAAGGCTTGCCCTTTTTGTTATAATCGTGTCAAAATCTAAATTGAAGATGACGTCACTATTTTATTTAGAGATTACAAACAATTTCTATTATTATTATTTCTTAATTACATATTTTGGAATTTGTGATGGACAGTATTATTAGGTGAAAATTGCTCTTGCACTTCTGTCTACTTCTAAGATATGACGAGCACAATCTAATTTCAAACTTTCCCCTTTCTTTTACATGGTCTTATCTGAAATCTGAAACCGTGCTCACTTCACAAGCTAAAACCCAAAGTGTCTTTAAGTCAAACTTGATCAAATCTCAGGCTTAAATCTAAGTGAGCACAAAGCCTGTCTTTATTTGAACTTGGAGGAATTCACTTTGACTGCACAAGGAGTGGCTCTGGTAAACACTGCTCCAGGTGTAGACAGATTGGGATCAGGTTTAGACCAGGTTTAGACCAAGTCTGCACAAGGTTTAGATCAGGTTTAGACCAGGTTTAGACCAGGTTTAGACCAGGTTTTGACCATGTTTATTCCAGTTTTAGACCAGGTTGAGACCAGGTAGACCAGGTTTTCAGCAGTGCTATGATTTGGGAGTGTTCCAGATGATAACCAAAAATAGTGAAGCAAATCCACAAGCAAACTGAGTACTAACGGCACCAGAAAAGTTACACAGTGCACCTTTAATATTAATTTAATATTATTAATAAATTATATGCTAAATGTGAAGGCAGAATTAATAACTAATGATTATAATTATATGGTAGATGTTGAGGTAACACAAAAAAAATACAGGTTGACAAAATATAAATTTACACTGAAATAAAATAAATAAAAATTGGACATTGGCATTGCCCTACCACGTCAATAAGATTCAATTCTGGATTGCAAAACTAATACACTACTGTGAATTAAAAACACATGTTAGGTTTGCAATAAAGTAATTGCTTAAATAGCATGAGTGGTAGGTATGCATTTATGTTTTTTCCCATTTTTTTACAATAAAAAAATTAAAAATGTCAGAACTAAAATGCTAAGATCATGTTTATACATTCTTGATTTAAAGATTTTCGAGATTAATAACTTTAAACAACTTTCTTTCCAAACACTCCACTCCCACGCACAATTTGTCTCAAAACGTTTCACGCGCCATTGTCAACCATCATTATATCACGTTAACAGCCGCAATCAGCCCTGTAAACGTATCTTAAAGCGTAGAATAATTAACGTTGTAAAAATACGATTTCTAAGTGACAGGTCTGAGCGAGCTGTCAGAAATTATGACACGAGCTCGGTCTCCCTGTACGCCTCCATTCGTCTGAGTGTGTAGGCGCGCGTATAGAAGGAGGCTCTTCGCTCAAATGAAAATACTGAAGAGATTCAAGATTGAAAGCG
Organism: Boleophthalmus pectinirostris; assembly: GCF_026225935.1. Lineage (NCBI taxonomy): Eukaryota > Metazoa > Chordata > Actinopteri > Gobiiformes > Gobiidae > Boleophthalmus > Boleophthalmus pectinirostris. Next base: position 13,618,507 of record NW_026571190.1, on the reverse strand, counting down.
GAGGAGAGACGAAGGATTGGTCTTAGTCTCGTCTCCGGTTTAAGAGATGTTGAGAGAGCAGAGAAATCAAAGACAGGTTTTAATGTAGCCGTGAAGAGGCCGAATGAGTGGAGGGAGGTGAGGGCAAGAGAAGGAGATGAGATTGTTATAAGCTCAATATTCAAATAGATTTTTTCTTTTTTTTTATTTATTTATTTTTTTATTTAGTTGTTTTTCATCAGTGGTTGCCATAGATATTTATGACTCAACCATACAACCATATACAGCTGTTGTGTCCTTGGTGTCTGGCTTGGCAATATTTTTCTTTCTATTGATCAATCACGATTTACGATTCAGTTTTATTTTCTCATATTAAAAACAACAAAAAAAAGCAGGGCCTGCTCTCTGCACACTGCTCCGTAGATCTGACCTGTAAACTAGCCTAGTGGAAGTGGAATCAATGATTGGTAAATGACAGTGTGTGGAAATATCTAGGCAAAGGAATCTGTGAGTTTCAGTTTGATGTTATTTGCAATATTTTTGGGACTTTTTTCCCATCCAGAAGATATGATATTTTAAGTTGTTAATCGCTAAGACACCTGTCCTCATTTTTTATTCTGAAACCTAAGGATAACATTTTCATGGACGCAAAGAAAATGCTGAAGAATATATGGATGATAAACAAATTTAAGCCACTCATATAATAACTTAAGAGACGAAACACTTTAGTAGTTACTTTGCATCCGTAATGAATCATACAAGTTCATAATTCAAACTTTTATGGGTTAAATCTTATCATATAGCCAGAAAATGGCCACAAATTGCCCAGTGCTGCAAAAAAATGTACACACTATCAATTCTGACCCCCAAAAAATATAGTTCCAGCTTTCATATATTGAGCGATAAGTCAATATTGTAATTATTGTGACAGGTCTAATTACTAGGACATAAATGAAACTAAATGAAAATTAAGTGTTTTGATGAAAATAAACAAATTTAGCTTTGGGTTTCAGAATGATGAAAAGTTAGGGCAGTTTCCATAGCAATTAAAAATCAAAAACAAAATATTATATCTTTAGAAGTGTGAAAAGTCCTCAAAATGGTGCCCTGAAGCTGAATTTCTTGAATTTCCTTGAGTGTCTGGTATCCATGTTGAGTGTTTGGGACAGGCCCAGTTGTGCATGTGTCTCCCTGTGTTAGCCCTGAGCCCTGACTGAACTGAAGGTCACTGTTCTGCTTGGCCCATGGGACAAATGTCAACTGTATTTTTATCACCCGCTCAGACTCCGCCCTCTCGCGCTCTTCAAGGGATTCTGGTCTTCCTCCGCCGCATACGGCCATTTTCAAATCCTACGTCATCTTTGCACACTGACGTTTTCAGATTGTACAATGTGGCGATGTTTTTCTCTCAGAAAGGGTGCAGGAGCAATAGCAATTCTGTATCAGTTATATGTTATGTTCAAAAGAGTTACTCCTCTAAAATCTACTAATGTTAGACTTAATTATTTTTGTTTAATGTCATGGTCCAAACATTCATGAGTTCAGCTTTTTATTATATGCAACATTTTGAGGACTTATCCCTACCCTATCCAAAGATATAATATTTTGCTTTAAATTGTTAATCACTATGGCAACAGTCCTGATTTGTAATGACTAACTCAAGGATCATCAACAGAAAATTGTTGGCCTGCTGTTTTCAAATCATCAGTACATGGTTAAGTTAATAAGATTGATGAAATTGTGGTTGGATTATTCAAATCTATTCTGTTCTTTGTTCATTTAAAAAAAGCTAAGCAAATGTGAGAAAAAAATAAACCAGTTCTAGCAAAACAAGCTATTGACCAGCTAAACATAACTGGCCTTGTGTTTTGTTTCTTTCCTAGAATTTGAGTAACCCTTTATTATTAGTCTGTCTACATCTCCAATGCTCAAAATCATTCCACCTTCTGAATAATAAAATAATAATAATAATGCATCAGTTTTATACTGCACTTTTTTTGGACCCTCAGAGACGCTGTACAAAGCGTTATTCATTCACTCCATACCTGGTGGTGGTAAGCTACTACTCTAGCCACAGCTGCCCTGGGGCAGAATGACGGAAGCGAGGCTGCCAATCTGCACCACCAGCCCCTTTGACCTCCACCATCACTCACACACCATTTTCATACTAGGCAATGAGGGTGAAGTGCCTTGCCTAAGGACACAACAACAGTTTTTTATGACTGGCACCCCCCTGTGTCACCTGATTTTCCCAGTGATCTCCCATCCAAGTACTAACCAGGCTCGGCCCTGCTTAGCTTCTGAGATCTGATGGGATCAGGCTTTGACAAGCCGGTATGGCAACGTGATCATGAAACGGTAGTTTAGCATTACCTTTTACCTTTAGTTCAGTAGAGATTGGCAATTCCAGAGCTGAAATTATCCAAATAATTCTAGTGAAGGCGTATGGAGTTTAAAAACACAGTGGAACACTTCCTGTGTTACCACATGACATCACAAGGTGGAACAGTGGCTTGTATATTAAACATATGGGAAACAACATTATAAAATAGATGAGAAAATAGTATGGGCCCTTTAAATAATTAAAGTATTTGCGATATGCTATTGTGACCATTCAGACTGCAATTTCAATGTAATTGTGTTGGGTCTTGCAGTCTTACTTTCCATATAAAATACAATGATGTTACTGTACCATGACAATATCGCACCAAATTGTCCGTGGTTACATCATCAGATTGTACAGTATTTTGTGTCTTCTGCACATGGGAGGTAGTGATATGGGGAAAGAGCTGAGGTGAGCACAGCAGAACGCAGTCTCAGCATAAACCCAGAGGTAACACAAGCCCATGTCCCCTCCTCCAACGCCTTATCATCACCGCTAAAAAGAACACTCCACAAACGTTTCCTGGTTCAAAGGTCGCGGCTGAAAAACAACTCAAAAACTAAGAAATTTGGTTTAGTTTGACTTTTCTTAGTTACAGAAATGTGTTTGATGTATTAATCTTGTTTTATGGCATGGTATTTTGGACTTTAAATGATGGCCTCAACTAAATTATCATCTCGGTAAGAAAAAGCACTTCAGAGGCATCTGATTGTCTCCATGGAGATGTTGCTTTGCTTGGAATGTTCCACGCTATGGTATTAAATGTATTTATCTCTGCAGATCCAAGCAGGTGATGCCAAGTAGCATCACCTGGTAAGATCTATGGAGAGGCATACAGGTCAGCTCAATGGAGAGGCAACCCTGTTCACAGTAAAAATGCAAGTTTGTCAAAGAATTTATTTTGTTAGCTTTAAAAACACCATTAATTGATGTGCCTTTGTGTTTTGTTTCATTCACATATTTAACACACAAACCCTGCATATTTTGGTGTGTTCTTTTCTCAGACATATGTGAATGAAACAAAACACAACTTTGCTTGGAATGTGAAACTTTCCAAACAAAGCAATAAAATCTCCATTGAGACAAACACACAAGAAACGTTACATAGTGCATCTTTAATACATTTTACACATCACACACATTTTATCATCATGTTGGGATATTATGGCTGCAGAGCATTTAACTTCAAAGCCTCAAATGAATGGAACTACTTCCCCTCCTCAATCTGATCAATTACACTGATCCGCCTGTTTTAAGGTGTCAGTCTCCAGATACTTACAAATATCCTGCTCCTGTTTTTGATAAAAAAAATTTTTTTTTGTTTTATGTACTTTCTGCTGTACATAGAGTTGCTTTTCAATAATTCATAAATATAGGTGTGGGGATGATAAATTCAGAGAGATTTGTATTGTATAGTGTGAATGTTGTCTGTGTGTTGTGTTTGACTTCTGTTTTTTTTGTTTTTTTAAATGCTAATTTTGTTAATGTATTTAGGACCCCCTTACAAACGAGATGGGGCTTCCCTTATAAATAACATATTAGTTTGGGGACATGCCACATTTAGGATGGTGTCAACTTGCTCAATGTGATGATCAATGTGTAAATCTGCTGCTCCTTAGATCAAAACTCTTGCTCAAAATGCAGAGTTTGTGGTTAATCTGGAACAAAATCATGAAATTGATGATAAATTTGAACCAGACAATACAACCACTGTGTTTCTGTATTTGAAGATCTGTGGAATGAGTTAAAATGAATGAATGAGTTGAAGGCAGAAAGATAAAGGAGCAGAGCAGAACAACCCCCTAGAATTCTAAGTATAGACTATAAGCCAATTGGCCAAAGACGTATGCACTATGACTTCACAATTTTAGGAAAAATAAATAAAATAAAAGAATAAGAATAGTTTATCTGGCTCCAGTGACTATCTCTCCCTTGCTTTGTCCAGATTTGAAGACTTAATGTGAAAATCTTTTTTATTGCTTCTTTTATCTGCTGCTGTCCCATATTTTTAAGGCCGTTTTGAACAACAGTGGAGCCTTTGTGCTTTGGGAAAAGTCCACTCAGATTTATTGTGTTGACTCAAGTGAGCAGGTGGAACCAAGTCTACCAGATCTGAAACCAGATCGAAAATTGATTTTACGAGATAGTGCTTTGAAATGACAACAATTAAACCTGTATGATTGATAATATTATGTTTTACTGATGCAAAAGTGAATGTAATTTGTACTGACAGAAAATGTTGTATGTTGTATGTTTGTAAGGCCCAGTGATTGAAGAAACATTAACCTTGACCAATACACACAGAGCATCAAGACATATAATAAAGTATATTGATTTTGTTGACCCATTCACTAACAAAGATTAGAGAAACTGTAGAATTAATTTTCAATTTCATTTATTTACAAAACAGTGCACAGCAATTCACAAACTGAAAATGCATCAAGGCACAGTAATGAAATACATAAATTTAAATTAAGGTTGTTGAAAGTATCAAAAATTGATACAAACCAATACTAAAACTAGTATTGAAACTCATTTGAGCAGTTATCAATGATAGAGTATAGTATGAAATGAAAAGGACATACTTGAACAACTGAGGGATTACACCGATATAAGGCCACATGGTATTATAAAAGAAAGCACTATTATTTAATGTTGAAAATCAAATTCTCTTGTCTAAAGAAATGGTCTTTTTTATTATCATTGTGGTATCGGAATCAGTATTGAGTATGTAGTCTATTTCTTAGTATCAAAATCCAGTTTAAAATTTGACAACACTACAAGTTTCATTTCAATATGCATAGTACTATACCAAGAATGTGGATGTTGTATTTTTCAGTGTCCCCGCCCCCTGTCCTCTTCCTGCTCCTTTGTCTCTGTGCAGTTTGGGGTTTGGTTAATGACTGACGGACATTTTGTGTTGTGAGGTGTGTCCCTGTTTATCTGCAGCTCTTTGGACCAGGACTTTGAACCCCTGACGGTTTTGGGCAGGTCTCTGAAAAAAACACTTCAAGGATTCAGCAGTAAAACATGAACTTTTACGCTGTGTAAAGATGTGACCACCGGTTGGCTTTCAGTTCCGAACACGCCCAGATACTTATTTGTGCAGCGATAATACAGTTTCCGCTAAACCAAATTTGGATATTCACAATGGAGCAATAGAAAAGCTTTTTAACCTAAGCTCCCACCTTAGAAAATATTTTGTTAGTACAATCTTTAAAGGTTCTACATTCCATGAAATTGACTCTTGTAAGCTTTAAGACATGTTATAATGTTTTTACCTCCTCAAAAACATACCTGGAGTAGTGTTTTGTTTCATTCACACTTGAGTAATCTTGCATTAATAGGCTCTCTACATCTCCAAAGATCAAAATGCTGTATGTGTTTGCTTTTAACTTAACATCTACCTTGCAATATGTAATACAGACCCTATAAATGACTAGAGCCCAAATCCAAATTGACTAGGGATAAAACATTAATTAAATGTACACTATGTAAATTTTCTGGTGGAAGGTCTGCCATTTGCTTGTCTCCTTGGAAATATTATTGTTTTGCCCACTGTGTGGTATCGATCTCATATGCTCTCCATGGTAAGAATTCACATTTTAGAGCAAGAAAAACAACTGTAACTGAACAAATACAAAATAGATTAGTATAATGCCATACTGTTGAACATTCCAGTCCTGGCGACTGAAACTAGACCAAACAAGAATGAAACCAGGACTACAGTGAGAAAGACTACTAAGTATGGACTGAAGACTAAATCTCATGATGATGTATCGTACTACGGAACTATTGCTTCGTTATGATCAGAATGGAAGAGGCAAAGCATAAAATAAGAAACTGATTTGCTGTCCAAAATTGTTGATGCTTTGAATATCAGCACTTTTCAGTAATCTATGGTCATGTCACAGCAATGCTTTTTCATATTTGGAAAGAACTTTATGAATAATTTGGAACAGTTAAATCCGTGTCTAAACGTTATCACATTTTTCTGTCCATTTAGATTAAACCCCTAAATTTCTCTTCAATGAAATAAATTGCCCATGAATAAAAGTCACACTGATGTCATGAGATTTGGTGAAGAGAAATATTTTTGCGGTGGCATGATTTGAATCGGCTTTTGAAATCTCTCCAGATAATTTATAATAGTATTAGGGTTAAATCATGGTTTGATATGAAGGATTATGTGCAATAATGAAGCAAAATACAAAACTGACTCCAATGCAGACTTCTCCATTCTCCCAGACTAGCAAAGTTAAAGCAACACCAATTAACTTTTAGGAGGAAATAGAAAAGAAAATGATTTATTTTATTTATTTTTTCATTTTAAAAAAACAATTCTTCAGACTTCTCAGTTGAAAGTATTTTTTATTCCATACTTTGGAATATTATAGCTGAAGGAAAAACAAAAACATGGATTTATTTGAGTTCCAGTTTGAGTTGAGTTGAGTTTTTTTTTTTTTGCTAAAAAGTTGCATGGTAGGAAGCAGGTAATAAGGGACATCTCACCAGTAAAATAGTTGTGTCCTTGAGCAAGACACACACATTTCTAAATATAGAAATACACCCTATGAATAAGTGGTTGGTGATGGTTTCACTTGTCAGAATTACAGACAGTTGAATGTTGTGTGCAAACAAATGCACAGTTTAGTGAATTTAATTAACAGTGTTTACGAACATGTCCATATGTAGTCCATATGTCAGACCTCAGAGCTGAAGACACGTGTACCACTTTAGGCCAGCTCACCACTGTTTTTACTGCTCCAAAATGGCTCCTTATCTCTTTGTGAGTTAGCGCTAGCGTTTCTAAGTGTGTGTGTGTGTGTGTGTGTGCGTGTGTGTGTTCGCGCTAGCATGCAGGTATAGCCCTCTTGAACTCTATTGTTTTGAAGGAAACCTCACGCTCCACTTCTCCTCTGCTCTATACAAAAATAGACCAGGAAGTGTCCAGTGTCGCTCAGAGGAAACTGGTTTAGGTGCTCTCAGACGTGGATTTAAAGATATTTTCTGCACCCAGAGGTCATGTACTTTATATACTAACTTGTCGTTTTTTTAAAACATTGCCTGTTTTGTACCATTATATAGTATTGTGCAACTCTGCCTATTGTTTACATGTTTACTAAACTCCCTTAGATTAGAGCTGATATCTTTTTTTTTTAAATTATATTATATTTTGAAAAATCTGTATATTCTTGATATTGATCCTAGATGTAGTCCTAATTTTATGTATGAATTTAAAGGTGCACTATATAACTTTTCTAGTGGGGGACCCATTGCTTATTTGCCTGGCATTAATCACATTTATCTGCAATGAAAATAATTTAGTTCTTTTTGTTTTAGTCCAACTTTACATCTCCTGGGCACCTGAGTCATTATGTGCGCCAGATTTTAGCCCTAGTTCCTTCCTAATTTAGGCCCAGTTTAGACATGGCTTCGACATGGTTTCATATTGCTGTGAACCCCACAATCTGTTATTGTTCTGTCCCCTCTAATATGTTGATGTGCATGGTTAGTCCTGGTTTAGACCTTATTTAGTTCAAGTTTTGACTTGGTTTAAAACGGCTATAAACCTTAAAATCTACTATTATCCCCTCTCCTCATTGTAGTTCTGATTTATTTCTGGTTTAGCTCTGGTTTAGTACAGATTTAGTCCTGGTTTAGACCTCATTTTATCCTGGTGTAGTCCTGATTTCCCACTGTACATTCCTGCCATAGCCTTGTGCTCATTTAGTCCTGGTTTAGTACTCATGTGATCCTGGTATAGTCCTATTTGCACTTGTTTAATCCTTGTTTAGTCTTTATTTACTCCTGAATTAGTCCTTGCTTAGTCTTGATTTAGTCCCAATTTAATCTGGATTTAGACCTGGTTTGGTCCTGGTTGAATCCTGGTTTAGTCGTAGTTTAGTTTAGTCCTGGTTTAGTCTTTTTAAGTCCTAATTTAGTCCTGATTTAGTCCTGGTTTAGTCCTGCTTATTCCTGCTGTATTCTTGCCATAAACCTGCTTTGTGTTTTCTTGGTCCTTTCTCCTCTCCTCTCGGATCTTTAAGTGTTGGCCTTATAGGGTTGCCTTGGTGACTAAATGGTGCTAGTTTCACACATATATATATATATATATATGGTCCATACAGTCTGCCTCTATTATGTTATACAGTCTATACCTCTGTGTGGATGTCTATGTATCTATGTATATGTGAATAAGAGCCTGTGGTTAATTAAAAACAGCCTTCAAAATCACCATTAAAGAACATTCACGCTGTTCAAGTACATAGCTATCAACAGTTATTAAATTGTTACTTCTAGGTATGGAGCATTTAAGGAGGGAAAGGAAAGAAAAAAAAAATCTATAAGTGATTCTTATTATGGACTTGCTAAATAACAATATGCAGTACTCAGTAATTATGATAGAAACACACAGGAACCATATAAACTGCCATTATGCACTATGTTGAAAGCTACTGATCTGCTGCTGTGAGTAGACAAGATTGCAGCAAAAGCAGAGGGTGATACAGGTGAACATAAAGCCCAGACCAGTTCACCTGTCCACAGCTTTACGGCCTGCTCTTGAAGAATATACATACACGTACAAATGATACTTTTTTGTATTTAATGTCAGGTTTTTACAACTTTAATTTGTTATTAATTGTATTTGAGCTTTTATTTTGAAATTGATTGATTGATTCATTCATTCATTTTTATTTCGAGTTTGTGCCAAGAGAGAAACAATAATCATATATACTACATACACATTGTAAACAGCAGAAAAGCACATTTCTCGAAAAGGAGTGGAAAGAAGAAAAACTTATATGAACCCACCCCTATTCATGACATAGTTTCAAAATTTTGTGGTTGTTTCTGTACATTGATCATGGAACTTTACAAATATTTACATATAGCAAAATAAATTACATATTATGCATACAAAATATAATTTTGTATGCATTTTGTACTGTACACATATGTATACACATACACATGTACATGCATACACATACCATACATATATATATATATATATATATATATATATATATATATATATATATATATATATATATATATATATACATACACATACATATATATACATAAATACATATGTATATCCATAAATAAACACACACTGATAGAGACATACACATACATATATATACACCCATGTACTGTTTTTTTTTTTTTTTTTAGATCACCCAGTGCTGTCACTCACCCTTATACCCCGAAAGCAAAAATTCTTTATAATTCCTTTTAAAGCTGTGAATATTTGGGCACTGCTTCAGGTTTTTTCCCAGCCCATTCCACAAACTGACGCCACACACAGATACACACATGCTTTTCCTGGTGCTTCTCACTGATTTTGTTTTAAACTTAACCCTTCCCCTTAATTCATAATGTACTTCTTGTGTACTGAACAGTTTTTGGAGATTTAACAGCAGCATAGTTTTGTTTGCTTTGTACAAAAGCAAAGCAGTGTAGAATTACACTAAATCAAACAATTTTAATAATTTTGATTTGAAAAACAAATTGTTTGTATGATTCATATAACCAACCTTATGCACTATTCTCACAGCACGTTTTTGCAATTTGAAAAGGGGAAGAAGTAATGTTTGGTAGTTATTGCCCCAAATTTCAATACAATATGTCAGGTATGGAAGTATGAGAGAGCAATACAATATGTAAAGAGCCTTTTGATTAAGAATGTGTTTCCCTTTGTTGATTACGGCAATACTTTTTAAGACCTTAGATTGTATGTATCTGATGTGTGGTTTCCAGCTTAGCTTTTCATCAATCGTTATACCTAAAAATTTATTTTCAGAAACCCACTCAATTTTAACCCCATCAACATGGATTGAAAGTTCTGAATTTCTTTTATAATTACCAAAAAATATAGCTTTTGTTTTCTTTAAATTTAAGGATAACTTATTGGAATCCATCCATAATTTGATTTTAGTTAATTCCGTATTCATCATTGTAATAAGTTGATTATAATTGTCACTGGCAAGAAATATATTGGTGTCATCTGCAAATAAAATTATTTTTAATGTGTCAGATGTTTTAAATATATCATTTATGTACAAATTAAATAATTTAGGTCCCAAAATTTAGCCTTGTGGCACTCCACAAGCAATAGTCCTAAATCCGGAAGTATATCCATTTATTTCCACAAACTGTTGTCTTCCTGTCAGATAGCTTTCAATCCAGTTTAGAGCAATGCCCCTTATGCCATACAGTTTAAGTTTTTTGAGTAGTATTGAGTGGTTTAAAGTGTCAAAAGCTTTCTTTAAATCAATGAAAACCCCCACAACATACTTTTTATTATCTAGTGCATTTGTTATCTCCTCCACAGTGTCCATAAGTGCCATTGTTGTTGAACTTTTGGTTCTGAACCCATACTGACTCTCGCTAATTATTTTATGTTTATCTAAAAATGATTCTAATCTATTATTGTATAATTTTTCAAGAATTTTTGAAAATTGAGAAAGTAAAGACACCGGTCTATAATTAGTGAATACATGTCTATCTCCATTTTTGTAGATCCAATTTTCATCTTGTCTGGGAATGATCCCTTTAGAAATGATAGATTAAAAATATATGTAAGGGGTTTAACAATGCTATTAATAACATATTTAACTATAGTCATATCAATATCATAAAAATCAGTTGACAATTTATTTTGAAATTAATTTACAATGGTTATAATTTCAAGTTCGTTTGCAGGAGAGAGAAAAATTGTATTTGGAGATCTTTCGATAAATGTTTTGTCTTGTATTGTGGTGCTTATTTCTGGAATTTTTTCTGCTATTTCAGGACCTATTTTTACAAAGAAATCATTGAAGTTGTTAACAATGCTTGGCATGTCATCTATCACACCATTCTCATTGACAAAATAATCAGGGTATGAGTGCTTTTTAGAGCCTTCTTTAATTATGCTGTTCAACATACCCCACTTTTTTTTTACATTATTTTTTATTATTTTCAAGCAATTTATTATAATATAATTTTCTACTGTTCCTTATAATATCTGTCAACTTATTCTCATATAATTTGTACCTTCTTTCTGAATCCTTCGTTTTCAATTTTATGAATTATATCTATAAAGATAATTTTTCTTTTTACAAGCATTCTGTGACCCCTTTGTTAACCAAGGACAATTTAATTTTCTTTTTTTGGTTCTACGTTGTTGAACGGGACAGCGAGCAATCTTTGTATTATGTCATACAGCTTTCTTTCAGGGTTTCTCTAAATAAAAAAAAAATCTCTACATTTTTCAATTTAAAAAGTGTAATTAATTTTTGCTTAGATGAAGGACAGTATTTTTGCTTTTTATGTATTTTTTCTTCTTAAAATGATTACTTTATGACTCTGCCACCTAGTTCCCTCCAAAAATCTGATATTTATTGTTAGTTCAATAGTAATTATTGGGACAGAGTGTTACTCCAGATGTTTTTGAGGTGCAATTATCATGGAAAAATTATATTAAAACCCAACTATGCAATTTTTTAACGAAAAACAAATTTAAAGAAAATCGTGAATTTTTGGATCATTTTGCATGTTTTAATTTCATTGGGGAAAAAACAAAAAAAACTTCTTCCTTCTGCCTCGCTTCTCCACAAACCTGATGTTCACTTGGCCTGGAGGAGGGCACTTTATGCTTGTTTCCATAGAAATTCTTCATATGCCATAAAGCATAACTTGGTGAAGAATGTTCCAAAGTATGGTTTTACTTTTTTATATAAGGCGGGTGATGTTCCACCCCAGAAAGTTACACTGTACCTTTAATTAAAAAGTAGTAAAGTGGTATTAAGTGCTTGTTGCTAATGCTTTAAATTCCTAAAGACCGATAGTGTTGTGCTGAAGGAACAGATGGAACCTTGTCTTGAGAGTAAAAGAGGAGCCCACGGTGAAATAAAGCTGCAGTTTTTTGGCCTTTTTTGTGGTGAGCTGAAAATGTACGTAAGAGAAAAAGCGTCATATGATTTTCACATGTATGGTACCCGCTAAGAGAATCCCTCACAAAGGACTCATGACTATAGATATGTACAAGGAGAGAGGGAGGGAGGGAGAGAGGGGGAGAGAGAAAAGAAGATGAAGGGAGAGAGTACTAATGAGAGGGATAGGCGTTTGATGGAGAGCGAGAAATGTAGGAAAGACAGGGAGCGGAGAGAGATGGAAGATAGAGAGTACCAAAAGGAGTGATTCACAGATAGAGAGAGAGAGAATTAAGGCTGAAGGGAGAGTGCCAAGATCACAGTGAGAGGTAGAGAGGAAAAGCTGAAGAGAAGGAAGAGAGAAAACAAGAAGTGAGAGGGAGATGAGGGATAGAGAGCAAGGAAGAAAAAAAGGAGAGAGAACCAAGGCGAAGGAAAGGGAGAGGGTAGAATCAGGTGGGGGAGAAATAGAGAGTGGCATGATGTGCTAAGAGGGAGGAAGAGCAAGAAAGATGGGGAGAAGAGAGAGAGTCAGGAGTAGAGAAAGAGGAAAAAGGGAGAGAAAGAAAGTGAGGGCAAGGAAGAGAGGAAAAGGAGGGAGAGAGTACCGAGAGAAAGGAGAGAGAGAGAGAGAAAGAGGGAGAGAGAAAGGTTTAATATCTGAAATCCCCCTTAAACAAACAAACAGTATATTAAAGTGGCCAATAAGTAGAAGTTTATGAAACATATTGCAGCCTACAAGATTCCCCAGGCAGTAGTTTCTTATTTTTAGTAGGCTTGCCTGTCTACAGATAAAGGTTAACATGATTGTTTTGAGGGAAATGGGAAATGAAATCTGCATTTGACCCATCCATTGTTGTCATTTGGTCCTTTCACCTGTCAGGTGACAGCCAGGATCTTGGGCAGGAGAACCTAGATGAAGGATGATGAAAGGTGAAATAGGAGAGCACCCCAAAAACAGGAAGAACAAGCAAACTCCATATAGAAAAACATTATACTATCCAGGAACTGAGATCTCTCTCTCTCTCTCTCTCTCTCTCTCTCTCTCTCTCTCTCTCTCTCTCTCTCTCTCTCTCTCTCTCTCTCTCTCTCTCTCTCTCTCTCTCTCTCTCTCTCTGTGTGTGTGTGTGTTTGTCACAGAGGTTTTTTTTTGGTTTAGTTTAGTCTAGGTTTAGTGCTTTAGTCCTGGTTTAGTCCTGGTTTAATGCTGGTTCAGTCATGGTTTAGTCATGGTTTAGTCATGGTTTTGTTCTGGTGTAGTTCTCATTCACAGAAGTATGGTGCTATTGCTGTGGTAATTGTATGATCTTATTCTTTACATTTGGTTGATAGAGTAGTTGTCTTTACAAAGATGTATGAGTTTACAACCGCTGTGTGACTGACAGGTGGATTAACCAATCAGAAAAGTGCATGGTCTGTTTGTGTCAAAAAAAAACATGGCAACTTATGAGAAAAAAATTTCGACATCAACAATTGAAGCACCAAACTGTTATTTATCTCAGGTTAAGGAAATTATATATTTTCTTTTGAATGATCTGAGGATTTTTGAGAGAGATGTCTTCTGCATTTGAGAGACATGTTATGCAAATAGAAAAGGGACTGGCTGGTCAGGCAACCATTTTGGCATGCCCCTGTTGCTGTGCTTGAAAATAAGAAGTAAGTTACAATAAAAAACATGAAATATGTAATCAAAATAATTATTAATGTATTATTATAAAGGAAATAAAATCTTGTTTTTTATGACCTATATGTGGTGGACTCCGTGTCTTGCTCCCACCCTTAAATTAAACATGTTTCCTAACCCTAACGAAGTGGCCCTTCACCTTGTGCTTATCAACCCCCTGATGTCTCCTTTCCTTGCCCCTCCCCCATGTGTCCTAGCCTTATAGCTCCTTGCCTCCTGTCTCCTAGCTGCCTGCGGTGACTGTGACTTTAATGGAAGTGAAATATAGGTCAAGTGGGGAGCAGTGGAGATTGTTTAGCTCGATCAGCGAATGGACCAAGTTTGAAAACGTTTTGAAAAAAGTAGCAGATTGTTGGTTTTTCAAGCGATAGCTGGGATCAGGGTCAGGGTTCGTTTAATCTGTAACACATCTGTTTTTCTCCAGCTCCAAATGTCTATCCAGGATTTTAAGTTTATTCAGTGTTTATTCTCAAAGCAGCTGTCTCCTGGACTTTGAAGTGATACGGATTGTCTGTTTTAAAGGTGCACTGTATAACATTTTTGATGGAGGGTCCACCATCTGCTTGTGTCCATGGAGATTTTATAGCTTTGCCTGGATTGTTTTACAGTATAGCTTTAACCTTATCTATCTTCATGGGGACAAGCAAGTAAGAGCAAGAACGAGAGCCATAACGCTAAAGAGCTAAAGAGCTTATGTTTACACAATCACATTTTGTGATCAGGCCCATATTATGATATTGTTAAATCTATATTTTCTTTACAAACGAATCGTGCTTTGTTTCATTTACACATGTTTAACACACAAATCCTGCATATGAGTTTTTCTCTCAAACCAGAAACACTCTGTTCCACCTTGTGATGTCATGTTGCAATACACAAAGTGTGTTTTTAAAGTCCATACATCTTAACCAGAAACATTTGGATAATTTCAACCCTAAAACTGTCAAACTTTACCTAAAACTAAAGGTGAAAGGTAGCTGTTGAAAACTACTGCTTTATGACATCACAAGGTAGAACAGACCATTTTGAGTTTTGGAGATGTAGACAGATTAATAATAAAGGATTACTCAAACATGTGTTAATGAAACAAAACACAACTCCAGGGCTGTTTTTGATGAGGTAACATTCTAACATGTCTTAAACCTCACAAAATTCAATTGTGTGTAATGTAGGACCTTAAAATATATTCTTTATTTAACCAGGATTGTAACAGATCAGATGTTCTCATTTTCAGTCCATGGCCCTTGCACCTCTTGCTGTGAGGTGAGAGTGCTAACTGCAGTACCACCATGCCTTTGGTAAATTATTTTTGAAGAGTAATGTAGAGTTAATTTGCGAATTACAACTTTACTTCAATTTATGGATCTCACTAGAGATTAAGGAAATCTCTGTTTTTGGCTGCAATCATAGACTGTATAAAGAAGTGGACTAAGGGAGCGTGACATCACCCAGCTCGCGAGGCTAGCAGTTATAGGGGATTTTGGAACCGAGTTTCATGTTACAAATAGGAATTTATCTATGAACAATATAGAGAAATAAAAACTCCAAGATCTTGTAGAATGGGCTAATATAAACATTTTAAGGCCAAAATAACTAGGCTCACTGCAGCAGTTACAGAGAGAGGGGTGACAAGAGACAGAGTGGATGGAGCCGGATATTTCTAGTTTTATTTTTGTCATAAATGAAAATGGTTTAATAATAAAAATAAATAAAATAATCGATGTGCCCTTTAACTCTCCGCATCCAAAAATGTTGATTCACTTCCAACATTTTCTTTACATTTACATAATGCATGCTTCTACTAAACCCTTAACACCAGTATGCAGTAGATGCTAGAATCGATTTGGAGGCACAAAGCGTTGGAGAGCCATGGTTTCACATGTGTCTTGTTTCTTGTGCAGCTCAAGTGTTTTGGATCTTATCAGAGCTGGTGATTGTGCAGCTGAAACAAAAGGCCGTGATGTTTGTGAGAGCTTTTTCCCATCGCCGCTCCTCATCACAAATGCTTTTCCGGTCACAAGTTTGCCACTTTAAGAAGGAGCCATGAAATCTCCACTTAGACCATAATGTTTTTCTCATGTACAAAACAAGAGGACAGTTTGCAGTCAAACTTAGAATAAGACAATGTGTTTATTTAGCTTTTGTGTGTGAATAGATTGGGGTGACAAAGCAAACAAAATGGCAACTAGAATAAAATAAAACTGCAGTCTTTTTATTTGTATTTTGAGTGATGGCAAAAAGTGCTTACTTCACAACTGTAGTCACTGAAAGGCAGTGAAAATAGGTTTGTTGTTAAAAAAAATGTTTTTTAATCTGTAAAACGCAATTGTTAGCTCAAATGTAAATATATGAAATTATTTATGACATAGTTGAAGATCCTGTACCTGTATTAAAAATGTGAAACAATATTTTTATACAATTTGTAGTAGTCCAAAATTATTCCCACTTACCTTACGAATTCTGAGCATCCTAATTATTCACCATGGTGAGTATAGAAGTGCTTTTTACAACTTTGAAAGACCAGAGGGAAGTTTTGCCATAAGGTATGATATGAGGAAGATATTTGTAGGACAGGAGGGCCACCAGAACTCAAGTAAGCAGGAACAGCCCTATTCATATGTTGGTACAGGTTCAAGGGGTATGACGCCTGCGTGCCTCCAGTACCACAACTCATGCTCATTGAGTTGTGGCTTACAGTAACATGTAGCATGCAAATCACATAGTTACTGATTATTGGACAAGAAAACACTTCATAATTTGATATAGATAGCACGCAGCAAACTTATTTTTATGTTCAGGAAAAGCGGCTTAAACAATTTATCTGTACTGGGGCAAGGCAAAAATCTGGTACAGAGCCTTTAATGGTGCACCAATGAACACTATTTTAAAAAGTTAATTCTGTTAATTTATTATTTTCAAGTAACTAAAAATATTCCAACTAAGATTTTTTAGTGAATGAAATTGAATTTATCAACAGAGTAGTTAACAGTGGCTTAAAAATTTCATTGAAAAATCACTGAAAATGTCCTTAACTACACTCCAAATTTGCATCATTTGTACAACTTAAACAAAATATGGTCGAAGATAAGTAACAATTTTTTCCCTTCTCATACAGATTCACAGTGCCTCATTTCATACACTGTCCTATCAGCTTTGTGTATTTTAATGTAAAGCAACATTTCTTATTTTCTCCATTAAAGATGCTGAGAGTATAAAAAAGCACTCAACTCCTCCTTGATGAGTTGATATTGTTGTGACCCGTTCACTATTTTCCCATTTGATCTAAGTTCGCTCATTTCTGCAGAGAAAACCTTTTTTTGCTACACACTTTGCGATTGTGCATTTTCCTTTTCTTGGGAAGGTAATTGCGATGGTCCAATCCGAGTACCATAATTACAGTCTAAGTATGAATCTCCGAGCCCGCTATGGGAAGCTAGCCAAACAACAACTAAAAGGTTTTCTGCGTTCTGATTCTAACGAGGAGATGACACTTTATTGACAGAAGAACTTAATACAACTATTGATTGATATGTAAAAAAAAAAGAAAAGAAAAAAGGATATGGTATACACAGTTTCACTCAAGATTAGCAATAGGTACTTAAGTCGTAAAAGTCGCAGTATGTAACTTTATTGCACTGAAAAATATGCGTCCTTACTGTGATGGCGCTTGGATCTCTTGCACCTCCCCCAAACTGCTAGTTTCCGTGGAAATATTGTTCCTTTGGCTACGAACTTCCATGGTATTGCATTAAAATATATCTGTTGCCATGTAGTATGTTCTGAAGTATGTTATTAACTATAAAAAGTTTTATTTTAAAAAGAAAGCCAGTTATGTGGTTGTTTTTACCTGGTTCTTATCCAACAACATTTCTGATTGTCTTAAATTGCCTGTCCCTGGCATTGCTTCCTTCTGGCTCTAATTCAGCAAAACACCTTTAAGTGTATATTCAGTATCTTTCACTCTTCCCATTAATAGCTGCTTTTACAATACACTGAAGTCAAAGAAGAAATAAGTTGGTTGCTAGTTCTTTTACTGTAGTTTGGTTTCATGTATTTATGTTGCCCTGTAAAACATTTTGAGTAAGTTTATTTTTACACACAGTTAAATCCATTTTTCCTACTTATTTTTTCTTGTTTGCTTTTCTCTTGTATCAAAACCCATTGATTTTTGTGTGTTAATCTCGTCTCCATCCCTGCGCTCCGGTAAACAGTCCAACCCTGCTCTAATCATTATTAATTAAGGCAAATTGCGGACGCCATAATAGTTTTCTCTCGCTGGTCTTTAACAAACGGACTGCGATGTTGTTACTGTTTCCACGGAGACAAACCAGCTCACTTGACTCTGTTTTTGTCAGTGTGTGTGTGTGTGTGTGTGTGTGTGTGTGTTTTTTTTTTTGTGTGTAATTCCTATAAGGATGTGCTGTTTCAGGTATAGTGAAAAGTGTGGTGATTCCAAATGAACTTTTACTGAAACAACCACCACATCTACTTTATACTGACTACAGTTTCAATAGCTCAGTGATACTGAAATCAACAAAAAAATTTTGTTTCTTGAATGCCCTATATTACACAAAATTGACTTGACATGTTAGAATGTTGTTACCTCCTCAAAAACATTCCCGGAGTTGTGTTAGTTTGTGTCAACAGCATTCTCTTTTATATTGTTTATTATAGTAAACAAGCACTATAACTACGATTGTAACAATAAAATAACAATAAACAAAAAGGATAAATGGAGGGTTACATCTTAGCAAGGTTGTAGGTTCAATCTTTCTTTCACAGTGATATTGTTTTTTGTCCTCGCATCAATCCCATCGCCCTTCATAGTATTGTAGTAATGGTAATTGCTTGTTTTAGTGAATTGGTGAATACAGCTTGTTTTGAGAGTTTGTACAAATAGAAGAAAATAGTATGGTATTTAGGTATTACTTGAAAGTATGTGAACAATGTGTCAACCTAGAGGCTCACTGGCTGTAAAAGACTATATATTTTTCCATCAAAAAGACTGATAAATATATAGTCTTTAAGTTTCTTAAGTTAAGCAAAATTGTGTTGCCCAGTACAGATATATTGTATAAAGCAGCTCTTGAGGTTAAAGTGAGTCTGCTGTGTATTATCTCATAATCAGGAAGTGTGCGATGACATACTAGTTGTTGTAAAAAAGCGCTTATAAACTCATCGCTGTGAATAATTAGGATGCCGGAATGCATTTGGTTTGTGAAGAATAACAGACCACTGCAAACCATTTGAAAATGAACACTTTCTGTTTTTCACAGTAAAAAGTAGTTAAAGCGTCTCTAAAGGTGCACTCTTTTACTTTTCTGGTGAAATGGTGGAATGTTCCACAGTTTGCCATTTGAACATAGAGGCTTCATGCAGGGCTAGTGGCAAAAATCTAGCCTCCAACCTTACCAATAAACCTACCAAGCCACATTGGACCTATTATGCATAATTTAATTTTTAACCATGTTACTGTCATTTCTCTTTCTCATTTATACTCTTGATTTTGTATTTAGCATGATTCATGCATGTTTGTACTTTTTGTTCTTCTCTATTCAAGACCTTCTCCAATTTTATTTTCTTAATCAATGTTACAAGTAAGATTTGGAAGAGTAACTTAGTCATTTTGATATAAATGGAAAAAAAATCTGCTACTCGCTAGTGTGATCTGTAGCTATGCTTTGGAAGTGCCAACATCTTTATGACTCTTTGATGTGATGATGTTTGTGGCGACGTCAATTTCCATTTAACATGGAAATTTGCAGACTTGTTTTATATCAGTATTGTGATTTAAAATGTACCAATTATAACATGATGATCCATGGGTGTCATAGATTATAATTATATAGCAGACTAGCCAGAATTGAACTACCACCCTTCCAACACTAAGAAGCTACTTCAGTTTTGAACTCTAATGTAGACTCTTGAACTTTCTTGTTATCCACCAAATTGAATACTTTGAAAAATCTGTTAGCTAACTCGCTTACAAAACTCCTACGTCCTATTTAAAGTCACCATTCATTTCAGTGACCTTCAGTGCAGTGAAAGCCCTATACAGACTGGAACATGTGCCTTAGAAACATATGGCACTTCAACTTGAAAGAACCAAAGACACTGAGCACTTGGAAATAAGGTATCAAAATGAAACAGGTTCTTTGGAAAGTAGCATCAGATAAAATTGTCTGTTTTTTATCATCTCGTGGCACCTTTTTAACATTGACCCTCCCTTTAGTGTAAATATATATGCACAGGTTTAATTTATTTTTTTTCCTCATAAAAGAGAGAGGTTAAGGTATGTTCAAGGCCAATGCGTTTTGTGTGTTCTTTTATGCCTATAACATCTCTTCATATTTTCTATAAGTTGAATAGTCTTTGTACACCAGGTGTCCTTCTTCAAAATAGGTTTCAACATTAATTTCCTGAACATAAACAATAAAGACTTCATTGACATTTAATCATCAAAAGTAGCCAAATTTCTTCCTCTTAAGTTTGAACCCTGCTCCAGACTACTTGTTTTTACTAATAGAAGATTGGCTGTGAACCTCTCAATTGAAAAAGATACAAGCTGATCATTGACAAACTAAAATTACTGAATCGATTAAAATTTTATCATTTGCACTCTCCTATAGTAGTTCACTAGTACGTCCTGCTTCCTGCTTGTCAGCCAATCAAAACCTGCTACATTAAAGGTGCAATGTGTAACTTTTCTTGTGGAAGGTCCATTATCTGCTCATTGCTCTACCTGGAAAGTTCCACAGTATGCTCTACCTTACATTTATTCAGTTGGAGGTGGTTTTACAACTCAAAAATGCAAGCATTGTGACAAAAACAGGCATTCTGACTGTGAGTGGGGTTGCCTCTCCACAGATCTGACCTGTAACTTGGTATGGTTTGGTCTCCAGATTTGGTATCCAGATTTGGTCTGAAGATAGAAAGGTTTAATACGATACTGTGAAACATTAAAGACAAAGCAATAACATTTTGACAGACCCTCCACCAGAAAAGTTACACAATGTACCTTTAAACTGATATAGCATAATTATTTAACTGTGTCAGCAGAAGAGCCATCAGCCTCCTTAGCCTCTAGACATTTTCATTTGCCAGGATCTAAGCAAAAAGTTTAATTTGATTTAATCTTAACTCTGTCATGTGTATGTATTTGTAGAATTAGCTCAATGATATTATTTTGTAATGTTTACAGCTAATACTTTATATCAACTACTCTGTAATTAGCTTTAATAAAGCTTTTTAGAATGTCAAAGAAGCTAGTGTAATTTTGACTTGTTCTGTGGCCTTCTTTGGTTTTTCTGAGCTTCTATAATAGGATTTGTGGAGAAAATCTGACAAACCAAAGTTGACAGTCCGATCGTAGCCTGCTCAAATCTGCTTCAGTCACAGCTGTTAGGGTTCTCACTTACATTACTGTCCTTCCTTCCATAGAAAATATAAACAATATGTAGACTTGTCAATAATAAATAATGTTATAATAATTCATAAATAATGTTATAATAATTTGATTAGTGATTTGTGAATTAGACAAAAGTCCTGATTTACGGTCTAAGCTTGAATTAGTCCTGGTTACTCGCTTGCTGAAAGTGGTTGAAGTGGCTGTGGCCAGTGCAAATAGATGAGGTGAAAAATGAGAGACCGCTGTATATGTTGTATGTTTTATTTATCAGGATGTACACTATCAGCATGCTAGTTGTTGTTTCCATTTCCTCTCTGGAAGTTGTAACAAGAGCCTATAAACTCATTCTGGTGAATAATTGGGTTGTGAGTGAGGAATAACTTTGTAGTTCTGTTTGTCACATTTTAAGACAGTAAAAATTAAGTACAGTGTCTTTAATTATCCCTCAACTTTAGCCACGTTGGCTATAATCTTTGCATATTTACATTTTTAATATTCATTAATATGTACTGTCCCTTTACAAATAAAGAAAATAAGAACTATTACTTAAAGGTGCACTGTGTAACATTTTAGTGGATTATTACAATTCAGATCTGTGGAGAGTTGCCCCTGTTCGCAGAAGGAATTACTGTATTTATGAGCAATAGCTATGCCTATAATGAATAAATGCTAGATGGATATATTTAAAGTCATACCATAGATCATTCCAGTCAAAACAATAACATCTCCATAGAGACAATCATGTGGCAGGCCCTTCACAAGAAAAGATGTGCAATGCACCTTTAAGTATGTGACCATCCAAACCCTTTAATAACGGCCTTCTTACTGCTCTTATTGTTGATAATTGTACGTTCTACACTTTACCACCCCCCACTGGAGCGATTAGATTTTGGTGAGTTTTCAAACCCTCACATGTGCTGGAGTCATGCCTTGGCTGTTGTTTTCTGTCTAAATCATGTCTTAATTGGCACAAACTGAAAGAATTGCCCATTGCCAGAGCTGTACCGTAATACCTCTAATAATGGATCCCCGCCTGTTTCTCTTACCTTTAATTACTTTCATTTTGTGTCTTGTTAGCGCACCGTTCCCACACCTCCCTCTCTCCACCTCTGTCAAACAGCAGCAAGTGTTAGATTTCACAATTAAAAAATAAAAGAACGACTCATTTAGGTTTAATTGTCGCATTTGTGGATGTAATTATCAAAAATGTCCCTTTTGGAGGTCAAATAAGCAAAGTAAGCTTATGTTTTTACATTTTATGTAATACTATTTGTGTAACAGTTTCACAAATGGATAAAGCATAAAAGGCTAGTGTAATGTATAGGTGTCACATGAAAAAAATAAAAATAAAAATTGTTTTATATGGCAAAGGTTGCAAGCTGGATTCCTGATCTGATTTAGTACTTACTGTCATTGTGTCTTGGAGCACAGTCACAGTTTTTTTTGTGGTTATTTGTGACTGGCAGGACATCTGAAATGAACACACTTATTTTAAGACTAGGATTATTAACAAGTCTAACAAATCTAATGTCAAATTAGTGACTATAGGGGACAAAGGAGGGAGGACGCTACAGAAACCAATCATCCAGATTTTCCAGATTTTCTCAAAGGACATTGTAATCAAACAGTCTTACTTTTGAAACCTGCATATCGCAAATCAAATCAACACTTGTCAGAAAACTTGCAATTCAATTTTTCTCTCAAAATTGTCCTGCTCTAATTCTCACCTATTTCTTTTTTTATCCACTCCATTTTATTGTACAAAGTGTTGTTGGTGGCAGCCAAGTTGAGCAATGCAGGTGTCACGGACAGGAAGCCGCTTGGATGCAGTGCTCTGCTGTTTCCTGCTTTAGGCTCTAATGAAATAATGAGATAATGAGGAAGTAATTGGACTGATTCTGCTCCTATCGCCATGACGTCAGTAGCAGAAAACTCACTTCTCCTCTGAGTTTAAACTTCGACTGTAAAGAATCTGCTGCCATTTTAATCGCGTGAGAAAGACGGACAATCAGAGCTGATGTTAACATGTTTTAAAGAGGTTCAAGGAAGTTCAGATCTTATCCACTGATGAAAGTATTGCATTGATGCCATAGCGATTCATAACCGTGTTAAAAGTACTCAAAAACATTACCTATAAACTGAAGCTATGCTAGGTGTTCTCAGTATGTAGGTGCTAGTATCTATTAGATTTGTTTTAGTCCTAGGTCTGGTGTAGTCCTGGTTTAGTCCTGGTTTAATGCAGTTCCTTTGGTAAGTTTCCAGTCTGATCTAATATATTTGTGTTTATGTGAATAGCCTCATAATTATTACATTATTATTTTTGTCTCTGGGAATTAAACACTATAGATTTTCCATAATTTACCTCTAAATCTTCTCTAAGATGCATGGTGATAACACATATGTTAATTAATTTATATATTTGTCTCCATTACTCTAATAAAACCCCACATTATCACATGAAACAACATGGTAATTTCTGAACCACATTGTCCTAAATGTGCTTTGATATTTTGGCGTTTACACTTTCTATATAACCCATAGGACTGGCTCCGCCCACTGTTACCCATGATGCCGTGCAGTATAGCGTTATGCAGCCCAAATTGTGCCCCCGGAGAACATGTACATTTGCATTAGCCGTCATCTTCTGTACGCTTCATCTGAGCTGCTATGGATTCAAACCATCACTCCGCGTTTGATGTTAGGGCTCGGGGAAGCGGCCAATCAGAATGCTCGACCTAGTTACCACCCCCATCCTTCCTGGAATACGCTCCGAGTCAAAGAGTGGCTTATAAGACCAAAAAATCCATCACATACAACGTAAACCAAGCCAGATAGGAGTTTTTGTATGGTGTGTCCATGGTAACAAGGATAGAAATGTCCCATAGGAATAAGCAGTAACATTGATTTTGAAATATGATATTAAAATATTTATTGATTTGACATTTGGTAAAAATATCATTGCATATTTTAAGGCAAGATATTTTTTAGATTTAATGATACCTTATTTACTATTCATGTTCATAAGTGCATAATCACTCATTCGGAAGTGGGATAAAACCTGGAACTAAACCAAAACTAGAGCAGAACTAAGTCTTCATCTGGACTAAACTGGACAGAAAGGCTAGATATTTTCATTCATATTGTGCTCCATAATTCTCTCCAATTCAGTGGCTTTCAGAGTACTTCATACTTACCCAATCACACAATCAAAATTAGGACTATTTCAAATAAACCTGAATCTAATCCAGGACTAGAACAGGTCTAATGCAGGTCCAAACTGGGCTAAAACCAGGATCAGACCAGGACAAGAAACCAGTGAGGTCTCACATAAGGAAATGAACCCACCAATAATATTACTTGACCTATATAGGCCTACTGCTAATCTAATGTTCTGGTTCAGTAGAAAAAGTGGCAACAACAAAGAAAACAAAAAATAGAATATCCTGAAAAATACAGATGATCCATATTTTCCAAATTCTCCATGGATAGTGGGCTATTCATGGTTGTAAATATAGAACTGAGTCGTCCAATCAGATAGCTGGATGTAGTTACCGCCTCTCATTCACTTCCTGGTTTGACTTCAAAGCAGAGAAGACTAAAATACACATGAAATCCCTCTTAGACAATGACGCTGAGAGTTTGAATGGTCTGAGTCACACGTAAACGGGAGAGAAGAGAGAAAGGGAGAGAGATAGAGTGGGGGAGAAAGCGAGAGAAGTAAGGGAGAGAGAGAGAGAGAGGGAATCCAACCTATGAACCTGTACAGAAAGAATATACATGTTTTTTGACTCTTGATATGTAATTAACAGTTGTTGGTTTTTTTGTAATTACGTATATGTATTTGTCAAACTGACTGGAGCAGTAAATGTTATCACAATGTAAAATGCTATTTGCGCAGCCTTACTTTGAACAAAGTTGAAATTGTTTATTTGACAGTCATCAGATTAATTCTTTCAAATTTCATGTTAGTATATTGTGCAGGAGATTGACAGTTATAAAACTATAATAGAAATCTAATTTGCTCCTGAAACTAAAAGACTTCTAATCATGTTTAGTGATTTGACAAGACATCATTCAAACTGTTCTAAAGTAAATCTAAGTTAAATGGTGGCTTGAAAAATGTGAATGTTTATTACTGTCATATCCATTGTTGTTCTCCAATAGTATATATGTTTATATAGTGTCACCATGCTTGGATATAGGAAGCTCTCAAGATTTCTGCTATGCTAAGTGATCGTACCAGTCTTTTTGGTTGTACTTGTATAGATATATTGTAAAAAGAGCTCTTAGGGTCAAAATAAGACTGCTACTAATTATGAAGGAATATTTTTTGTCTGTGAACCAGGCAGACTGTTAATCCAAAAGTGTAAGTCTAAGAATTTTGAAACATTTGAATCTGAGCAGTTAAACATCCTGTATTACACAAAATACATTTTTGTGAGCTTTAAGCCATGTTTCAATATTGTTATCTTGTCAAAAACATATCCAGAATTGTGTTTTATTTCAATCACACAGGTTTGAGTAACTCTTTAGTATTGTCTATCTACATCTCCAAAGCTCAAAATGCTCCACTCCACCTTGTGATGTCATGAAGCGGAACTTTTCAAGTTTACAGCTACCTTTTACATTTAGTTCAGTAGAGATTGTCACTTCCAGGGATGAAATTATCCAAATAATTTTAGTCCAAGTAATTCTAGATTTATAAAACACAGAAAGTTGCATTTATTTGTACCATGAGCAGTACAGATGTAACATTTTGAGAACTACTGCTTATATTTGAATGCATTCAGACCCATTTCATTTGTTTCTAATGCTTTTGCTTTGCCTTATTTTACATTATCCAGTCCATTGTGTTGTTATCCATAGTCCTCACTGATAGGATCCCATCTCTCTCTCTTCTCTTTGTATTGACTTTATTAATGCACTGCCAGAGGTGCCGGCGACTTTTAGTAAACAAGCTTTTATTCTTGTATTTGTTCTTTCAAAGAGCTCCAACGCCATAGAAAACACGCTACTTTCTCTGCCCAATCCTCCCAACAAGAAAGACACACACACTATCTTTGATGATTTAGTTCACTTTCCAATCTCATTTTAAATCATAAAAATGACTGAAAATGTGTCACAGGCATTGCCAAGGTTATGGTTGGTTTGAACAGAGCTTTTGTTATTGTTTTTTTGTTTTGTTTTGTTTTGTTTTGAAGAAGTAGATTTGATTAACACTGTGAGTGTTTCAGACAAAAATGAAAAGGTAGAGTGTGCATTGTAATTATATGAGATGAGGTCTCAATATACCACTGCAGCATTTGCATGAAAACCCTTAAGATGAAGGACTTGTATCTACATTGTGGAGACAAAAAACAAAAAAAAAACAACAAAAAAAACTGATTTTTATGATCTACGAATCTTTTCTTTTTAGATCAACAACATGATTTAAAGTTCAGATATGGGTTAAAACAGGTTATGTTTGGTGTTTAGATAAAGGTTAGGCAAGTAGTGACGGTAGTTAATGTTAGGATCAGTCTTAGGAGCAGGATCAGATTTAAAAGTAAGTTACTAATAAATCATCATGTGAGTAGACCCAAGTTTGTTCATGTAAAAATCCCCTTTAAATGTGTGTTCTGCTTTGGTGACAGGGAGCTTTATAATGTGAAGAGAATAGATTAAAGCCACTCTGTCTCTGAGCTGACGATCATGTGACTTTATCATATAGGGAAATGCCTTAAAAACTTCTCGGTATAAATACATTTTCAGTTTCAATAGTCATTTGTAAATCAGGATTCCATTGTGAGCAGTGCTATGGCTTCAATTCTGATGTAAAATTGTGATAAATATTTACCACAGCTGTTATCTAATTACTGCAATTGACTCGATTTTTCTGATAAAACAAACTTTCTGAGTACATTTTTAAACCTCATACTTGTAAGTTAGTATTATTCTAGCTATGTATAATTGTACTTATTCTAGCTATGTATAATTCAAAAATCATATGAGATTTTGAGTACAGCACAAGTGTCCCACAATGCACAGCTGTCTTTGCTTTGCAACTTTGCCTCTCTATCGCAAACACACATAACAGCATGGATAGGTAGCTTTAAACTGTTTCATTAATCAAGTTTTGTATTTATCCTGCGTACTTTATGTTTTTTGTCAGCAGTACTTGTGATTAAGCAGTCGACTAAAAAGGGGTGTGGCAAAAGCGCTCAAAACTAGATCTGACTTAAAGTGCGCTCACAAGACTACAACTGCATGGAAGTTCATGCTAAAACAACTATGCATTAATGTAATAGGAATACATGTACTATATACTTTACATATAAATACCTGAAAAATACCTACACCTATATCTACAGCTAACTCACTCACTTCTCACTTCACTCCTGTTGTCCCATATGAAAAAATAAATAAATAAAATGGCAAATACAAATTTTGTTCGACTAAGACAGGTCAGGACAAGATCAGGTAATCGATTAAAGATCTAAGTGCCTACAGCCCTAACTACTACTGTTATTGTGTCCACTCTGTTTTCTGCCATGTCCCCTTGTCTTGTCTCACTTCCTGTCTCACTTCCTGTCCCTGTGAAGCCTGTTAGACTTAATGAGGTATTGATTTGATCAGGCCCAGCTCTTCAGAGGCTCCTGCTCAATTATTAATACTCTGCTCTGGACTATATTTAGAGCACTGACTTTGGTTTGTGGCTTCCTTTGAGTGTCTTGAAGAATTTTTAAGAAATTTGTGGGTGAAATGTTGTCTGAGGTGAGAAGGAAATATGGATATAAAGTAGTTTTAACTTTGAGAAGAGACTAGATCTGGGCATTATGGCAAAAATGTAAGAGTTTTTTCCTCATATTCATCAATCGTTATTTTAAATTAATTGTAATTTTCTTATTAAAAATCTATTTCATTTCTTGAACATAAACAGAATTTTTAAAAACTCAAATTTCCTATGCAAAATCTAAACTTTGCTCCAAATCGTGTGCTTTTACTGACAGAGGATTGACTGTGGAGCTGTCCAAAAGACTTAAGCTGATATTTAGAACAAACATTTGAGTAATTGCACGACTAGAACATTCAGTGCATCAATATATTCATCTAAAAAAAATTTAATTGAGTAAAATATTTGTGCATGATTTTATCCACAATGCTTTAGACCTGGTTGCTTACTGGTTTTAGCTTAGTTTAGTTCTAGTTTACATTTAGGTCACGGTTTTCATTTGACTTAACTGCTTGTTTGAATGGGTACTAGAATCATATCATTTTGAAGTAGTGTTGTCCCAAAACTCAAATTTCAAACCCAGATTTCAAGGAATAGACTTAATACTCAATACTGATTCAGTTACCATAATGCTAAATAACAACATTAAAAACTCTTTCTGTAGACAATAGAATGTAATATTCAGCATCAATTTAGGGTGCTTTCTTTAACATTACCATGTGGTCTTATATTTGTGTAATGCCTCAGTTGTCCAGGTAGATTACATAGTGGTCCATGGGCATGTGGTCTTGTTCTGTTCACAGCAAGATCTTTCTAGAGCTTTCCAGGAAAGGTTCCCTTATATCCTGTGATTGTGACTTTTTAGTACCCATACCTGCTCAAATGAGTATGTGATTTCTAAAAAAATGTTTATAGTATGTGATTTTCGATACTTCTGACAACTCTATTTTGATGTAACACCACTCATAATACATGTGCCTCTTTAACCTGCAGTGCAGATGTGGAAAGTGCTGTTTTTCCCTCTGATTTGAATGAATTTTTGAGCAGCTCGGAGACACTCGCTCTGTGGCGTTGGGACGTTGTGTGTTTTTCCGTCACATTTATTTCGTGCTGTGACCGTGGATTTCCCTGAGCTCCTTTCGGGAAGAAAAGCAGATAAGGAGGCTCTGATCAGGGTTTAAAGACAAACATGGAAACTGCTCCACTGTGGAGAATGAATATCATGTTTGAAGTGCATATTCTAGCTTCTAAATTACTTATATGCAATCTACTCTACTCTTAATGCTATTACTGTGCTTACTCTAAGGCTACACAGTTTTGGAAAAATATAGAATTGCAACCTTTCAGAACATGTGTTGTAACTGCAATTGGAGTTGTGGTTTATGTTTAAAGGTCCTATATTACGCAAAATTGACTCCACTGAGCTTTAAGCTATGTTAGAATGTTGTTACCTCATCAATAACATACCCAGAGTTGTGTTTTGTTTCATTCTCACATGTTTGAGTAATCCTGCATTATTAGTCTACATCTCCAAAGCTCAAAATGCTCTGTTCCACCTTGTGATGTCATGAAGCAGTAGCTTTCAGCAAATTTTTACTTGTTGTTTGGTAGAGATCTGCAATTCTAGAAATGATTCAAGTGAAGCTGTATGGAGTTTAGCGCTCCAGGTATATTTGTGATGAGGAAACAACATTATATACATAGATCAAAAAATAAATAATATGGGCCCTTTAAAAAGTAGCATTCAAGACATTAACATTCGCGAGAAGACTAAAATATAAACTGATAAACTAATACACGTGAATTTCATAACATACTGTAGAGGCAATTCAAGAAAAAATGTCTATAAAAAGACAACACATTTTGCTCATCTTGTTTATCATGTCTTTGTTATGCAATTACAGTACATTCTATGTTTTAAAACAGAACTTCCTGAATGAAAAGTTCAGTAAGGTAATGATAAGACTTAAGTGTTTATTTGATATTTGGAGTACAGATTGACAGCCACCGCCCCATTCTATTCAATGTGCTGCTTTATTACTGTAATTGTAACACAATGAGTTGCATAATTGATGTAATGTATAGACCACAATATACTTGTGGAAACTCCCTCATTACTAATAGTGCATCTTAATAAAGGAATAATAAATACTGTAATCTACCAAGTGCCAATATGTATTGGTATTATTCCATATTTGAGATGTAGATAGCAATTCTGTGGTCTGTTATCCCTCTGTATTTTTATTCAAATGACCAGATTCTTGCACACCAAATCTAAAAGACTGACGTACATCGCCTGTGCTGAAACAGAACGGAGCTGGAGGGACGTGGAGGAAAAAAAAATCTTTGAAGCTTCTTATTTTTGATTATCAAAGGAGTCTTTGTAGGCCGCATGAATTTTGCATGTTTAGGTTTAAGGCAACTTTGTGGTATGCGTGTGGGCGAAAATTCTTAATGTATGTTTCTATATACATTTCCAACGCGCTAATTTGAGAAGAGAAAAAACAACATTGCCTGGCTGTCAAAATGCGTGAATTAATCAATGACGGGGTTAAATCTATATGTAGAGACGTAATAACCAAATTAAAACAGGAGCTATGGAGAAGCCAGGCACGGAGCGCTCGAGCTGACGTGAACCTTGCACATGACTGGACTTTAGACTTTGAGGTTTTTAAGGAATAACTGGATTTAATTTGTTTTTGGATCTGAGCCAGAGCAGCATGAGGATAATGAGGCCTCATACATACATACATATATGTGTGTGTGTATAGTGAGAGAGAGGGAATGAGAAGATTGGTTGAAATCCAGTGGCTTTTGTTGTTGCTACATAAATAAATTGTGCAGATTGAGGGGCAAAATACTGGCTTTCTGCAAACGGTAAACAAGCAAAAAAGTTAATGTGATTCAGAAAGCTGTTTATTCAGTGAGAAACAATGAGAAATGTGTATTGTGTGTCTGAAACTATAGAAGAGCTGCATAATATATGGGCAAGTTCATATCATGGCAGTAGCAACTGAAGTTGTTGCTAAATTACAACAAACTCAATAAATCATAATGTTTTTTTTTTTTTTGTTTTTTTTTTATAAATGAGTTTTGATTTAATTCAGGTTGTAGTCATGATGTTCATAATTTAGTCCTGATCCAGTCTTGTTTTAGTCCTGGTTTAATCTAAATTCTACGTATAGAACTGGACTGATTTAGTCCTAGTTATGTCTTTATGAGACTTTGGTTAGGCCTGGTTCAGACCTTAGTGGTTTAGACCTGGTTTAGACCTAGTTTAATCCTGACCTGGTTTTCTCTTGGTTTAGTCCCAGTTCATACCTGGTTTAGTCCTGTTTTTGCTCTGAAGCTCTGTGCTGAAGTGGCAAAAAGAGGATGCTCATAAACTTGGTCCTAAAACACGTGTAAATGTTTATTTTTGACCTATGTGTTAAGGTTAGGGTTAGGATTAGGGTAGGTTAGGAACAGTTCAAAAATTGGTTCAGTTTGGGGTTTAGGGACATGGTATGCTAATCAGTATCAGTCAATCTGTAGTCATAAAATTACACAACTGCTTGACTCTTGTTTACTTTATAAATATTAATTTTAACTCATGCTCACTACAGAGTTGCTGCCTGAGCCTGTTTACAAATAAGATGGTGGATTTTAATGTTCAATTCATGATTTTTAAAATTACAATCTCTATACATAGGCATTTCAATCATTTGATTAGTTCAGCTTCCTATTTTATGTATCATTTTGAGGAGTATTGAAAATATATAATGTTTTGTTTTAATCGCTATGGCAACAGTCCTAATTTTTCATCATTCCGAAACCAATTAATTACAAAAAAATGATTGAAACTCAATGTAAACTCCACATATTTGTTGTAGACTTGATCTTGGACACACCTTGTTCCGTGGCTGCCCTCAGAGCTGTTTTTTTAACCTCTTTGTGTGGATAATGAATGTAGTGGAGGAATAGTGTGTGTTTTTGGGGGATGGGTCCAATGATATTTATGTTTCGCTGTATGTGGTTACTAGGCAACAGCAGCGCAGTGTTTACAGTTAATATGGAGAGAGTGACACGAGATGTGATAAAGCTGCATTTGGCTCGAACTCTGTGCTTAAACAAGAGAAACAAGAGTCTGCAGTGTGCCTCCTATTGTGCACAGATATACCCCTTAGAACAGCATGAAACACGTCAAAATCAGTGCAAATTATGTACATATTTTTTCCTTATTTTATTCGTATTTTAAATAGCCCATATTACACTATTTTCTCATCTATGTTATATAATGTTGTTTCCTCATCATAAACATACCTCTAGTTGTGTTTCATTTCATTCACACACGTTTAACACACGTACCTGCATATTTAGACTGAGTTCTTCTCTCAAACTGAAAAAGCACTGGCGAAGGGCCTATTAGTATCGCAAAGCGATGCTCCGAGTGGCCAAAAAATGAAATGGTGCGATGTGACTTGCCAATAGTGACCAGGGACCCTCACCATCACGTAGCAATGCGTCTGAGGTTTCCGAAAATATGTAGTTTGTCGGCCAAAAAAAAGTGGAACATTGTTCTCGTATCGGTTGGTTATTCTCCTAACAGACTCACCCATTTTTCACCCACTGAACAATGATGAAAAGTCCTGAAATTTTGCCATCTGGTAAAACTCACGCTTCTCTAACTTTTGGCTATTTTTATTTTCCAAAAATAAATAAAATGGCTCGTTAGCGCCCCCAAACGACCCAAAATGCATTAGGGAATACGAATGACACAAAAAAAAATTTGCATGTACAATCATAAAATTTGACACAGAAGTCAATCATGTCAAGACAAGGAAAAAATATTATTACGCCAACACCCTGCACTCCACTAGGGGGCAGTAATATTGGCTTAAATTTGGCTAAGCTTTTACGAACTCCTCCGATGGCGTTTACCCGAACGAGCTCAAGACGTGGAACATCAAAAGTTATCCACATTTTTCACACATGTCTTACGGTTTCTGAGCAGTGAAGCAACAAATAATGCACACAATTTTGGAGATTTACAAATTGCTCCCATTTGCTCAAACGAACGATTTCAATGAAATTTGAAACAGTTGTTAAACTCTCTGCCCTGAAGCTACTTAATGTGAAAATTATTAATTTGGCGCATTATCGCCCCCTATAGATTGAAACAAAATTTAATATAGAAGAAAATCATTTGTTCCCAAATAGTTGTTCAAAAGTTTCTGAAATTTAGCACAAAATTCCATTTTGGCATCCTGATCCAAAAGTCAGTAACACCCATGTTATATTTTTTATGGCGTTGCCATAGCGATGACATAAACTCTCCATTGGTAAACAACAACACAACTACAAATTCTGGCACAAACTTTGGCCGATTTCATTCAAATTTTAATCGCGGGTTCACACCCCAACCCTGAACAGATTTATATAAGAAAATCTCAGGTGGGCGCAATAGCGCCCCCTAGGGAAATTGCACAGTAGTGCCAAAATTTACTTTGTCGTAGACATATAAAATTTGGTACACAGATTCATGACATGGTCTCGATCAAAAAAGTCTAGGATGACCCCATGCCATTTCCCCATCGTGTTGCCATGGTGACAGGCTAAACATCTGACCTCGCCAATAGGACGGCCAACAAAAACTTTGGCATAGCCAAACCAAATTTGGTACACAGATGCATCATGGGAATAGGAACAAAAAAGTATATTACGTGGTTGCTAGGCAACCAACAGGAAGTCGGCCATATTGGATTGATCCGGCGACCTGGCGACGAAGGCACAAATTCCTGTCCTCATACTTGAACGAACTCGTCATATGGCGTTTGACCCAGACTCACCAGAATCATTCTGTATCATCTAGACAAGTGGGACATAAAAATTTGTTAAAAGCTTTTTAAAAGGTCAAACGGTGTTGCCGTGGCAACGGTGCAAATTTCGGGTTTGTTTTTGGGGCTCACCATCAAACCTCGACGCCTGATAATTTGCACAAACTTTGGCCAATTTCACTCATATTTTAACCGTGGGTTCACACCCCGACCCTGAACAGATTGATGTAAGAAAATACAAAAATGGGTGCAATAGCACCCCCTAGAAAATTTGTATGTAAAAATAAGGTTTTATTTGTCACAGATATACAACATTTGGTACCCACATTTGTGACATGGTCTCGATTAAAAAACTCAATGATGCTCACACCCCATTTACATTGTGTTGCCATGGCAACAAGCCAAAATTGTATCCTTGCCAATGGGACGACCTGACACAAACGTTGGCGTAGCCAAACCAAATTTGGTATCCAGATGCATCATGGCAATAAGAACAAAAATGTATATTGTGACCACGCCCCTTTACAAACCGGAAGTCGGCCATCTTAGGATATTTTCTTTTGCCAAATTTTGAAAATTGCAGGGTTAAATTAAGATTTATAGGGCTAGGGTTGGGGCTATGGTTAGGATTACGATTAGGGTAAGGTTTAATCTTAGGCTTATTACGGTCAGTGTGAGGTGCGGCGTTTGCGGGGCGCGGTGTTTGCGGGCTGCGGCGTTTGCGGGGCGCAGCGCAAGCACGCGTGAGGGCCGATCATTGCCGCCTGCGGTTATATTTTCTTTTTCTTTCTTTTTTCAGTTGTTTTTTAAAGATATACTGTGTTACGTTTCTGCATGTAGATGGTTTGTTTTGGCCAGACTGTTCCACAATATACCATTAGACATATCTTTCACCATGGAGACAAGAAGGTCATGCCACTAGACCAAGGTACACTGAAATAAAAACAGCTGTAATGAAATAAATACAAGACAGATTAGTTTAATGCTATACTGTGAACCATTCTAAGGGTAGCAAAAGCATATCCCTGCAGGCCCCCAACAGAAAGTTCCATTACCTTTACCTTTACATTTATGTGACCACTATAACTGACCAATTCTTGGGTTTCAGCTTCCTGTTACATGCAACATTTTGAGGAATTTACCCATTCAAAAAATATAATCATTTTAAATTGTTAATCATTATAACAATGGTACTACTACTGATAACTGATACCTACATTTAGGTAGGTTTGTATTCTTTAGGCCTATCTGTTTGTGTCTAACTTGTTTCAATACATCATAATATTCATTGACTCATTTGGCATGTTTTGGGTTCTTTTGCCCTTCCAAACCTGTACTTTGAATTTAGTGGCATGAAGCTTCCCTGTGGTTGGTGGTATTTGATAAATATTTTAGTGCTGGACCTTCTGCTTAGTTTTCTCTATTTGGACAACAATTTGTGACGTAAAGACAAATGCATTTAAAACCCTCTTTCCGTCACTTGTTACTCTATTAGAACGTTATATTCATGATTTTCCTTTTTCTTGTTGTTGCAGGATTTGAAAGCATCTTGGAAGGTTTGTTTGGGCCTGGACTAGTCAAAGATATCACTCTTTTTCAAGGTAAGTGATCTGATTATTCTAAAACTAATCGGCAAAGGCTCAGATTTATCCCATTAATGTGATTTTTCATTATTGATACTTGTTGAAATTATTGTCTAGTTTTGATACAAGTCTTAGGATTGGTTGGTATTGGGGTAATTCTTTTTTCGTCAGACAGCCAGGTAACAGGAGGTCTGTAGGTTACAATTAAAGTGCTCATATTATACTATTTTCTGATCCATCTTATAATCTTCTCATCAGAAACATACATGAAGTTGTGCTTCATACACACATATTTAACACACACACCCTGCTCAAACATGTGTGAATGAAACAAAACACAACTCCAGGTATGTTTGTGACATATTCTAAGATGGCTTAAACGTGCACCATGTAACTTTTTGGTTAGGGGTCTGTCACCTGCTTGTTTCTATGGATACATCATTGCTGTGTCTGGAATGTTTCACAGTTTGACATTAAACAGCTATGCCTTACATTTATTCAATTACGGGTGGATTTAAAGCTCAAAAATACCTAGAAAAACAGGCATTCTGACTGTGAGCAGGGTTGCCTCTGCACAAATCTGCCCTGTGACTTGGTCTGGTTTGGTCTCCATAAAGATAGAAAGGTTTAGTACCATACTGTGAAACATTCCAGACAAAGCCATAACATCTCCATGGAGAAAAGTATTTAACAGAAATGCACCTTTAAAGCTCACGAGTCAATTTTGCGTAATCTTGGACCTTTAAATATTTTGTCAATAATAAAGTAAACATTTTTAAAGGGCAGCGAAAATAGCTGACCAATAACAAAAAATGTTAAGTGTGTCAAGTGTGTGTATCTTTAAAACAAGGAGCCAGGAGTTGGAAAGTAGTGAAATGAAATTAGTTGGTATTAGAGAAGAGGATGCACTAGATTAGGTTAGATGGAGCAGAGCGTTCACTGAATTGCTATAATTTTACCATTGAAGCGGTAAAATTGGCTTCTTAAACCATTAACTAAGTAAACATCTCTATTATGATAAGTATATTATGTGGTACAAGTGAGTCTCCCTGTGTCTTCTGCAGAGAAAGGAGGTCAGCACGGCATCCCCAGTCATGTGACCCCTCCCCCAACAACTTAAGGCATTTTTAGAATATTTCTGGATCACGGGCGTCATTTTCACTCATGCATTACATATATGTATACATGCTCCTATAGACACACACAGGAACATACGATATAACGCTTGTAACAACATTGTAAAAATATGAATTAGACGACTGAATGGTTCTTAAGAAAAGGAAGGAAAATGAGCAGTTAAATATTAAGATTACAATGGAAATTTAATGAGTATTAAGTAGAACATTGGCTGTGGTGCACACTCAAATTCTGATTATTAACAGATCTTTTATGTTCTAAGACCATTAAAATGATATGTAAGCAGCAAAATCACCTGATTTCTTTCTGAGAATTATGGCGACAAAGTTGTCCTGTACATGACATAAAAAGTATGAAGGTCTACAGTACAACCCTCTACAAATTTCTAATCAAAATCTTTCTCTTAAGAAAAAAAAATAATAAGGAGCATTTAAAAACATGGCAAAAGCTATAGCTATGAATAATGTCTGTCGTGCAATTATTATGTAATGTAGTTGATTAAATTATGTGTATTGTGCTCATTAGTTACCCACACTCAAAATACTGATAAATAAATAAGTAATAAAATGACTTCCTATACCCAAAATTAAGTTCTGATTTCTACCTATTGTTTTCCTCGTTACAGCCTGGTTTGTAGTTTGATTCTCAACAAAGTATATCCTGGTTAAATCCAGCGCTAGTCCTCCTGATGAGTAGATTTGTTTAGACTAGGTTAAGTTTTGGTTTGGTCAAGAAGGTTAAGAGATACACTTTGAATGCTGAGGAAGTTTGTTGTCTATATTTGGACTGGCCTATTGTGCATTTTTGTATCTTGAATTTATCAGGGTTCTTGTTTTTGTAGATGTTTCTTCTTATGAATTACTGGTGAGATTTACCCCCTATAACATTAAAATGGGAGGAGAACACTAGCTGGTTGATGGTTTGATCCTAGCTTCTTCTGGTTAAGAGCCCTTGAGTAAGAAGCTAACCCAGCTCACACATGACAACAGTGCCTGAGTGTGAGGGTGAATGAACACTCCATGTTAAGTGCTTCAAGTGGCTTATGGGTAATGAGAAACAGGTGCTTGACCACTACACCCAAAGGTACCACATAACAGGTGTAGTACACTTTAAAATAGGGTTTGTATTTAGGCTTGGTCTTTAGAGACGTACAAGTTTGACAGTCAATCTAACAAAATATAATTATCAAATATTATGTGTATGTATGTGTATTTACTTTTATGTTATAGATTTCTGACAGATCTGTAATATGGTATTATTAAAAAAATGGTCAAAACCAATTCAAGATAGCTACAAGTCTACTCTTTGTGAAGTCAAATATGAATAGGCTTTTGTCTGGAAGGGCATCTGATATACACTGGTTTAGAGAAGCAACCACATGATTTCTGCAATTTTTCCATTTTGGGCCAAATAATAGTTAATGGATTTAATGAAAAAGCAGAGGTCTTAAATTCCAAGTGCTTTTGTCTTCGTGTCAATTATATGTGTCTAAAAACATGTGTAATGATGTTAGCAGCGGGAGAGGAGCTAACTGCTGCTAACACCTCTTAGTGTTAATGGAAGTGTCACAAAGGTACCACTCACCTTTGACCTTTCACCCCTGACCCTCAGACACAGGAGGACTTCTGCTCCTTTGTGGTAATTAACATGTCATCTGCAGGTGATACATATTTGATTTGATTAGAAAATCTTAGTTTTCTGGAGCAAGATTAATTGTTTCTTGGCTTTTTACTGAAACAATGTAAGATTTTTGCATGTCTTATAATTCACTGAAAACAACTGTCACACACTGCATGAGTTATCGACGACATTAAGGTTTTTTAATTGCTTTGGCATATTTTCTGTATGTTTTCATAAATCTGGAAAATATGTTGAACAAATCTTATCACGCACAACCGAATGTGTTGGAAAAAGTCAATTTTGTGAACAAAATGTGAAACAAAAAGACAACGAACACTTTGCAGTTCAAATACAAACAGTTATCAGGTTTATAAACCAATGGAACCATCATCCAGACTATTCGGAGAATGCTCCCACACTTTTAGACATGCGGTGTGAGGAAGTCAGAGGCCTATAGGACCTGTGTCACACTGGTTCTGATGGTTTGAGAGTGAGGAAAATGCTGTGAGTTCATCTACAATATTACACAATCATTTAGAAAAAAAAAAAAAAAAAAAAAAGCACAATTTTCAAATCTGTCCTTTTGGTTGTTATCTGAACTGTGTCTGACTTCGACCTTGAAGTCTCTGAATAAAAGGCCGAATGAAACCACTACAGAAGTCTTTTACATTGTGTTTCTAGTGCTTCTGTCTCTGGCTATAAAATCTTTTCATATTGTGATTCTTTCTGTATGTTCAGTATTGGCCTTTGCATTATGTCTTTTGTCTTTGGAGTTTGGTAAGAGTGTGCAGTGTTTAAGTACACACAGACTATAGCATGTGCAGAGAGAGTTTTACAGTTGCAGTTGGTGTTTAAATAGTTAATCTTTGTGTTTTAGGTTCTGCAAAAAATGTTTTGAAGTTTTAATCTGAGACTTAAAGCTTGAAAAATTCATATAAGGTTGTACCAAAATGAATTACTAAGTATTTGCCACTTGAGCATAAACCCCATGTTGGTAAAACAGAGATCATCTTATCAGGTACAGTTGAGATTACAGAATGGACAGCAGTGGGTACCAGGTGAAGACCCCAGGGGACTTTGATGGTATCATGGATAACGCCTTAAGTGTAAGACTTATTGTATGACTTCATGTGCGAATCATATCATGCCATCATTAAGTATAAATAATCATGATTTCTACAAGTGGCAAGGTTTCGAAATTTTGACTGATTGAACAAAACTGTAAGAGGAAACCCGGACTAATTTGTGACTTAAATAAATATAAAATTGATCTAAACTGGACCAAAGTAGATCCAGTTCTGGAATAAACTATCTCCAATGTGGAGGCTTACACCAAGTCTCAACGAAAATTTTAGAACTACAGAAGGTCCTAACTAGAACTATACTATACTCAAATCATTCCACACGCATTCTTCAGTAACATAATCTTCTTCTCTGTGAAAAGTAAAATTTGTTTGCAGTAAACTGTACCCACGTTGTCATGGTAACTGCTGACATACAGGGGCCAGGCTTTGTTGTGCCGCTGTGACCGAAGACAGAAGATGAAGGCTATTCACTGATAGATACATTAAGCTTTTTCACTCTATTCAGTCTACGGGAGGTTGTACTGTGGATTGGTAATTGGGAAGTTGTGGAAAACAAAACAAAACATCAGTGTAAAAGGTTCTAGCTTCAATTTCCTTTTGTGTTTTTTTAGGACAATACTTCATCTGATATACTATATTATTTTATAACTTATATATTGGATAACTAGATATTGTCTAGTTGTTGTGGTTGGCCTAAATATTGTATTTAGGCCAACCACCTGACTAAAGGGCAGTAGATGGAGATGATGAGATCTGCGTATAGATATCATTTTTTTAATTATATCTTTTATATAGAGAGCAGTGCACAAAATGAATCCATATTAGTGGGACGAGGGCCAAAATTAATGACAGTTTGCACATAAAAATATTTTTCTGCAAAGACGTGTTTAAATTGCCTTAGAATATTAGGAACTAGACATGATCTTGTCACATTCACAGCCAAATATATATAACTTTTAAATATTGTCTATTTTTAAAAGCTGTGTATAAAGTCTTATTTCTGCATTTTTAATGTTATTTTATAGTACATTCAAATGTTATACAATATTTGAATCTCAACCAGGACACTTACAGATCTGTTTTCACACATTTCCAGTGGACTGCCGTATTATTGTTTGAATATTGTCTTTTATTTGCCTTGTCTTCTATTCATTTATGTGTTTACTCTGGTCGACCTTGTTGCTCCAGATATAAAGCTGTATTGGATTCTGTTGGAAGTTGTTGGACATTCTCTATATGTTTATGTGAGTTTTAATAGTGCATGTTGTTTGTTTCAGATTGCGAGCCTGAGGAGGTGTCTGACTGGTCCCTGGATGAAAACTGTCTCTTCTGCTGCCTGAGACCAGACAAAGTCAAGGTAACACACACACATACACATTTTTACACACTACAGTTTGTTCAACAAAAGTGCAGAATTGTTTGTATTTAACCATCTATAATTTTGAAGGTTTTGGTTTATTATTTTTGTAAGACTTTAATCTCTTTATTTCTGCATTTAGTTTTGATTTAATAAAAAAGCAAGTATCTGTTATATTTATGGATAAATCAATTATACTTATTTATTTAGAGTTGTTCCAAGTGAACATAGTTTTATTAATATTAATTTCATTTTCTTATTTATTATTATCATATCAGTTTTTCTCAGTTGTTATGGCACATTTTTCTGATTATAACATGTTTGTTTTTCCAAAGAGCAAATGCTTTAGTGCATTAGTTCAACAGTGTGCTGTTTCTTAGTTTGAATGATGGTCAAAAGCTGAAAGCAGAGAGAGAGAGAGAGAGAGAGAGAGGCACGGCAATAGTGCCAGTGTAGAAGGTTGTTCCATAAACGTCATGGTCGACAGAAACTATAATAAACTATAATCACACGTGTTGAACCTGGAGAATGACATCAGAGATGTGTCATTTGCGCTAATCATGTGATTCACAAGAGGAAAAAAGTTCAGGGTGAAAAGACTACTGGTAAGAGTAACATGGTATTATTATATTGTAATCATTGTATTGTTGTGTGCTTGGCACACTATTTCCAACATAAACCTCATATTTACTTGACGCATTATCTGAAAACATGTTGTAGCACTTTGATGGTCACTGAGAGAAATACTTCAGTTTGTGAAATTAGTTTACGATTTAGATTTTGGGAACCCTGTGTTTCATAATTTTAATATAGACCTCTTTTTTTACATCCAGTGACACTGGATGAAGATGATGAATACCTGAAGCATACATTCTTTTCATTCGTTTTGTTGCCATTTTTGTTTCTCTTTGTTTCTTCTACCCTCCTCCGGCTTCTTCTTTGCTTGTTATTTCTTTGAGCTATGACCCT
This sequence comes from Boleophthalmus pectinirostris, assembly GCF_026225935.1. Taxonomy (NCBI): domain Eukaryota; kingdom Metazoa; phylum Chordata; class Actinopteri; order Gobiiformes; family Gobiidae; genus Boleophthalmus; species Boleophthalmus pectinirostris. The sequence goes on along the minus strand of NW_026571190.1, from coordinate 13,576,848 downwards.
GAAACAGCGCCTCTTAATGACTGTGAGGTGCATATAAAAAAGACCTGATGTGGTGTGAATTAGCCCCCCCCCCACACACACACACGTTCCAACACATGCTCCAACGCTCGTCTGATTGGTCAAAGTGCCGAACTCCTCGCCTGGATCGTTGGCAAGAGCGGGCGGAAGCAGCCGAGGGGAGGAAGAAAAGGCTCAAATCAGCTTCGACATTCCATGACCCCAAGAACAGTCAGGCCTCAGGTCACGCAGAGACATGAGACAGATCTCGCAGAAACCAATCTCGCAGAGACTGATCTCAAAGAGACTGATCTCTCAGAGACCGATCACGCAGAGACCGATCTCTCAGAGACCGATCATGCAGAGACGATCTCGCAGAGACCAATCTTGCAGAGATAAATCACGTGCTCCTGGGCAGCAGAGCATTACGTTTTTCCTAAAAATAAAAAAAACTTATCAGGTATCATCAGCTGTCAGTCAGCTGCCAGTGCATGTGTTTGACAGCACTGCATTTCCCATCATGCCTTTAGGCTTTGTAGGCCATAAAAGCAGCTGCTTTTTTCCGCCTTCACCCGTCTTGCCAGGCACCTGTTACCGGTGCCTACGTAGTGATATTGTAGGACTCCCCGCCTGCTGCCCTCTTCCCCTCCTGGCTCATCTTAAACTCACCGTATGATTCCACTGCTGCTGTCTGATTTGTTGACAGGCAATAATAGCTTGTGCGTTTGACTGTGCGGTCGATTGCATTGTTCACAACAGATGTTACAGTTACTGGCCTTAAAGACATACCAACAATAGACTGAGAGATTCATATAGAAGCTAATGGATGAGTAGCTTACAATGAACAATGGGTTTAACACAAAAGGCTAAGATGTATGATCCCCAACTAGAGGACCACAAACCAAAAGCAGACCCAAAATAGTGGATTGGTTTATAAATCGTAGGTTGGTTTATAAATGTATAATAAAACATAGAATTTGGTATTAGTGACTTGTCATATTTGATGACCAGGAAAAGAAAACCCAAATTGTTCTTAAAAAATTTAATTTTGCTTAAAAAAGTTAGTTACCAACCTGTGTAGTTGCTTGTTTATTGATCCAGTATTTTATAACTGAAGTGACACAAAAACTGGCACTAAACAATAATACATTTATAATAATTAAATGAATGAATGAATTATTTAATTAATTGAAATTAGATGTGTGATTGATTATTTTCATTGTCACACTAAACACATCCAGGAGCTTTTACCTCTTTACCAGTCTGCCCCAGGACAGCTGTGGCTATAGAAGTAGCTTACCACCACCAAGTAAAGGCAGTGAATGAATATTGTAATGCTCTGAGTTTGTAAAGGCGCTTTATAAATCCATTGCATTTCTATTATTATTATGACAGCCAAGCTAATGGGATTACATGAGAAGCACTGCTCCAGACTTCAATGTACAGAAAACAATATTGTCTGACTGGTTAGACTAACATTGTCATTGTCCGATTCTAAATGTTTAACTGTGCTTTTGTGTGACAACCTAAATATAGTGGGAATTGGTGTTTTTCAGATTCTTGAATGTGGTGTTGTCATAATCTCAGACGGGGGGAAAAGCCAGATGTTTCTATTGATTACTTTGTACTTTGCTATTAAGGACCTCATTTATCAAGCGTTTGCTCATATGCTAAACAGCTAACTACGCTAAAAGTGGAGCAAAAACACAACGCAGTTTCACACAGAGATGCTGAAGAAGACAGTGCAATTTTTTTGTTTTCTGTGAGTGAATGAATCTGCAAAACAGGTGTTTTTGCAAACATGCGCAAAATTTGAAGCAGAGGAAATTCAAATGAAGTTGTTTAGCGGGTGCTGCCAGAATGATCAAACTATGAGAGCAAAAACTGTGTGAAAATATAGTACATTAGAGAGCAATTTTTTTACACAGGATAGCTGCTGCAATTTGTGCACAAATAGCTATAGTGCATTTAATAGTGATTCTAAATGCGTTAAAATGATTGATAAAGACATATAAGATAATAACATGTTGTTTTCAAAGCAGCAATACTAAAATATAATCTCTTTACCTGCGACACTTTGGCCCTGACTCCTACAAGTCTTCCACTGCTGCGGAGCATTCCACAGCCGCTGTCCATCAAAGTGGACTTTCACGTGTCTGTCCCACGTCCTAAAGCAGAGACTGTAGGGTTCAATCACGGTGTATAGTGATCCTGGATGAGACAGGGCACATCTGTCATGCCACTTTTAAGCCCAAAAAAGAATACTTGAATTACTGAAACATGAATGAATCACTCAAAATACAACAGGTTTTGTTGATTGTTGAGCAGGTTTTGTTGATTTTGTACAATATGTCTCTTTGACCAATATTAATTTTAGCTTTCCCCCATCTGCATTAAATTTCATTGTAATATATTGTGTTCTCATCTGAAACAGAAATGGATAAAATTATTGATTTGATGTCCATGAAGTTAAGACTAAGATAAGATATGGGTTTCTTCTTTTATTCTATCAGCATAAACATAGTGCTTAATGCTCCGGCTGTTTACTGCTGCTGAAAATGAGAATAGAAAGAAAAAGAACAATCTATTGGTCTGTGTTTGTGAATGTGATAAAGGCTTATTCTGTTTTATTCAGCTGATCAAAACAAACATGTTTATATGAGTGGGAAACGGCTAAGCTAATGCCCTAGAGTCCGGTACATAGCTCATTAGCGGTGGCTACTACAGTCTGACAGGGACCAGACAAAAAGGGACTGGAGTTTTCTCAATCAGATCTTTCTTTATGTTAATACAAATGAATATTCTACAAGGAGAGACAAAAGACAGTGGTGCCATGTTTTGTTTTGTTTTTTTCTTTTGTGATTGAATAGTTCTTAATAATTGTTATGAACAGTGAATGGTTACACTTTGCTGACTAAACTGGAGTCAGTCAAGACCAGTAGTATTAATTTTCACTGTTCTCTTATATCTGAATTTATATATAAGTGGATTTTTTAATCTGCTTTTTCCCCATTCAAAAGATGTATATTTTTGACATTGTTTATCATTATTGCAAAGATCCTAACTCATGAAGTTTCAGTCAAGTGCCAGAAAAAGAGAGTGTCCTTTGATTAGCCAATCAAATCACTTTACGATGACTTCTGTTTTATCTGTGCTACCGTCAATGTCTTATCAAGTCCTTGGTTAGAGCTTGTATTGAAAGCTACATATACGCACTGACAAGGATGTATACATAAATATTATACATATACAAAACTGAGCATTTCAATTCACATTTATGCAGAGTTTGTAGGGGTATGCGCCTCAGTCTTCTGTTATTAGCAGATGGCTTTTAATAGTTGTGACAGAATTTAAGCGTTTCTCGCTCTTCCAGGCAAATTATACTCAACTACAAAAGACAAAAGACACAAATCAGCTGCAATTATCCAAGTAATGTAACGTTCTCTGCATACTACAAAATATCCTGTATCGTTATTGGGTCATACTGTGAATGAAAACACTAATAATGTTGTTTAGATCTCTGCAAAAATGTTCTGAAATACACGACTCTTATTAGCCTTTATGCTTATTTTAGCAGTTCAAATTATTGTATTGCTGTCATTCTAATTAGATAATTTTTCCACATTCTTAAACCCTAAGCTAACTCATTTGAAGTTAGCTTAGGAAATACAAAAATGATTTGATGATATTGTGGTATAAAATCAGTATCAAATATCATGCCTTTCCTTAATATCAAAATCATGGCTGTGATAACACTAATTCCTTGTTCATATCAGGGACGTTTCACCTTTTGTTTTGCATCTAAAGATCACTGCCGTGTGTCTAGCTACTTGATAAGAAGAGAGAGAAGGGGATGGGGGGCAGAGCCTGGTTTTGTACTTGACCTTTCACCCCCAGTCTGAGGCGTGCCATCTGCCCATTCACAAACATGCCCCTCCCCCACGCTAACGGCTAATGCTAAGGGCTCATTTTACATACATGTAAATATATGGACATGCTAAAAGACAGCATTCACAACAGAGGGGGAGGACTTAAACGTATTCAGTCTAGGTCTCTTGTTTGTGATGGCAAATTGAAAGGGCACAAGGACCATATTATGATTTGTTTTTGTTCCCAATTCATCTGCTGTGCATTTTAAAAGCCAAAAAAACTAAATCATATGACTCTCACCAAAAATCCAGGTGTAAATTACGTGTAACCTAGGACCAAGTCAGATATAAACAAGTACTCTTCATGAATAATGACCCAGGACTAAACATGGGTTAAACCAGAATTAAACCAGGTCTATGCTAAAGGTCAATATTAGGACAAATCAGTCTAACTCAGGGTACACCAAGACTATAAACCGTTGGTCTAAAGTGGGAATAAACTAGGTCTGAACTATAGGTCCAACAAAGGTCTAAATCAGGACTAAACCACAACTAAATCAAGACTATTGATACTTAGCAGCTGATATCATCAACATTCCCTTGTCTCCCTTCCCTCTGTCCATACCTGCTGTTGTCAGGATTGCCATCTTGATCTTACAATGTTTGTATTAATCCTCTATTTGACATTTCTCTATTTTGACACATCCACTAGCGTTAGCAACAGGTTTGATTGACAGCTTTGCTAAGCACCCGTTTCCCGTGTGCAGAAAGGGGTGTTACCTTCAACAGCATTGGCTCGGATTGGTTCTTTGAATACTCATGTTCGGCTCCAAGTTCACCCCAGGCTTGAATTGAGAATTCTGATATCTGATGTCTTTAATCCATTTTGTATTTCGTTGTTTTCAGACTTTCAGATAGATCTTAAAACTTTTTATGCAGTGTTTGCTAATGTGTGTATTGTGTCACTAGTAACTGCTGAATTTTCCGCCATACACATACGTGTACATACTGCACACCCAGAACATGATGTCACTGCAAAGTATCAAAAAAACATTGGCATAAACAAGGACTAAACCAGTTCTGAACTCCTCTTTTCTATTTCCAAATCAATATGAAACTCTGATTTATAAACCAATAGACTTGATAGGCTCTTACAGCTCTAGACCTTGAGCACTAGAAGGAGGCGTGTGATTGGCCAGTTGGTTTCAAAAGAAGAGGCGCCTTAAACAATGGAGTTTCAGTGAAGTGCCAGAAAAAGAGAGAAGTGCAACCTTGTTCTGGTTTTAAGTGTTTTGGCTGATGGCTTCTTTACCGTTATCTAAGGGATCGTTAATGTGTTGTCAAGTCCTTTGTTAGAGCTTTATTGAAAGTTATGTTTATACACTGACAAGGATTTATACATAAACATTATATATATTTAAAGAGAAACTGAGCTTTTCAATTGACATTTATGCAGGGTTTACTATATTCATGGTCACAGTTAGTGCACATTTTATTGTCCACATAGGAAATTCTGTCCTTTGTGGTGTATAGTTTTCTATGTGAAGGCATCTCAGCAGGAAAAATTGTTAGTGTTACTTGCTTTAATCATTAAACATGAATTGTCAGAGCACCTGAGAAAAGTGCTAACGTCTCTGACACCACCATATATGATGTACATGTAGGTGGAATTTGGTGTAACAGTGCTATCAGAAATAGGCCTGGGCAATATTTTGCAATCAGATCTCTTTTGCAATTATCTCTCAAATGTTATTCTTTTGGAGTTGTTTACAATATGTTCTTTGACCAGATTCTTTCTTTTTAAGCATGTATCGCAAATGTAATCCCGGTTGCATGTGTCTCCTCCTCAGGACCACAGTGTGGACGGCCCCGGGGCCCAGCTGCTCTCTCCCTGTGAGGACTCCAGAATCAGCCGACTGGAGAGACAGGCCCAAGACTTCCTCAATGCTGTGTTCCACAGAAAAGGTACTGCTCTGTCTCTCTTGTGGGGTCATTAGGGGAAATACATGTTTATATTTATTATTGTGTATTATTGGGTATAAGGTATTCAAAAACAGTTTCCAATATGCTAACTTGATTAAATGTGTTTTAAAAACACACCATGTAGCTTTTCTATCACATGGACTAAACAGCATCTACGTTGTAATGGACAAATACAAAATGATAAAGTTTACATAATTTAACAGAGTGCATTTCAAAGACTAAATATTTTGTTCATGGGATCTAAGTAATCACTTTAGTATGTAGAGCCTCATTTTCAACACTTTACTGAACATTCATTGAGTAGGATTTTGAACCTGATTTTTTTGTCTTTCTGGGACAATTTCAAATGAATCCAAAGTTGAGGTCAAATTTATGTCTTAAAACCCTATTTTTCCTCTTAATCAGTGAATATACCTCATTAGTGCATTGCCTCTGGTCATATTTAAACCTTCTGTATGTGAGTGTGGAACTGGTCTCTCCTGGTCTGAAATTTGGTCTTTCCCCAAAGGAAATCAGAAAATCAGATTTGACAGTGACAGAATACTCAGGCTATGACTCCTCCTCTGGTGCTCCTAATGTTACTATTTTTGTGATTGGAGGAAATGTGGAGCAGACTGGTACATTTAGGGCACAGAGACACAGAGAAGACACTTTTAATTGATAACACATTTTGAAATGTGATGTATTGCTGAAGAAAATAGGGATGATTTGTGATAATACTGAAACAAAATCATACCACTGACACAAAAACCCTACAGTGCCATTAACCCCAAAAGACTGGTCTAAATGGACAATATTGTTGCAATAAATTGCAATAAATAAGTAGCAAAATGAACCAGTTTGTATTCATAATGAGTCATAGAAGTTATTTCCTCAGCTTAAATATAACCACAGAACTACAGAACATTAACAAAAACATTCCCCTTAGTGCAAAATTAGTATCCACAATAAATACTGACTGACAAAAATCCATCTGTCACTTATAAAGAGATTCACATAGTATTGTGACAGGTAAGAAGACACAGATATCCCCACTTCTATGTTGTTTCTCAAAGTTAGTTGTTCCTTAATGTAAAATTAAGTCAGATATTTTGGGGTTAAACAGGTGTGTCTTTCAAATGCAGAACAAATTTCCTCTCAGATAGTGCATCAGACAATTCAGAGAATTGTCATAGAAAACAGAAAATCCATTTGTGATTGATTTCAAACTACACAGGAAGTCAGTTTTCTATGGTGAAATCTGATATTTTTAAATTATTTACATGATTTTACAGCACATACAGTGTTTCTTTTGTTGTTGTTGTTGTTGTTGTTGTTGTTTGTTTGTTTTAATTTGTATTTTTTACCACAAGAAGAATAGGCTCAAGCAATGCTTATATTTTGCCTATTCTATTCAGTGATACTTGTACAGGATACTGAAACAGCTTTACATTAACAAATTGACAAGCAAAACAAAAAGTCAGCATAGACAAAAGCTCTCACTTTTACATGTTTTATAATCAGTGATAATTTTATCTCTGAGTCATTTTTTCACCTTAAGAATAATTTATTTATTTATTTATTTTTAACCTGGCTTATGGTTAATGTCTCTGTAATTACTGTTCCACATGAAACAAAAGCCTGCATGTGTTCTCTAGTAAGTAATAAACAAGACCATTTATGCATTTCTGATAATTTTCCAACATTTGTGGATCATAAATACAGATTCAGACGTCCATAGACCTAGATAGGTCCCTCACACCAACTAATTTCAAATTCTCTTTATGTAATTATATACAAATAAGATATTAAAGAGAATTTATTGCTATACTTAAGAACATTCCAGGCAAAACTATAACATCTGGTGGCAAGCAAGGCTGACCCTCCACCAGAAAAATTACATCATGTAACTTTAACTCTTTTCTTCTATATATATTTACATATTATTTTAGTAATAGTTGTAGAGTAGTAACAGTTTCAGTGAGTAGTTATGACACATTTCTAGATACATCAGACACTGGATCACATAGAAGACAAACTTTAGTTCTTTTTATGTCCTGCTGGTTTAAAATACGGCCAAACACTTTCCGGAGAGATCATTCTTCCTCACAGTAAATAGGTCAGAGAAAAGAGGTCATCCGTTGTCTTCGTCTAAACTTGTGCGTTCATTTGAAACCAGCTAAAACTTAGTCAAACTAGGACACAGCCTGCAGCCTGCACCCAAACTGGAGGAAGTGGGACCAAACATGAGAAAGAAGGTCTAAAGTGTAAAATTAAGAGATCTGTTAGCTGAAAGCTCTTTTTGTCCAGATTTAGAGGCTGGTAGTTATAAAGACAAGCAGGTCATTACCATCATTATCACAATAGAAAAGATTTATATCAGGGAATGTTAAAGGCACTGTAATGTAAAAACTAGTTAAATTTAAATGGTTTGCAGTAGTTCAACGTTGTTCTTCACTTATGAATTGTGTGCATCTTAATTATTCACCGCTTTGTAAGTTTATAAGCACTTTTCAGAACTTTCAAACACCAAATGGAGTTTTGCCGCAGTAGTAAAGCTAACAACAACTAGAATGCTAGCAGCACACTTCCTGTTTATCAGACAATAACATTTTGAATTTGATACAGTGGGTACACAATAGACTTATAGACTAGTAAACTGTACTGGAGCAAGACAAATTTAGCTCAAATACATGGGCGGAAAAAAATCAGGTACAGGGCTTTTAAATAAGACATTGTCTGCTATAGCTTTTGTCTGCTATGTAGTTTTAACCTTTCCTACCCATGAGTCATTATGTTATGTTGGACATTTTAATTTGCATTATTGATCTAATACAACTTCATAAAAGAAACAAGTCAGCTGTCAACAAAATCAGACCATGCTCACACACTCCTATCTATGGGTTTGTGATTTTCAACAATAATACTTTATACTTTAATTGTACCTCTAGAAGCCTACAATCAGCATATAGTTTTTTTTTATTTTTATCCACTTAAAATGTATTTAACAATGTATGTTAAAAATAATAATCTGCATATATTTAACAAATTGAAAGAATAATTGCTGACTATTCAACCTCTAAAATAATTTCTGTAGCTACTCAGAACTGGAACCTATTAGAGTCCCAGTTGAGACATTTTTTAGTCATGTTTAATTCTTGCTTAGACCTGGTTAAGTTCTGGTTTAGTCCTTCCCACCTTTTGCACAGGATTGTCTTCCCACTCTTTATTATGGCCCAGACAAACCTCTCTGTTGGGTGGCCTTTTTAAGATCACAAATAGCACCAAATCAATAAGACTCAAGCATCATATTTAGTGCTCTTTGTTGAACCCAGTCCTCCTACGTTTGGTGTTACATTCTCAGTGGAAGGATACAGACTTTTCTTGTCTTCAGACTGTAAAAGAAACATAAACCTGGATGTTCTTTTAGAAAAATCTCATACACTAGTTTCAAAAGTTTGCAGACAAGATGTGTTATTTAAAAGGGTTCACAAACTCTCTGCTGCTTTACTTAAAACATGTTGTCAACACTGCTGCAAAGCTCAAGTTTGTTTATGAGCCTGAAATCAATCAAAATCTGGATCAGTTTAGAAAGTGTAATTGTATTTTACATGATTGTTTACTTGATTTAGTTTTAGACTTATAGCAGGAAGTAAACAGACTTATAGCAGGAAGTAAATCAACTAAATGGTCAGATCATGATTCATTACTTTTCTGTCTAATGCAGCCCTGTACTCAAATATCGAGTTTATTTTCATAGTGGGCAGCCTCTGCAGGCTCTGAGTGAGTGACTGGTAGATTTAACCAATCATCGTAAAGTGTAAGCTCTCAGAAGAAGCAGATGTCTTAAAGTTTGGTTGTAGGTAATACAATCTAAATCATGATCTGACCTTTCAGGCATATCACATAACCCCAAATAAACATTGTAAAATTTAGACAAAATCTATATTAAATTTAGTCCTCACAAAATGTATGTAACTTTTCTGAGGAGTGTTTCACCACCTGAGTTTTTTCATGCAGATGTTATACTTTACCCAGAATGCTTCTTTCAGCCACTTGATGAACATTCTAGGCAAAGCAATAACAAAAGGAGACTAGCAGTTGGTAGACCCTCCATCAGAATAGTTACATAATGATCCTTTAAATATTTGCTTTCAAATTGTTTTAACACTGTTTTGCAAGGCTTGGCAAAATGAACATAAAAAACTTGCTTGTTATATTTATCACTTAACCCCAATTTTGATCTCCACAACCCAGAATGAATTGCTTGTGTGGATTGTATATGTTGTTTTGGCACGGCTAGCTCAGGATTAGCGTTTTGGGCTAATGTATTCTTGCGCAGGAGGATTTAAGGATGTAATAAAAGTCTTTTTCCGGCTCAAATATCTGGGGCAGTGCCAGATTAATGCATTCGTAACAAAAGATGGAGTTTGGATGAACAAATGAATCAATGAGATCAATGTCTGTGTTAGTTTAGCCACAGCGCAGAGGGAGTTAGCATGCTCTGGATACAATATACCTCATAACTAATTGCATCTGTGCATTTGGGTCAATTCATTTCAGATATTTTAGGTCATTTTCAGGATTTATATGAGTGAGAAAGCAGTCATACCACTGAGCCACAAAACTTCACCATGTGTTTTAGATGGCCAAGATTCTAATTGAAAATTCTTGTGTTGATTAAAGGTCCCATAGTATGCAAAATTGACTCTTGTGAGCTTTAAACTGTGTTAGAATGTTGTTAGATCATCAAAAACATTCATGGAGTTGTGTTTCACTTCATTCACATATGTATTAGTAATCCTGCATCATTAGTTTGCCTACATCTCTTTTTCACCTTGTGATGTCATGTACTGTATTGGTAGTTTTCAAGTTAACAGCTGCCTTTTATCTTTATTTCAGAGGAGATTGACAATTCCAGGTGAAGTTGTATGGAGTTTAAAAACACAGTGGAGCACTTCCTAATACAACATGACATCACAAGGTTGACCAGAGTGTTTCCGAGAGAGAGAGAGAAGAGCTGAGCCTAAATATGCAGGATTCCTGTGTTAAATATGTGTGAATTAAACAAAACTCAACTCCAGGTATGTTTGTGATAGAGATGCGCGGATGGTGGTTACAGCCGCGGACTCCGCGGCTAAACCGCGGGTCGGGCGGATGACATGACGAAAAATAATATTTTAATTAAATTCGGGTGGGTGGCGGTTTCACTACTCAAATAAAAAACTCTGAACTGAGCGGATGGCGGGCGGGTGCGGTTTTGAAAACTGGTCAAAACTGTGGTTGCAAATGGATAGCGGGTGGATGATGAGTTTTGCGATGCGGTTGCGGATGAAAAAGTAATAATTAATCTCTTTTTAATCTCACCTAAAAATTGCTGAGAAAAGCCTTCAATTTGATTTAAATTCATTATTACATTATTGTGGCAGATCAAAAGACTGATATAGAACAAAAAAAAAGTGACTTTATAAAGTCATTTATTGTTTAACAAATCTCTCCAAATTGGCTGTAGAGCCCAAGTCTCCATGAATAAGAAACTGTTTGCTGTAAAGTAGCAAAGACTAGGAAATCTGAACATAACTTTTGTCTACTTAAAGACAATAAAAAGTCCAGTCTTTCCTTAACCATATTAAAAATATTATTGATAGAGAAATGTTTTATATATGAGATCACTGGTTTTAGTCCTTGTTTTAGTCTGGATTAGACCTGCTTTAGTCCTACTTTAGTCCTAGTTTAGTCCTGGATTGGGTTAGTCCCGGTTTTAGTCTTGGTGTTAGTTCTGGTTTAGAGGGGCACAGGAGGAAGCGCGGTTTACGCTGCGCATGGGAGCACGTCGGTGTCCGCGCAGTAACTACGGAAAGAAACGTGGTCCGCGCATTCTCAGGTTAATGATGATGATGGAGGTGTGTGTTTGTGTGTATTTGTGTATTTGTGTGTGTTTGTGTGCGTGTCCCCTCATGTGGCAGGTCACTATAGGACAGTAGTGCAGACATCATGAGCCTATGCAGGTTGTTTTCACCAGTGACATTTAAGTTGTAGGCGATTTTATATTTGTTATTTTCTTTTATATTTCACGTCGGGAGAATAATTTCCAAGACACAAATGCGTTTTTACCTGTGCACTGCTGCCTCTGTTCTACTGGCTCTTCGACCTCGTCCATTGTGCGACTGACGCCGCCAACGTGAACATGACGTTTACATCGCTCTTATTGCACGCGTTTTGTGTGGGTTTCCGGCAATGAGTGGAATTACCGAAATAAAAAAATTATAAATGTGTTTTGTGTGTGTGTGTGTGTTGTCCCAACAACACATAAAAACAGATTTTATAATAAAGCAACTCACATACAGAAACAGTAAAATTAGAGATTAAAAATGAGATTAACGCGATTAAAAAACATAACGCGTTAAATATGACTGTAGTTAATTAATCGCAATTAACGCGATAATTTGACACCCCTAATTATAACACAGATCAGAAAGAGCGTAATACAGACCTACTAATAAGACAAAAGAAAGTTCAATAAAAAAAATCAAGCTCTATCTATATTTTTGTTATACAGTGGTCCCTCGTTTATTGTGGGGGTTATGTTCTTAAATAACCCAGGATAGGTGAAATCCAGAAAGTAGTCAACTTTATATTTTACAATTATTAGTATTATATGTTTTAAGGCTGTAAAACCCCTCACCACACACTTTATACACTTTTATCAGACAGGACAGGTGCAGCCCTTTTTGCATCCTTCTTAAAATTTATTACTGCTGTCATCCTGGTGTTATTTTCCTCCTTCTTTATGTAACGAACCAAAGATTCATTTATTCCGTAATGGAGCCCTACAGTGCAGAGTCCTGCAAAAGATTATATCAATCTTTTGCGCTGCATACGCCACATACTGAACCAATACTAAACCAGGACTAAAACAGCAGTAAACCAGGACTAAATCAGGGGTGAAACAGGACCCACTGTCAGGGCGGGCTTGAAGGTGACCGCAGGAGAAAGGACTGGCTCAACTCTGCACCTCATGGAGGTAAACGCGTTCGTAACTAGATTGCATTTTGGGACACCTTGCTGCGCGGGCTCGTGGTTCTCTCTCTTAAGTCCTGGTTTCAGCAGCTATTTGCGGCTACCCGACCCGGGGCAGGACTCTGCTACAGCGTGTAACTTCTGCCTTCCTTCAGCGTGTCCAGAAGTCCAACTTTTTGTGTGATGGTTCTTCCTCTTCCTTTTGGGTATGACCGCAGGAGCCTTTGTCAGTGCAGAACGTTTTGTCGACATTATGGGTTTTGTCAGGGAGAAAACTTGCAAACATACAACGCTTTAGAATCACACTGCTAGAGATGAAACATTTATGTAAATTTAGCAGCTAAACGCATCTGTACTGTACAGGAGACAGGAGTCCTTTAGCCAATCAGGACACAGGGGGAGGAACGCAATGTGCGTTCATACACTGTAAAAAAAAGACATGTAAAATTGCACAAAAAAAAAAAAATCTGCAAAACAGCGAGACCGCGAAAAGTGAACCGCGATATAGCGAGGGACGACTGTATCACCCAGGGTTAACATGAAATCTGTATAATTATAATACATATTACCACGTCACGCATCTTTTATACGCAGCAAATGGGAGTGCATTAGCGTTGGTATATCATCTCATGTTGCTCACATGATATCAGGATTAAGAGCCATTTTTGGATTATTCCTCAGCACATTTGGGATTATATTTGGAGGATCACAGGATCAAAGAACTTAATGGGGCAATGAGAGACCACATTCCTAGACTGAAAACTACATCTATGGAAATATACAGTGTAGTACTGTATAGTTATATACAGTATAGTTTGATAGAAAAAGCTCAAATATTTTACATATACTTTTAAAGGTACTACTGGTAGAACATGGAGTGGTGTAGAGACATTAGTTTTATGCAAGGAATGTTTGTCTCACTTCTACACTATAGTAGTAGAAGAGATAGTAGTATTTGTCTAGTAAGACTATTAAACAATACAACACAAGAATTCCAAAAAAAGTAAGTGTATCAACAGCAAACTTTTATGCAACAACAAACAAATTACTACTATATTACGTTAATACTCTTTTACCATCACTGCACTATAAGACAAACGTTGGAGGTAAATTGGCGTAAACCAGGACTAAAACAATGCTAAACTCGGATACCAATGCGGAAAACCAGCTAATGCTATATGCAAAGAATACATCCTAATTTGTTTGTTGTTTCGTTTTCTACTAAAGCAAATGTCTAGAAATAATAATGAATTTTAACTGCAGATATCCATGAGGACCTGTTTATACCTGCAGGTAGAATTGGTTTGTAGTTGGCTTCCATGCATATGTTGTACAAAGAAAAAATACAGGTGTAGGATTATACCATCAGTGTTACCGCAACCATATTATATTATGCCTGCTCTGTTCCTAATCCCTTGTGTTTTGTTTTTTTTCTCTGCAGACCTCCCAAGTTTCTCAGACCCTCACATTCCTCTAGTGGCTCGTGAGATTATGCAGCGAATGATCCGCCAGTTCGCTGCCGAATATACCTCAAAAACTACTCAGGACGACCTGCCGCTGCCCAACGGCACCATGAAGGACCAAAGCCTGTCCCCTTCCTCCTCCGCCTCCTCCTCTAGCCCCTCCCCCGCACCTGGCCCCGCCCTCAGCCCCAACGGCACCACCTCAGACGGGCCACAGGGGGGTGCTGCTGCCTCTGCACAGAACCCCGTCCTCAGTAAACTCCTCTTGGACCAGGACGCACCGCTCGACCTGACCGTGAAAAAGAGCCCGGTAGAGCCCCCGCCTGGTCAGCAGGGTAAGTGCATGGAAACTCCACCTGATTTTTACAGTCTTGAAAATGTGAAGAGCAGAACTATCAGACTTAAGGACTTTTCATATCTCTCAGAGATCAATGACGAGTTTTGCCTGTGATGCCGTGCTAGCATGCTAGCAACCAGCAATGCGCACTTCCTGATTATCAGACAATAAAATTCTTTCTAATTAGATGCAAACAGTATCTAACAGCTTATACAATATATCTGATCTGGGGCAAGACAAATTTTGCTCAAATATGATGCTGTTACACCACCTGTCAAATCAGGTACTCTCAAAGTACCTGTTTAGAACTTTTAATATTTCTTATTTTATTGTTATGCATGCAACGTTATACATGTGATGATTTTCCATTTAATTTTGGCGAGAAAGGTTATGGTTTATTATATTATTATATTATCTTATTATATATTATTTATATATGTTTAGTGTAAAGTAAGATTCTCTTCACAGTGTACATTGTCAGTAACTCTAGGAGCATTTACATTTGAGAGAAGACTGAAATATGAACTGGTAAACTAATACAAGAATTCCATACAAAACAATGTTTGTTGTGATCTAAACAAGGTACATAATTTTTCTATAAAAATCCAGAATCATTTGTTCTATGCAGAGAACTAAATAAATGCAGTCTTTACAGTTTGATAATTGCCATGCATAGGCCAAAACCAGAATGTTGGCCACTGACCACTTCTAACCACTTCTGCTTGTTTTTTCCACAAGCATTTGCATCTGAAAACCTAGAAAGCTATTTCCGTATATCATTTTTCCTGCTATCCTATCGGGCTGTTTATCTGCAGAGGAAGACTTCTATTATCAAACATATCAGTATTATTCTGAGTGAACTTCCTAACTGCTCTCTCCTCGTGTTTATAACTGTCCTCACGCTGATATTTGACCAGACAACAAGATGTGGGAGGGTAGAGGGAGTGCATTTACATAGCTGACAGGGCAAAAGCAAAGATAATAGGTATATTAGTTATACATTAAATAGAGCAAAATACAGCAGCAACCTTACCCTCATTTAAAGCAAAGCATTATTGTGTAACTGTTTCTATGGAATTGTACGGGTGACAGAGGTACGTCGTGTCGCTTTAAATATAAGACATTAATCCTTCTAGCTACTTTACACCTTTGTTAAAATCTTCATAAATCTGCCCTCTTTTTAAAGGTGCACTATGTAACCTTTCTGGCAAAGGGTCCGCTGCTTGTCTCCATGGAGATGTTATTGCTTGGCCTGGAATGTTCCATGGTATGACATTAAACATATCCATCTAGCATTTAGTCAATATGGGTGTTTCTACAGTTCTTCCTGTGTTAGTCACACAGGAAGAGTTCGGAGTAGAGCCACTGCTCCTCCACATAGAGAGAAGCCAGTTGAGGTGGCTCGGGCATCTGTTCTGGATGCCTCCTGGGTACCTCCCTCGGAAGGTGTTCCGGGCATGTCCCACTGGCAGGAGGCTCTGGGACCCAGGACACGATGGAAGGACTATGTCTCTTGGCTGGCCTGGGAATGCCTCGGGTCCCGCCGGAGTAGCTGGAGGAAGTGTCTGGGATGAAGGAAGTCTGGGAGTCTCTCCTTAGACTGCTGCCCGTGCAACCTGGCCTCAGATAAGGGGAAGAAAATGGATGGATTAATGGATGGGTGTTTCTACTGCTTAAAAACAAAATAGTTATTTCTGTTAATAGGGGAAACTGTCCACAGAGCTGAATTGTCATGTAGCATAGCGCTGTAACCTGCTTGTTTCCATTATGATAAATGGGTTTAATTTATACTGTGTCTAGACAAAGCAATAACATTTCCATGGAGACAAATAGGTAGCGGACCCTCTACGGAAAAAGTTGTGCAGTGTACCTTTAAGCTTTCACAGTAAAATACTGAAATATCTCTATCTCCTTTAATCACCACTGAACAGCAGGGGGCAGGATTCTAATGCCAATGTTCTGACCCTATGACCGGTCTAACACCAGCTTTTGTGAATCTCCTTACTCTAAGCCTCCTCAATTTTCACAAAAAGATTTTGCCTTTACATTTGATCATGTACTTTATCTTCACTGGTGCACTGTCCTCTGCATGGGAACATTACGAACTGAACTGAACATGACCTGCTCAAAACCAATAATCCCTCCCTTGAGCTATATTATCTAATGTTTTAAATGTCTTTTTAAATATTGTATATCGTATTTCACATAGCCTTTCAAATGTGTTATTTTTGTCCATTATTAAAATCCTAGACTGCACAGATATCATTATTTTCAAGACAGCTAAAACTGAATTAATGCCTATAAATAACATGTTGAATAATAGGGATTAAAACTGAAATCTGAAGTCAAGCGAGAATATGATATATTTGTTTTAGGGGAACAAATAGTGGAGTAGGAGGAGAAGCTGAGGAGTTGTGCACTATAGTTAATATTTTACATTTTATTTTATGGTGTAAGTTGAGATAAGTAAGTTACAAATAGTTTTTCTTTGTTTTGTTTTTTTTATTACTGATACTAATTATGTAACCCACATAATCTTTGTACCCCTACCTTAATCATAAGGTTATAAGGCTGCTGTGGTGAAGAATGGGCAAAAGAAGATTCTAACTAAAGTGGCAGGTTGGAGAGGAAAGTGCATTTATATGGCTTGATAGACAGGTGACAGAATACAGGAATTAGATATATATATTAGATAATATAGTCTTGATGGTTGCATTTACATAACTTTAAAATGTGTTTTCCCCTGGGGTCCTTCTCCAAATCTTGAGACGGGATTTTAGCCAGGATTACCTAGCTGGGGGACTAACCTCTCTGCACATAAAACTACCCAGTAAAATTCCATATTCAGAAATGGGAAGAATATTCAAATTAATTAGGGAAAGGAAAGTTATGCAATTCTTGTAAATGCATGTGAAACAAAGGAGCTCATTGGTCACCTATCATTTAGAAACAAAATTTCTCTCACCTCAGTTTAGTGCTTTGTTCATTGGTTCTGCAGAAATCTGCAATGTTTTTCAGTTCCCTGTGATATTACAGGGGACTGTATCAAAACAGGCGTATCTGTTTTGTTTATTATGTTGTTTATTATTTGTTTATCCTCATTGGTTAATTCACCTGTCAGTCACACCCCTTAGAACTTGCTAAGATTCACTGGTGACCAGACTCACGTTGTTGTGAAGTATTGAAGAAGTGGTTGTTCTAGATCCCAGGCAACCTTCTACCAATTTAATTTCAAATACCATGAAGATAACATTATTTTTTTCCAATTAAATTACAAATGTGTCCCTGTGCTTGCTACACATTGACACCAGAGCTAACATCAAATTTGACTAATGGCATCAGACTTTATATTTAAAAACAGCAGCATAGCAGCCAAAGGTTGAGAAGCTAACTACCCTCCATATGTTTTTTACACTTTTTTTGGGGGCTCATTAAAATTGATTCTACCTATCGCTGCATAAATCTCCGTTGTACACAGAGTGAGCTTTTGATAGCGCGAGAAGGGAGTTTCCGATCTGGACATGTTACATTAAACCTAGCTTAAAGACGCAGAGATGCTAATTAGCTCCTTCATTAGCTTGGGCCCAGACCTCGTTAGCCGCACTCGCTACATTGGGGCATTTTTATCATAGTCATTAAAAACATTCTGCGACTCAGTGCATTTTGATCAAACATGAAGATTGTTGAGGGAAAATCATTTAATCATCTAATGGCATTTTGTAACCAACTGTGATGGATAGAAACCACGTACTCAAGCATAAGGAGATGCTACTATATGA
This sequence comes from Boleophthalmus pectinirostris, assembly GCF_026225935.1. Lineage (NCBI taxonomy): Eukaryota > Metazoa > Chordata > Actinopteri > Gobiiformes > Gobiidae > Boleophthalmus > Boleophthalmus pectinirostris. Next base: position 13,558,421 of record NW_026571190.1, on the reverse strand, counting down.
GTGCTAGTAATGATAAGAAATGTAGTGGTACTTGTAGTAGTAGAGCAGGCATAACTAGATCAGCTGAATATTTCAGTGTTAAAGGTCCTATATTACACAAAATCGACTCTTGTGAGCTTTAAACCATGCTCAAATGTTGTTACCGTCTCAAAAACATACTCAGAGTTGTGTTTTGTTTCATTCACATGTTAGTCAGTCTGCATCTCTAAAGATTAAAATGCTCTGCTTCACTTTCTTGTGATGTCATGATGAAGTGATAGTTTTCAAGTTAACAACTACGATCCTTTTACATTTTGTTTAATAGAGACTGACAATTCAAAAAATAATTATCCTGATTCTAGTGAGTTTACAAAACACAGTGGAGGACTTCCTATATTACCATATGACATCACAAGGTGGAGTATTTGAGAGATGAAGTATTTGAGAGTTGTGAGTTAAAAGTGTGAATGAAACAAAAGACAGTTCCAGGTATCTTTGTGATGAGAAAACAACGTCATAGCATAGAATCAGAAATCAGCGTAATACGGGCCCTTTAATATCGGTATCAGGTATTTGCATTATGTATATATATATAAAAAGGAAGACCAGACCATGCCCTTACATAGAGAGCCTATTTATTTGAGTACTATCAGTGCACTGTTTTTGTGGCGTTTATTGCTGTGATCTTTGCCCTTATTTGGAACACGTGACGGTTGAATGCACATGGGACCGCCTCCGGATTTGTTCTGTCAGTGTTAAGCAGTTTTTTTTCCTCCATTTTATCATCACCTCGTGTTTGCTTTTGGTCCGATTAAACAACAAAAAGCCTCAAAGATTAGTGATCCCTTGGTCAGTATATAGGACCACAGCTTTGGTAAGAGGGTCGAAAGGTCAACTGCACTTTAGGGATTACACCAGTAAAACACATACTATGCCATTAATTTAAATACTCCATACACTGGCACTCTCGCTGGACTTTAGGATGGAAAGTGCTCTAAAAAGCTCTGAAAATCTGCATATTCTCAATTTCAATGTAAACGAGGATGTTATGTGGTCATTAAGACTAAATACAGACTTCAGGAATTATAAAGCTAAAGCAGGAAAATAGTTCAGATTAAGCCTATGGGAAAAAATAATTTAGAGCGAGAGTAAATGATTAAGAGTAAATACTACTATGACAACAGCTGTGACTAGAAATATGAATACTGGCTTGAAATATAACAATCCTTTTTGTACTTGGAAATATGCACTGATTGGAAAAATGATACTGGTCTTCATTTCTTCAAATTCATTTTTGTTTTCATCTAATAGACCAGTTTGTTTATTTACATTGACATTTTTTGACTACTTGTCTGTAGCCATCATCAGAAGAATCACGGACAGCTGATAAAATAGACATGGATAAATAATGTGAAGTCATATACAAAATACAAAATAGAAAGAAAAACAAAACAAAAACATACATCAAAATGTAAAAAACAAACACCTTGAACATGTGCATGGAGTAAAACGCAGAAAAGCAGAACAAGAACAAACTAAGTCTCCCACCTCAGGCAATTGCAAAAGGGAGAACAATGTTATGGATAGGGATGAAGCCAAAGTGATTGGGACAGAGGACAATAAACATTATCACTGGATAAAAGAGGCAATAAAAATCTGTAAGTGTGCCCATAGTATAATAAACCGAGACAAGGGAACATTCTTGCTTTCACACACTTGGGATACCATTTTGAAGAAGTCAGACTACAGATGGCACTGTAGTTGTCTTTCCTCCCATGTCATGCACTCAGATGGGGGGTAACAGCCAGATTTCCCTATTGATTACATTGTATTCTGTCATTTAATATCCAAACGGTGAATTCCCCAGACCCACAGTATTACAACAAAGGTCTACATTGTAATTATATTCACTTTAGTTGTCCCCATCTGTGTTAAATATTATTAATCTAGAATGCTGTGATGTCATCTGAAACCCTTCCTATGTGCCTGACATGTTATTTTGTATCTGTTCATTCAGATGGCGTCCTGGACCTCTCCACGAAGAAGACCCAGAGCACAGGGAGCAGTCGGCCCTACTCCGGGGTCAGTCCTGGCCCAGTGCCTGTGCTCAAGGGGTAAGAATCACACACACAACATGATTTACATTATACCAGGTATCTGCTAAGTGTATACCAGGAAATCATCTGGGTACGGTCAATTAGAGTAACATTTGAATAGCCACAACGTACAAAAAAGAAGGCAGTTGCGATACTAAAAGTGCAATTTCACTACTAAAGCCTTCCTATATACTGTATAATAATATATATTACACAATGGCAGTAAAAACATGTGATACAATATAATTACATTTTCTACACAAGGTTGGAGAGGCAAAGGCACAGACACAGAAATGGTTTTATAAAGCTAATAGGAATAATTATTAAAGGTGCTCTAGTTATAACTTGTAACTTGTCTCTATGGTACTATGGAGATGTTTTTGCGTTGTCATAATATTCAGCAGTATGGCATTAACCTTATCTATCTCCATGGAGACAGATGACACTCCAGGCCCAGGTTATAGGTCAGATCTGTGGAAACTGTATGAATGCATGTTTTTTTTAGGTAATTTTGACCAATGAAAATGCCTGCAATTGAATACATGCAAGAGAGATAGTTTAATGCCATACTGTGGAATATTTCAAGCAAAGCAATGCAACTTAAATGCAAACCAGAATATGTCCCACCGGAAAAGTGACATAGTGCACATTTAAATGTCCCGTAATGAATGAATGGGAGAGTGAATTGTTATTTTTCTTGGGATGCCAACGCTCTTTATTTGCTGGTACAGTCCCCTACAATTTGAAAATAATTTTACTTTTACCATCACACCCATGCATTTCTTATATAATATTCTAAAGATGTGTAAAAATCAAACATATATTGAAGACGCCACAGTTTCTATCAATATTATATTGGCTCTACTTCCACTGGGATCCAAAGATCTAAAATAGCGCTGGTTTCTAAGGAAAAAGTACTAAAAACCAATAGTTATGTCATACACTTCACCTCCTCAAATCCTCCCTTGCATGCCTCCTTCCTTCCTTGTCTCGTCTCCTTATTGATGCGTCCTTGCAGAATTCAGTGCAGTTTGATTGACTAGTAGCAGGAGGTCAGTTGCAGTATTTTTATTTATTTATTTTCATTTTGTTACGTGTTTTACTAAGACGATGCAGTAAATTCGATCGCCTGGCTCTGTCCTGAAGCTACAACGACTCCTCCTACCTCAGCTCTCAAACAGATAACTTGCAAGATCAATACACAGATATACTCAGGGTCTATTGGCTGCGGCTAGAGCCGTATATTCAGTATTCAAGGCAAAACGTCAATAAAAACAGGTAATATTTATAAGTTTGATAAAATGGTAAAGTAATTATCTACTGTTTTTCTTCAGGCAGTGAGCCCAGCCCTAAGATATGTTTAAGGTAGAAAAATGCCTATAGATTGTACCTTGGATCAAAATGACCTGTATTTTTCTTGTTTCATCTGCATGGGCCCAATAATAGACATAATACCCAAGATATAGGCCTGTCACGATACATATATTTTGAAGCACGATAATATTGCTATAAAGTGAAAAAATCGATAAATTAAAATATTGAAAATACTTGATGCCACTGACACAAAACAGTATAATTCCAGTAAACTAGTGTTTAAACATACAGTATCATTAAAGGGAATGAACTATAATAAATAAATAGCAGAATGAACCTATAATTAGCCAATTAGAAGATATTTATTTAACCTTCTACAGCTAAAATCTTACCTTATTACATAAAAATGGCAAAAACAAAAGCAAAGAAGTTGTACACAATAAATATTGAGCCCCAAAATATATAGTTCCAGCTTTCTTATATTGAACTATAAATCGCATTTAGATAGTGTTTAGACCAATCTGTTAATGTTTCTAATAAATATATTCTGTTACTTTTTCAGTGTTATTTAATTTAAGTTGATCCAATGCAATTGTTTTTAGTACTTATATAGATATAAAGAATAAATATCTCATTTTGATCAGTATTTATTTGTAACAGATTATTTGTTATCAGAATCGAAATGGAAAAAGGTGAATTATGTAGCTATAACGTTATATGAGCCTATTGGTGGCTTTAGTCTATAATTTGATCATGTGGACCAGTTTTCCTAATTATCTTACTTTCAACAAAAAACCTCAAAGAAAATCCATTCATGTTGAACCTAATCATTTATTTCACACCAAAAATCTCTAAATAAACAATTATACTTTGACCTGTCCCACATCTCTATTTGACATGACTGACCCACCAAACAGAACATTGATGTCATCTGAACCCAAAGCCAACGGTCCTTTAGAATCCATCTGCAGTGATTTCAGTTCAAACCTCTGGCTGTGTTACTTGAGTGTCATGTATCGATGAAGCTGCAGTAGCCGAATCACTTATCGACGCTATGTTCCCTCCTCCTGTCATGTTGAGATCTTTAGACCTGAGCCTGCGTCAGAGGGGATCAACAACCAGCACTAATTACACCTGATATACATACACTGCAAACACGGGGGGCGCTAACAATATTTGGTTAGTTGATAATTATTAGGATTCAGCTCTCAAATATAAGAATATCCAAAATCATTATTTGCTGGGGATTGGTAGGCCTGTCACAATAATTACTATATCGAATTATCATTCAGTATATGAAGCCTGAAACAGTCATTTTTGGGGGTCAGTATTTATCGTGTGTACATTTTCTTTTCAATAATTCAATTCAAAGGGGAGCTTTTAATTATAGGGAAATTTTACCTATTTATGTAATACGGTGAAATTTGAGCTTTGAGAGTTGAATTAATGAGTTCTATAGCTAATAATTTATGGTTTATTCTGCTATTTATTTGTTGCAGATTGGCAGGTTCGCTTCCGTCAATCAGTGTCCAGGCAGCTGTAGTAGAATACCACAGACTGTCGAGTGAATTAATAATGCAATGTAGAACACGGTTGTTGGCTCGAAAGGCGTTATATAAGTCCAATACATAATAAAGTCTTTTCAACTGACAACAATCATGCCTAGATTATAATGGCAGCACTTTCCAAAGCTATTGTGAAAAAAATTATTTCACTTTTGTTTATTTGTATTCTATTATACTGACAGGGACGACATTGATCTGTGTACCAGTTTCATGTGGATAGGTCAAGTATTTACAAAGAGATTTAACCGTAAACCAGGTCAAAAAATCTGACAGTGACAATTTTAGAAGCTATCAAAGCCATTTCAAGTCATTTATACTAAAATTACACAGTACAACAGTTGGATTTCACAAAGCCAGTCCTACGGGGATGATAATCTATTAAACAATGTGAATGAAACGTTTCTGTGGAGATATCCCTGCTTAATGGAAATAAATCAGTTTAAAGCCATAGTGTGAAATATCGCTTTTTTTGTCCGAATTGATTTACCCACAAAATAGCGAAATAAAAACACCAGGATCATTTTAAGACAAAAATGAGGAGCCTGACAGCTGCAGTTACAGAGACAGGGGCAACGTTTTTTGAATACAAAGTGAATTGGAGCTGGTGTCGATGGAGCCAATTTATATATACAGTGTATGGGAGCAGAGTGATATTTAAACACGTGGTGAATTATCATTGTTTAACATCTTATCCAGTCTGTGTGATGCTGGCTTGTGGAGGAGGTTAGCTGCCGCTGCGCTGTTAGTAAAAGTCCTTGTATAGCGCAGACGCTGCCTCTGTTTGGGGACTCCTCCTCTCCTCCCCCCTCCGTCAGTGCTTAATATTGTATGAGTGGATCATTAGAGACACCCAGGGCCTCACAGACCCTCAGGCGGAGGCCCCAACTCATCCTCAGGGGCCCCAAGTCAGCCGCTGAATTCTCAATATAGCCCCGAGTGTTTGTGGAGCCGCAGGTAAAAAAAAAACAAAACAAAAAAAACTCAAACTCCCACAATGCACTGCAGAACAATAGATTCATATTCTTTGTTTATTAGTGGTTTTCAGATTCGAGAAAGTGATGATGTCAAGAGACAGTTTTTCCTATTGATTATATTATACTTTGTCATTTAATATCAAAGGTAAATTCAGAAATGTTGAACCTGCTCAATTCTATCAGTTTCTACTCTAGAACAAACTCAGAATTTGAAGAATATTAATTTTAGCTGCGCCCCATCTTTATTAAATATGTTTAATTTTATAATGATGTCATCTGTAACCCAGGACTTAAGTGTTGTATTCCAGAAAATGTATGAGGATAAATTAGGGACAATTACAAGGCATTATATGATATTCCATTTGGCAGAGACATTAACTTATGACCTAAAGATTGACTGTTAAACCCCACTGCTGGCATTGTATACTGCTGTTGTTGTGCTATTGGGCATTACACTTAGCTCACCATGTGTATGTGTCATCTATACACTCAGTCTGTCTGCAGTGTCCCTAGCGTCACCTAGTGTAGCGCTCTCCGTTAGCCTAGCTCTGCTCTCGTTAACCCTGTATTGTTTTCGCCCAGTACCCGACCGCCCACTGGGATAATCTGTCTCAGAGCCCCCACAGCGGACTCCCCACCTCGGATAAGTCCCCCAGTCTCTCCCCCTTCCCTGTCCAGCGTGTCATGTGCTGAGTTGACAAGCTATTTTCTTTTTTTTTTTTTTTTTTTTCTTCTCTATTTCTATACTAAGGAATAGACTTGATAATCAATACCAATTCTGATACCACAATGAAAATAAAAAACGCACTTTCTTCAGACAGTAGAAAGAGATTTTCAACATGAAACCGTAGTACTTTCTTTTATTTTACCATTTGGTCTTATCTGTGTAATCCTTCAGTTGTCCAGGATGGTTTCATGGTGGTCCAACGGTCTATGTGCTCTTATATTTGTTCTGATGCAACTCAAGATCATTCTAAAGCTATTCAGGAAAGATTCATTTCTGTCCTGTGGATGTAACTTTTTTAGTATTTATACTTGCTCAATTGAGTTTGATACTAAAAACAGTGTGAGGGGCTGAAATGTTGAGATATTTGTTTGTCAGAAAGTATTTTATGGCAAAGACCAAACATATCTCCAATTTACATTTGATCTTGCCTATAAAGGGAGCACTGATAAAGAAGCTACAAAGTCTGGGTTTTTTATACACTGTACATAGACCTGGTGGAATAAAAAAGGGCGGTAAGTGGAATTTTTGTATCTATCAAGAAATGTGACAGTGACTGTAAAGAACCCCATTAAAAAGATCAGAGATTAACAATGCCATTCCCGAACAAGTTTCCAAAGACAAGTGATTTTCTGTCATTAAAGTGAGCACCCTCTAACAGCTTCAGTTGCTATAGTTACTCGTGAGGGCTATAGGCTCTCTGAAGTCTATAAGCCCGGTACATTCTCAGGTGGGTACTGTGTCCAATTCAAACGATGTTTAATTTGTACAAGCCTCAAATGAAAATACCAAAGTGAATATGCCTTCTGTTAAATAACAAAGAAAATTCAGAGCAAATAGCTGCAACTAAACAATTGTTGAATAAAATGGCATCCAAGTTGTTTTTCAGATTTTATGATGTGGGCGGTAAAGAGACACATTTTTTATTGATCATATTGTCTTTCATTAAAGGTCCTATATTACACAAAATGGATTCCTTTGAGCTTTAAACCATGTTAGAATGTTGTTACTTCCTCAAAACCATACCTGAAGATGTGTTTTGTTTCACTCACACATGTTTGAGTAACCCTTCATTATTAGCCTGTCTACATAAAGCTTAGAATGCTCTGTTGCATCTTGAGATAGTGATGGTAGTAGTGATAGTAACAGACATCTTTTACCTTTGCTTTATTTAGTTCAGTAGAGATGACCAATTCCAAGGCTGAAATTATCCAAATGATTCTGTGTATAGAATTTAAAAACACAGTGGAGCACTTCCTGTATCGCCCCATGACATCACAGAGTGTTTTTTGTTTGAGAGAAGAATTGCCTAAAATGCAGGGTCTGTGTGTGAATAAAGCAAAATACAACTCCAGGTATATTTTTGATGAGGAAGCAGCATTATAAGATACATCAGAAAAATGTGCAATATGGGCTGTTTAATATTCACAAATATAGAACAATGACCTGAGCCTACAGCTTGCCATATTACAATAAAAATCTGTATTATAACATTATTAATTTTAGCAAATAGTTACATGGGCTGTAAACAGACTTGGAACATGCTGTCTGCTTTGAAAATAAGGTTGGTTACAGAGATAGTGTTGTTATTAAATAAAATGTATTTCAGTTGCCTGAGATCCAGAAAACACACTTCTTATGAAGATGTGAGTCTGGTCACAAGTGAATCTCCCTGTTTTTGGATGGCTATGACTTGACATGTGGATTAGCCAATCAGGGACACACATGGTCCATCAAAACAAAACAAATATGGCTGCTAACGAGGAAAAATCCAGGCTTTTCCTGAGCCTTCATGCTTCAAATGCAGAACAATCAAACATGCAAAAAAAAAAAAAAAAAACTGTGGGGAAAAAAAGGGGGTACCAGTTAGTAAAAGAACAGCAGATTAAACTACATTCATAAGAAACAAAGAAATGGATAGCTGTCTAACTGTAACATGTGTAACTAAAAAATATAGACAGATCATGAACTGATTTCTGGTGTGCATGTAAACATACAAGCTTCAAATGCAGATCAATACGACTGCGATTATTCATAAATCAAAATACAGCTCTGAGTGATCTAATGTTGTATAAAATTAATAAAAGCTCATAAAAGTTAAAGTTACAAAACATGTCTCCTTTAACACATGCATGTATGAAGGGTTTATATGTGAAATTGTTTGTGTTGCCTCCACGTCTCCGTCCTTCAGCTGCGGCTCTGCGCTGCTCTAGGTGAATTATTGATCACCTCCGTTCACTGTTTATCTCAGGACACACTCTGGCCTCATCAGACAAATGAACTATTCACAAAGCAGATGTTTCAACAAAGATGTCTGCCGTAATTGTTTTATTCCAGTCTTTCTTGTAAACCACACTCCTTTTTGTTATGTCCTGAATACATGAATGACCCTATGAGCATCAGGGCTGCAAGATTAAGCGGAATTTGAATGGACACAATAAGCAAATAGTACCATAATTATGCATAAAAACAGCCCACCCTGTAATTTAAATCCACAAAACATGTTCTTAAATGTGATTCTTGTATTAGTTTGCCAGTTAAATTGTGAGCTCCAATGATATTTAGTCAGTCCAACAGAATAGTTAAAACGTCTTTAAAATGTATTTGTTTCCAAGTATTAGATTAATGTGACATGTAAAATTATCCACAAAAGTGCAGAATGTTTTACCCTTTTTTTCAAAGCATTTTTCCACTTAAATTTTTAATCAGCTCTAAGAGAGAGTTCAGGCTACAGACCTCCCTCTAGAGGACCCGGCCCGCAGGCCCACAGAGGACCCTCCTGTGACTTACCTCCATCCACAAGCACTAAAAGTAAACAAACAACAGTCATGCCACAAGATCATGGTCTAGGATGTTCTGACTGCTTCTTTCGCATAACATTACAAAAGTTGACATAGTTTTATGCTAAAGATAAGCCCAAACTCTTTTCTTAACCTTAACCAGTACAAATTTGTGCCTAATTTTAACCAGACACAAGGCATACAGAAACACATTCACAGACATACTACATCTAGTATGTTTATGTTACCTGTATTTATACCATTGTGCCTTTCATGTTGACAGTTTAATATATCTTATGTTTGTGACAATTTTTAAACTGCTAATTTCCCTCTGTGAGCAGGTTAGAACAGAGACAACACAAAGTTAATTTCAAAGTAGGAAACCTTTAGAATATGTTTGAAATTAAATGGACAAGTGATAATAACAATAAATGAGCTTTGAATAGTCAACTTAGGCAACACTGAAAGTAATTCATTTGCACGTTCAGTGTTGCCTAATGAAAAAGTAGCGACATGTGGGTGGAGCTGCATCTTGGTGGAGGTTTGTGGGTAGGGTCTGCTGGGTGGAGGTCGGCAGCCAGACTCTCTTGCTTTATAACATATATTCTCAATATTGAAATGCATACAAAACAGCATTCACAGTATTATCAATATTTTAGAAACTGCCCACCTCTAATCCACTCCTTTCATTTCTATAAAATCTTGATTTTAAACCCTTTGCTCCAGTTTAAATAGTTAATAGTTTATGGCTGATATTTACCTGTTTGAGCATCTCAACACTTCACACCTTACCACTTTTATCAGCAGTGCTTTGGCTATTTCTAAGCCAATACATTTTTATTATAATGTAGAACAACAAGAACAATTATGAACATTGGTTATTTACAAATGATCAAGGCTAATTTGGTTGCCTGGATACCAAGGTTTCACTGCATTGTATTTGACGTATAATGCAAAAGAAAGGCTAACCAGTAAATGAATACACCATGTGACTCTGGTGAAAAGAACTGGTTGTAAATTGTATTTCTAATGAAAGTAACTACAAGTGCATTCTATTGTCACTGAATATGTAGAGTCATGTTGGACAAAAGCTATTTAGAATAGTCAATGGCAATCTGTGAGAATGAAACGCAAGTTTATTTACAAAGCACAATTTGTACAAAACATATTTCAAATTGAGGTATGCATTAATATCAAAATACAAACAAATAAAAAGAGTACAGTGATATTTGATTAATTATAAACCACTAGAGACAGTACCGACAATTAAAGGCAAGGCCAGGCAAGTTTATTTGTATAACACAAATTGTACTTAAAGTCATAAACATAAATAATCATAAAATTAACATGAAAAGAGAGTGCAGAATAAAATTCGTTCAGTCATATGCACAGCTACACAGAAATGTTTTGAGCTACAAGCAGGTGGCGGACTCCTCACCAGAACAAGCACATGCCTTTTAGCCACCTCTTCCTGCTTGTTTTCATGGAAATGTAACCAAGCAGGAGGCTATAATTTTCCACAGTATGGCATTAAACTGTCTATCTCCATACAGAATGTTCCAAATTATGGTTTTAACTTTCTATTCCCATTAAACATTATAAGACTGCTGACCAAAAGCCACAAACATTGAATATGGTTGCAAACTAATCTTTTCTTGTGTTTTTTTTTTCAGTCGCTCTCTGAAAGTGGAAGATGTGGAGGAGGAGGACGGGCTGTTGCCACGGAGCCTTCATGACCCCTTCGCCCCCAACAACACCAACAACCACCACCACTCGTTCAAACCTCCGCCTCTCGCCCGTTCGCTGCGCATCAGAGAAGAGCTCCTCAATCAAAAGCACTGCCTCCTCAACCAACCCTCCGCCCTCTCCCTCTCCAGCCTCGAGACCGCAGCGCTGCTCAATCACTCCAGCCAACCCTCATCTCTTCTGGGTGCGAAGGGCTCCTATTGGGGGAGCAAGGCCCATCTGGAGAGCCTGATGAAACTGAAGCAAGCGAGCGGCGTTCTGAGTCTCAGCGATCTCAAGGATTTACCAAGCTTTTTGGAAAACCACCACCATCACCAACAGAATCAGAATCACCACCACCATCACCACCAGGGGGCGTACTACAAGAGCGCCCTCCACTCGCACCACCACAATCAGCTGTCCAAAAGCCATCATGGAGAAAGTAAGCGCGAGCAAGGCCACTCCCCGCCGGTCGATTTGAAGATCCCCCAAGTTCGTGGAATGGATTTGTCCTGGGATTCGCACGCTTCCGAGCTGTACGGGTACGGGTCATTGGGGGTTGGAGGAGCGGGGGGTCATGGAGACAACAGCCTAAGCCGAAAGCTGCGAGCCATCTTACCCAAGCAGAATCGCCGAAGCCTGGGGAGTCTTCTGGACGGGGCGTCAGATTACTGGACCGCCGATTTGGATCACAACGCATCCGGGCCGGCCTACTCGACATCCGACGTGGAAGGGGACCCCAACTCCAAACAACCTCGGAAGAAGCGCGGAAGGTATCGTCAGTACAACAGCGAAATCCTGGAGGAAGCGATCGCTGTGGTTATGAGCGGCAAAATGAGCGTATCCAAGGCCCAAAACATGTATGGGATCCCGCATAGCACCCTAGAGTACAAGGTGAAAGAGCGCATGGGAACACTCAAGAACCCTCCAAAGAAGAAGCTGAAGCTGATGATGAAGATGGAGGGGGGAGGAGACGGCTTCGCAAATCCCGAGTCGGAGAACACGCCGCTGGCTACACCTCGCGAGGAAGTTCCCCCGTCTATGGCCGCCGTGGAGCTCAAGGACAATGTCAAGATGGAGATGGAAGACAGTTTCAAACCAATCGACTAAAAAAATGACTTAAACACATGTAAACCTCAGTCAGAATAATTTTAAATGGATGGGGCTTTATTTGTGCCAATTTCCTTTGCAGTATCTGGGTGAGCACAAATGCAGGGATTATAAAAGAGAGGAGGATGTTTCAAATATAACCCATTGGAGACTAATCGGATGGTTTTTAACTGTGGTGAAGAAACACTCTGAGCGTTTGTTGAGCTTTCATTTGAATGGGCTTAACAAATGCAGCTAAAGACATGAGTTACATGACAATTATGAGAATCTTTAAGCATGCTGATAATCCCCCTTGCCCAAAAACTGACCCCTTCTTAATGAACTTGATACACTTGAACTGATGCTGCTTATTAGATGCAGTTTGGGCTTTGGACCAATCCAATTTAGGGGGGGAATTGGGGATTATAACTCTGTCCTTAAAAAAAACCCTCCTCTAAGCCCCCTAAATCTTTCCTACTCTCTCTGCTGGGAAACTAGCAGACAATTGGTAAGTGAACCATCTCCTGTATTTCTCACCAGGGTTGTGAATGAGAAAACCCATCTTCTATTACCAGGTAGCCATGATGCTTTAATTGCAAAGCTTTTCTTTTCCTCCTTAAAGATATTCTGCTAATCTTTGTGTGGACGAAAGCAACATTGACCCGTCCTTTTTTGAATGAGAAACGTCACACATTCAGGGATGCATGTATGTGAGTTTCGTATAGATACTACTGACTACTTCTTGTTTTTCTCTACGACTATTTTCCTTCTTGATCTTTTCAGTTTTTGGATTTGTTTTGCTTTCTTTTGCACTACACTTTGGGTCTCGCAGACCAGGTTACCTCGGCATCGTTGCCCTATTGCATCATGCACTTATATTGGTCTGTCTCCGAAGCCCTAGTCACTACACTGCAATGGGTTTGGGGTGCACACTTCCTCCTAGCTCGCCGATTCATACTTAGACCCTCTTTTTGCCAAGGGATAATTTGGGGAGTGGTCTAACTACGCATCAGCGTTGTATGCGGGGTCACCTACTATTCTGTTTCTCAGATTTTATTCCCATAAGCCATAAATTTATGTCAACAAAAATATACCTATCAAAATGGCCACTTACTTCTGAGTACAGACTTTGTATATATGCATCTTCAATTACCTTACCCACAGTTTTTACTATTGGTTCTTCCATAATCACTGAACCTAGTTGTTGTGGAGTATCAGATATTCAACATTTTAACTTTAGCAAATTCTCCTTGTATCTACATTAGTTCAATAAAAATTGTAGATCGCCACATATGTAAAAGTAATATTGTTATTTTGTTTTCCAGGCTCCTTTTGTAGGCTGTATATTTGCTTGCTCAATACATAGGCAAAATTACCAAAATGAAATAGTCAAAGCAAGTCATAAAAATCTTATAATACCCCCATGACATTTAACACCACTCATCTGTACTTCGTGTCATAAAGAAAAGTGCAAATACAGCATAGTGGGTGACCTTTTAAGGTGGAATGCTACCTCAGACCTCCATATTGGTCTCACGGCTGATCCTCGAATGCGGAGCCGCCTTTAGTTCGCTGCGTGGGATGTATTCAAGCCTTCTGGGATCAGACTGTGAAACTCTGCTGCTATCAGTACATTAGGTCCTAGCTTAGCTTCAGCTAGCCCTAAAACTAACAAGATGTTTATCTTTAGCTAACAACAACACATTGCAGATGATGATTTGTTTTTCTTTTTCTAATCAAACTGAGGTGGTGTATAACTCCTCTCCCTCTAAGACAGTTGTTCAGGCAGTTTACAACAATATGTGCATTTGAAACAAGCCGATCTCCCAAAATGTGTATTAATCCACGTGGCTTTTCCAGTTATTTGTAGATGCTAATGTTCTTAGCATAACTGAGCTGCACATCTACATCATCCATCATCAATTAACCAAAAAATTCAAATGTCAGTTTTAAACAGTAAAGATATTAGGCAATGGTTGAATTTTCTTGCTTGCAAACAATATACAAATTCACGTACAACTTTGTGAAAAAATAATAATAAAATTGTCATACTTAATCATGATGCATGAAATGTAACAAATACAAGATTGGATTAGAGATTTCAATTAAAAAAGAAGAAAAACTTTTAAATTTTAAATAAAAATAACCAATGGTGTTTTGAGCCAACCATTCAAACAAACAAAAATGATTAGTTTAAACTTATGAAGTATAATTATGTAGACAGTGCTAAAACCAAATGACAAGAAAAGCCACTTGGTTTAAATATTTTGAGGGACTGGGTTGTGAGCAGTTGGGGTACAGTTCTGGGAGGTGGGTGGGTGATGCGTTGGGGAGGGAGGGCTAGTTAGCGGTGGGGGATAGTGAGATTAATATATTATAAATTATTATGATGACTGAAGATGTACAAGCCAATCCGTTGGTTTTCTCCTCACTTAAACTCAGGGTCAAAACTGAGACACTGGCTGACACAGGAGGACACAATCCTCGCTATAACAAACAAACAAAGCTGCAGCTAATGCTAAAACTGCAGCACGAAATACAGAAACTACTGAAAAGTCAACACAATTCAAAATAATGGCGCTAAATGTTAACAATAGCACTTTGCAGAAGAGTTTGGGGTGTGCAGGTAGTGTAGCTCTATGTGAAAAAGAAACAAAGCTTTAGTGGACTTTCAGAGAACTGCAAATCCACTCAAACTTCCTCTTGATTTGGGACAGAAACACGTGGGCGAGTTTTGGTCTGGTCTCACTGTCTTCCCTCCGTCAGCTCAGAGGAGAGCTTTAGTTTGTGGTCATAATGTTGCTCTTCGTTCAAACACTGCCTGGTGCTCACCCAGTCTGTGAGATATGTACCTCTGTAGAAATGACCATGAATCACTCCTATTCAAATGTATTGTACATTTTTATTATTTATTTGATTTTCCTTTTCTTTAAATGGCATGCACCACTTTGTTGTTGGCTGAACTTTGGCTTGGTCCAAATGACTTAAGCCTCTTTACAATTAATCTGAGTGTTTGAATAATCATTAATGTTAGCATACAATCCCCTGTGGTTCCCTTTGGCTCAATTGGCCAAATGCATTTCCAATGGGAACTCTCTGAAGAAAGAGCCAAAGTCCAAAACAATGGCGTCTTAAGCATGAAATGCGTCCAACACTTTGATAATGCTGAGCATTGAAGTGTCTAAAGAGTAGAGTTGGACCCAGCGATGGACAATGATCTGATAGTGAAAACAGGATCACGCAGCACTTCCAAACAGGCAACTTTAGCTGCTAATAATGATCTAATCTTAGCCCTAATAATGAATAATCATGAGATGAAACTAAAGCATGAATCGTTGCTTTTAAAACGAAATACTAATTGGCACTTAATGCACACGACTAAACAGCACTTAGCTGGTCGCCCCTAAGAGGGTTCGGACCAGGCCAAACGGTTCTTGAAAACACTTCTCTGTCTTCTTTCTCTGAACTAAATGATCTTTTTTGTTTGTTTGTTTTTAACACAGCACCCCCTTCAGCCAGGTGCGTGCAGGGTGCATGCCATTTCCATTTGATTTGACGTTGATTGTTTGTGGTTAACGCTCCCCCTGTCCAAAGCCCTCCTCCTGCTAACAGCAACCATGCTAACCTCATGATATCACTTTTAACACTGTATTGAATGTACCTCTCACTGATCACTATTTTCAGACTGTTCTTTTGGACATTTTTTATCTAAAGCCTTCAGTACTTCTATGTCTCAGGATGGGCTGCAATATTAGTCAGTTGGAAAACAGCACCTATTATCTACCTGTACTAGATTTATAACACAAATACTATATATTATATATTGAAATATACATTATATCTTAACTTTCTATACCTCAGTCTCAGACCTACTGACTCCAGTCCGTGCCTCGTACATGCATATATCCCTTAAACAGGAGGGATAGGCGATACTCTGGGAATATAGTCTACAACTCTTTCCTCTTTATAACATTTTGCTTTGTTGAGCCTCCCTTTTGAGAGGCTTCAAATATCTGACTGACTAATATTTGCTTGCCTACCTTCTTTTCAGGTAAAACAAAAATGTATAGAAAAAGCAACGTATTATATTAACATAAATCTATTGGGAATTTGTATGGATCAAATTTAGAAACAATCTTTTTACTCTGAACTTTTGGGTGTTTTGGTCGATTTAGTTACATCCCAGAGGGGAACTAAGCTAGGCCAACCCCACCCATCACTATTTACACAACATTTTAGTCGTAACTTAAAACTTTTACTTGCGATATGGGATTACGTTGCTTTTGTTTTTGCCACATTTTTGATTTGCCACACCTTGTAAAAGAGGAGGAGAGGAGATGGGGGCAGGTGGATAAGTTAACCAAACCTTACTGTCTGACAATGCATTCCACTTGCAAGAAAATGTCTATATCATAGCTCTATATATGTACTATTTATTATTATGATTTCTTCATTTTTGCTTGTCCCCATTGAAAGACTGTCAAAGCGATCTACTAAAATCTTGAACTGCAACTATTGTAACCTCACTTTGCGGAGATTTGTGATGATACATGCTTGGTTTTTCTCCTCTGTACGGCATGTTGAAACACACTGTATTCCGCCATTTTTAAAGAACTGTATTACGATTGCCATTCTCCTCTGTCGCCAAGCTGCAAAATGGTTGTCAGAAATACCTCAGGTCCGACCATTTTGAAAGCAGCCGATTATACACCTATACACTCAACAAAGGAAGAATCAGGACTTTTTCTCCAGATTTGTAACGATATATTGGTTGTTTTTTGGTGTTTTGTTGCCAGGTTTTTAGTGGTAATATCCTCGTTCTCTCTAGCACATATTTTCTCAGACATTGGGAGTCAGGTAGCCTCGCTGGTGTAGGCGTATATATACAGTATGTGTATAATTATGAAGTGGAGTCTGCGTCTCTTATAGAAGAAAGAGGTGGGAGTGTTTGGTGGAGCTGCAGCTTTGATTTTGACATCGCGACACACCGGCGCTGCCTCTGTGAAAAATATTTATGACATTTTTGGATTTTTAAACACATGTTCAAATTCATTTTCTGTCCGTCCATCAGGCTTGTTTCAAACACACATTCACTGACATTTTAATACCTGCAAATCATTTTGACATTTAGTTATACAAAATATCCCACATCATTGTCATCTATACCGTGTTGCAGTGGACTACATTTCCCACAATTCCCCTGACACCATCTGACTGAGTTTACAAGACTTGCTCTGGAAGGTATACCATTATTGAATTACTGAGTTCATTTGTAAACGTGTTTGGGCTGAAAAGACACAACTGCATTTTCTTTTTACAATTTCATTTTCAGTCTTTAAAAATTTCAAATCTAAAGTTTAAGGTTCCCTTCAACGTAATGTTGAGACAATGTATGTCAAGTTAACATAGCAGTTTCTGTTCCTGTATCAGAAATTTGACTACTTTTGGCTACAGAGGGAGAACCACTGTTTTTGTTGACAATGTTAAGATTGTTGATTTGTCAAAATGGACAAATTTTCACTAAAACAAAAAGGTAATAAAAAAGTTTAAAAGTTCAATTTAAAGGCCACAACAAAAACAGTTACAATTGAGTAAATAGTGGAACAATTAGATTTTCCCAAAAGTCACAACCTCCATTTTGTGTTACTTGTAAATCTTATCTGCACACTCTGAAGTAATAATCTTGGTTTGCGTTTCTCTGTTGTTCTTCTCGACCTCTTAATGCTTTCACGGCTGCACGGTAAATGTCAAACCGTTTGTGGAGATGTGACAGAAATGCACAGAGTTAAGTGCAGATCCAAAAGGGCACACACACCTCTCCTCCAACAAGAAGCAGCAATAAGTACACCAACATGGCCCCATCTCGCAATTGGCTGCTGCTAAACCGTTTAAGTTAGGGGCCTTTAAATTGGAGCTCATTCGGTGCTCTCCACAATTTTTGACTCAAAATATCATGACCCTCTTGTGAAAATGTCCCTTGAAGATATGATAGAAATACTACTATTGAGCTGTCAGCACAAACTGGCCTCTATCAGTGCAATCTCAAGGTTACCTTATAAATCTAGTCTGTCACTACTCTTTGAAAACTCCTTTTGTCTATTCAAATACCTTTTTTCTTCATTCTTTGAAAAATACATCTAAAAAACAAGTGATATTGAGCTGTTCCTGTCTGTAAAATGCTTTTACTATGCTTTGTCATGTAGAACTGGCCTTAGCTAATTTGGGTGATTTATCCTTTAAGACAATGATTATGTTTAATTTGTACCAAAAAATACAAATGATCAAAGTTTTGATCACATCAATATACTGCACAACAATCAAAACTGACTGATATGAAACTAGCCAAGGCCAATTCAAAGCAATTTCAAACTACTAATTTGTTGGTAGAATGTATGCGTAAAAATCTACTTTAAATTCAAATCGTTACGCACAGCTCCAGTATTGGCGTATGCCTGTCTTTACCTTTTAGAATCTAGCCATACAATAATACATAATAGCCAATTCAATTTTTAAAATCCCTTATGTGAACCATTCAAACAATTTATTCTTTTAGAATATCTGGCTCACTTATTTGTTTCATTCAATTGATTCAATTGAAAAACATTGCAATTAAAAATCTATTCACCGTGGCTAACTACAGTGTCAAGGTTGTCTTTTCAACAAATATTTTACAAATTCATACATTTCATACATTCAACAAAAACTATAAGAATCTTTGAAAAAATATCCCTGCATACTTCTTGCAAATTCCTTTTCCATTACCTCCTCTTGATTGTCTTGTCATTCAAAATCCATGCCATATATTTATCTAGCCTCATCTCTTTTTATTTTTTATTTTATTGTCACTTTCCTTGATGAAACCGCAAATAAAAAAAACCCTCTTCCGTTTTCTCATCCTCCACCTTTGACCCCCAGATCTGTCATGTTGTTGCCCAGTGAAGCGTGCCTTTCTTGGGGCTGACACTTCGCCGATGATCCCTGGAGACGTGCCTCTTTTCTTGGGCATCTCTTGCATCTTATTTCTATTTCTCATGGGGGTTAAATTGCCTAAAACATACTCGGTCTTCTCTAAATCATTTGGTTTTCACAGAGGCGCTGCCCTTTAATGTTATAGGGGGATTCATTATCTTACTATATTTCTCGGAGCAAACACAACACTACATTGAGCATGTTTGACGCATGGTTAATATTTTAGCCATTGGTGAAAATTTTATGATAGCTCTCCTCAAAAGAGACTCAATATTTTAACGCTTGGGGTTTTTCATGTTGTATGATGTGTCAGATGCTAGTTTTTTGATGTTTCACAGCAAAAAGAAGTGATGGTTTTTAATGCGTTCAGGAAAAAAATGCAGAAAAAAATTCTTTGGAGAGAGGTTCATTGCCGTGGGCTCAGAGTCCTATAGTTGTAAATCAGGTCTTCTGCAGTGGATGCACGTTCTCAGTACAGTATGGTTGGGTTTGGTATGACATGCATTCAGAGGTGTTCAAAACTGGTTTCAAAATAGTCAAGAAAAAGCATATTTTGGCAGATATTAGTGGCTTAGATGATTAAGTAATGATACTAAAACGTGAAGCTTACATAGAGGTCAGTATTACATACTCAAGTAAAAATGACAACAGTGCAAATGGTCTAATTTCTTTGATATTGTTCATAGCACAAATTGTTTATATATTTGATTTTGTATTGAACCAAACTGGCATCTTAAATTCACTATCAACTATGGATTGGGTCAGGAAATTGTAATTTACTAAAAACAGTCCAAATGAAATGACAAAACCGTACTTTAACAGTATAGTGTATACTGACTTAATACTACTTTAGTACTTTTTCTAAAAATGCCTTTAGCTCGATCCCAGTTTTAATAATAATTTGACATTTTAATACTTCCAAATGGCATTTCCTATCCAAATTGCATTCACTATATAAAACGAATGCTTAAAACATGGAACGTAAAAAGCTAATAGACTAATGATTAGGTAAAAAAGTTTCCAGATTTTGTTCAAAAAGTAATACATTTATGCTGATCAGGGGTTTCAGTATTAGGACCTTTGCCATAGCGATTAACAATTCAAAATAAAATACTGAATCTTTTTCGGATGACCAAAAGTCCTCAAATAGTGCCTATAGCAAGAAACTGAAACCTAAACCTCTATGCATGGTTCGCTTTATTAAACCTGTACCATGCTTGCTATTGAAACGTGACTGTGTACATCTTTTCGACTACCACTTTGTTTCCTTTTCGCTGATGGAGAAGCCTACACTACAAGCAGAGGTATATTTATAAATCCACTTTTCTCGGGCGCCACCGATCAATATCCAGGTCAATCGCGCTCGCAAACTCTGGGCACAAGTTTAGTCAGCCAGGAAGTTTTGATAAAAAAAATATATAAAAGCAAACTCAGAATCGGAGTTTCTCTTCTGGTAAAAATTGTCCAGAAACTGCTAAAAGGGCCTTTCAGAGTCCCTATTTTTATTATTTTTAACAACTTCTGTAAATTTTTTTCAGCCAAATACTTTTTTCAGTGCTTTATTAACAGCAAGGATTGTAAATAAACTGTTAGCATGGGAGGTTAAGTACCATCGTCCTCCTATCTATCTAACTCTAACTTGGATCATTGCTCTGTTCCTTAAGCGCATTTTAAGGAGGTCCAGTGGCTCCAAGTAGATTCTATACGGTTTTCATTCAGTCTTTGATGATGTTTTCCATTTTTGGTGTTTCTTGATGTGCAAAAATGTAAAGAATAAAGAAAAAGAAAAAAAAACTTACAACACAGAATACCTCAGATAAAAGATTTTCATGTATTACAAACCTCCACGTCTTTTCATGCCCCGCCATCTTACTCCTGGGCACTTTTTAAAAAAAATGTTCCCTCAATATTCTTGATTCTTACTTTTGCCATCTGCGTAGCACCCAACGGAGGTTCATATTTATTTTGATTTAATTTATCGTATCCATTAATGTTATCCGTCCTTTGATGAGTGAACATTGTCCAATTTATAACCTTTTTGCAGCCCGCTATATCTTTTGAGATTGAACGTGAAAATACAGTTAAAGATGCACAAATTGAAGCTAATTACTGGTTAAAGTCTAAACAAGGCTAAAAATCCAAACAGGCATTACTTCTTATTTATTAAGTGAATTCTTCTAGTGTACCATGGGATTCGACTTGGGGGGAACAAAGTGGATTCTTGCCCCAGGCCCCCAAATTCCTGTTAAAGTGTACCACGTCAACTTACTTTTAGAACAATGCCACTAGTGTTCAGTTTAGGTATTACATCACTGCATTCAAAATATGTACACCTGATTTTGTTATGAGGAAATATTTTAAGTCTACAGATAGCCAAATTATACAATATAATGCCAATCATGTTGAAATAAATTGAAAATTGACTTAATCTGGCTTGGGCAATGGGAACTTGTAATTGGCTTGATAGCAATTGAGTACCAAAGTATTGCTTAATATGTTTGGAAAGAAACAATACAACTGGTATCAAACAAGATGGCCGCTTTCATCGCACCATAGCTTCACTTTGTTCATCTTAAACATTTTTTAAACAAAAAGTGGGTTTGCTCGAAGATTCATCTCATGCTTTAGTTTCCATCGCTACTCCTCATTGTTAAAAGCTGAATGTAAAAAACAAAAACACAACTAACCTCTAATTTAACTAGACATATTTAAGAATAAGAAATGCTCTATCTGTGCACATAGATGTTCCTATACAAGCCCCACACTGACATGACATGCATTTGTAAATACAGATCTCTAATGTCGTAAACTTTTATCTTGAAACGGAGAAGGATGCGCCTTTTCCAGTGATGATTCAGGGATCCAACAGAAGTCCAGTGCAGTATGTTAGACAAAATCACTCCAATCTGTTGCTTTCGATGTGTTGCTCTGCTTCCTTGATGTAGCATACGCAAAGGGGCAGGCGTTCTGTTGAGGAGGACAGGCATAGTGGTATAGGACTTAGTGTAGTGTAGTATTTTGAAGCCTGATTCTGTGAAATGGGGAGCGGGACGTTATGGGAGGGGCTTGGGGTTTAGGGGGGCGGGGTTTCTTTTCTAAGACCACACCCTAAAGACGTGTTGGTCGTAAGATTGACTTTGGGCCGTGGGCGGTGTACATAGTACTGCTTTACCCTCGGCCTCGCCTGTCTTTTCTCAGGCGGGGCAGGTGTATAGAGAAGGCACTGGAGCTGAGTTTGACTGTTTTAATGAAGGAGCAGAGAGGAGTGCCCCCCTGTGGCTCAGCGGGGAGCGGCAGGCAGTTTTGTGAACCCTCTCGATATTTTTGCATGCTGGTGTAAATACCCCTCAGTCCTTTTGTTTGAAGGCTGGTGATCCAAAAGCTTTGGATGTGTCCACAGGACAGACTGATGTTTTGAATATGAAATATTGCCCTGAGAAAAAATCCTTTTCCTGAGAAGAAGGAGCACCTAAGGTGTTTGTTTGTCATTGCAACAGCTTTCGTAGTGGTTTTTGGCTAACGCTCTTTTGCAATCATTTTCCTTGTGTAAAGTAACAATAAAGTGTGTATGAGTGAAGCGTGTGCTTGTGAAGAATAATGCAAAAAGCTCACTTAGTTTTCTTTCTTCTTGTTCTGCCATGTTTAAAACTCAAAACTGATCTGAAGCATTGTCTTCTGTGTCCGACACAGAGCCAAATTCCCCTCGGACCCTCAGGGACAGCACTGCTCCACTCGATTCAGGTACTACCCTCCGAGCAGTGGCATCCTAACAATACTCTCACTAGAATCAACTCTTGACAAACACTCTAAAGTACCTCCAAATCCAAATAGTCACTTTTACTGTTTTCTGTTGAGCTCCAGGTCTCACTCAGACCTGAAGTTGGGATACCTCTGGATCTTTTCTTAGCTTTTGAATGTCAACTCTCAGTTGTGGAGTCTTGTCTGTGAGACTCTTTTCGCCCGGTTGTGCTAAGCTTGCGAACGCTGCGGTGATAGTAAAGCCATGTTGAAGTTTCCGTCTTGGTTCATTCAAGTGCTATAACTGAACTCCTCACTGACCTGCTGCCAATAGTGTCACACACGGGAATGTGGAGGGCTTTAGTCCTCTGAAGCTTCAGGGAAAACCTCACAGCCTCACTCTGTTTGAACCAGGAAACTTTTGGACCTCTGCAGGACCGGGCCGGGCCAGGAGCACGCCGCAGTCTGTTAGCCCACTTTCATACCACCTGTGTTATTGTGCTGTGTGTGGGGCGCTCACTTGGACCCTATCCATGAGTTTCACAGTGATGAGAAATTAGGTCCGTTGCCATTGCAATTTAGAGTTCCTAACTTAAAATATTAAATCTTTTCGATGTGTCTTCAAAATGGTTCTTAGAAGAAAAAAAAATAGTCTATAACCCATGAAAAGGTCACTAAGGCATGCATTTCAACATATTTAATTGTGAGCTTTACCATTCAAAGTTAAGAGTGGTTAGTTTATTCCAAGACACTGATTTATAATGTTGTATAGATAAGATATTTTCTTCTAAAAATGCTGATATTTTAGCTTCTTTGGCAGAAATTAAACAATGCTAGCTCAGTTAGCTCAACTATCACATGACAAGGCTAAACCTAAAGCTAGTAACAATCAATTTATGGCAACAATCATTGAGGAATTCAAATGTCTTAAAGTATTAGCACTTAACTCTGCAGAAGCTGTTGGACATCTGAACCATGCACACTTGAATGCAAATTTTCTTTCCCAAATTAACAAAGACTCAGTACGCATCTTGGATTAACATAAATTAGTTTTTTTCTTAAAATATTTATGACGCTAATAATGAAAAAATCACAGACATGTTGTGGCTAAAGGGTACCAAGTGATCAAACCCCACTAGGTTGCTAATCACGTGGCTAGCATTGTTAGCTAACAGTTGTCAGCAGTGGTCCTGGCTCTGGCCTTGTCATTGGTTGTACTTTGGTCTCATTTTGCAACAGACACCATATCACTGAAGCAAATACGTAGGTTTGTTCGCTGAAAGTTTGGTTGGTTGGAATATTTCTGTCTCCAATGGTTGTGGAATCTGCCGGATTGTGGGTTTTTGCTTGTTGTAAAAAGACATTTTAGTTTTGAATTTTCTGAAGTGATTCTGTTGATTACAAGTCTTTTCCTGTGTGGTCTATTGGTGAAACAGCAGTCCTCTGGGGGGCCTGCTGGGTCTGTTATTTTCCGACTGAAATAAATACCTCATTCCTTCGGCGCAGCGGGCTCCAGGGGGCGCTGTTGCTGATGCTCAGGACGCCACGCCCCTTTTTCACGGTTTGGTTCGCGACGGACTTTACCTCTTTTAAAAAACACTTTAAAAATCTACCGTACACTCACGCACACAGCACACAAACTTACGGTTCTCCAAAAAAAACCCTGATGGACCTCATTTTTCAATATCTGCTGTTTACAGTTTGACAAAATATGTATAATTTAAAATATTTTCTCATAATGTAGTTTTATTTATGTACAATATTTTTTTGGTTTTGTCTTATTTTGTACCTTGTGAGTTTATTCTTCTAGGCTTATATTATAAATGTCCGTGTAAATGAGCACTTAAAATCACAAAATTGCTTTTTGTTCAATTTGGCTGCACTATATGATTCTTTTTTCCCTCTTTTGAATGCAATCTGATTTTAAATATCGGGCTGATAATGAATTGAAAATGTTTGTGATTTATTTTGACGAAAAGATAAAAACTGATTTCACTTTTTATTTTATTGTTTTATTTATACTTAATTTTTTTGCATTGAACGACGCTGATTAGACCTGTCTTTGTGCATGTGTAAAATATTTTATGTTTTATTGGATTTGATAATAAAAAATAACATTGCCATTTTTGCCACACATTTCAGCTGTAATGTTGTGTAAGGTAGTATTCACTGGATGCTAGAACCTTCTTTTCAAAACCACTATTCTTCTAATAAATTTTGTTGTGAAAATAAAGAAAAAACTGTTTCTTGGGTCTTTTGTCGAGTTACAGTTAGTTTAGGTCAAGTTACAGGTCAGATCTGTGGAGAGGTGAATCCACACACAGTACGAATGCATGTCAGTATATTTTTCTAACAATAAAAATTCTGAACATTATTTATAATTGTTTTACTCTATTTTATTACATTAACCATATTCATTTTTTTGAGTAGTGAAGCCTTTTTAATCATGCAAAAATTATTACAGCTGTTAATAAGGCTCAACCGATACAGATTTTTTAGGTCCGATATGATACCAACTTAACAGACTTTGGGGTTGCTAATAGCCAATATAACAGCCTCATTAAAATCCACTGTGAATCTTCAGCTGTTTATAAAATTTGGGTTTGTTTAAGCTACATTTACTGTTGTTTTGCCTCTTTACAGTCATATTTACAGACAGTAAGTTGGCCTAATGGCATTTTTGACATTCTTCCTTGTAAACAAAGTAAGTAAACTACCACTTAGCCTTTAGTAGTTATCGTAAATGCGTGCACACCGTGGTAATTAATTATATGCGTAAATGTAGACAATTTACACTTCTATTCACAGCTCATCTACATATCAGTGCAGGTCCAGTAACATGTACAACCACTATATTCACTTTACACTAGGCCAATAGAAGAGAAAACAGGCTGTTTATGTGTGGTAGCTACAGCAGCTAATTGCAAAACAATGAGAAAAAACCAAAACTAGCCTTAAAACTGACACATTTGCAACACTCACCGTTCATACAGGCACCTCTCAGATCACAGGTCTTCACAAATAAGTGTCCTTTTAATCCTGACTCAAAACGATCATCTCAAAAAGAATATAATCCACCATGTTGACAACAGGTGCTTATGTCCTCTGTCCACTCACTCTCTGCTTCATACTCGCACTTTGATAAAAACTGCAGTAGTTTTGTTGCTGGCCTAAACTGCACTGAAGTAAACTTTTACTTATAGTCAGTATCGTGGATACAGACACAAGAACATTTAAAGCCAGTGCCTCAGTGTTGCACACTGGTGTAAATAAAGGCATGTGAGGGATGTGACTTTGGGGGTGCATTCAGGGGCAGTAAGGCACACATACAGAAAAATTTGTCCTCAGTTGAATATTGATGCTGCACCACATGTTAAGACATCTATCAACAAATTGGATTAAATGGACGCAACATAGAGAGTCTAAGCTTTATAATGAGGTATAACCCATATGAGGTATATGCCTATGTGGACTATCAACCCATATCAGTAAGATTTAAGCCGATAGCCTATATGTTTCTAAGTACCCATATTGGCCAGTATTGTCAGCCAACCCATATGTCGGTCGGACCCTAGCTGTTAATATAAGCTTCATAGGAAGAATATTTGAGTGACTGCTTTAGAAAAGACTAATCAAGTGTCTTATCATCTTGATTAAACACTTGATTAGTCATTTCTATGAATGGTCTTTAAAAACACAGAGGAGCACCTCTGGATCACCACCAGATGATGTCAAGAGGTGAAAGGTGAGTGTTCTGATCTTAGAATTATTGTGTGAAAGAAATTATCAGGTATGTTTTTGATGGTTAAACTACATTATATTGTCTATTTATTCCTAATTGTGGAACAAATTTTGCATGACTTTCACTTCAAATCTACAATGAAAGAACCAGCAACTGGTTCAAGGGCCCATATTACATTATGTTCATTTACATTATGTATGTCATAATGTTGTTTCCTTATCAAAAACATACCTGGAGTTGTGTTTTGTTTCATTTACACAAACGCTGCACATTTAGATGCCGTTCTTCACTCAGACTGGAAACACACTGTTCTACCTTGTGTTGTCATGTGGTAATACAGGAAGTGCTCCACTGTATTTTTAAACGCAATACCCCTTTACCAGAATCATATGGATAATTCATCATTTCAGTCCTGGAATTGCCAGTCCCTACTGAGCAAAATGTAAAAGTTATCTGTTAACTTCAAAACTACTGCATCATGAATCATACATTGGAACAGAGCATTTTGAGCTTTGGAGATGTAGACAGACTAATAATAAAGATGACTAAAACATGTGTGAATGAAGCAAAACACAACTCCAGGTATATTTTTGATGAGGTAACAACTTTTTAACATGGTTTTAAGCAGTTTTCAAATTGGATTTTAAATTTTTTTTCTCCCACCTACCTCAGTATCCAGTCCTTTGCAATACTTTACCATAATGTATTCTTTTTTGTGTTTTTTGATGGAGACTGGATTTTTTTTTCATAACAAAAGTTGAATCTGATCATTTATGAGTGTCCAGTTTCCTAACATAACATAATCCACTGTATTGTATGTAGTTGTTTCTTTTAACCTTTCAAACACTTCCCATCTCCCCCTGGATCTCTCATCATTTGGATCACATCCCTCTCTCGATCTCTGCCTCCTCCTTCCCCTTCCCTCTCTCTCTTTCTCTCTCCCCTCGTTCTCTCCCTCTCATTCCTCTAACCTCTTTTCTCCTTCTCTCCATGTCTTCATCGCTCTTTCTCTGGTTCACTCCTTCTTTTCTCTCTCTCTCTCTCTGTCTTCTAACCCCCCTTCACTCTCTCCTTCTGTCTATGTCTTTCTCTCTTACGCTGTTGCTCTCTCCTTCTTTCCCTTTTCCATTCTCGTCCTCTCTTCTCCCTCTCTCTCACCCATTCCCTCTTTCCTTCTCTACACCTCTTTCTCTCTTCTCCCTCTCTCTGTCCCGCCCCCTTCTCTCTCTCTGTCTCTCTTCCTCTCTCTCTCTTTCCCTCCCTCTCTCCTTCTCTTCCTCCTTCTCCTTCTCTCCTGCGCTGGGCCCTGGAGCAGAGTGGCCTGTGCGCTGGATGGAGGCAGAAAGACAAATAACTTTTCAGGGCACAGGAAGTGGGTCATCCTCCCATCAAATATTTATTCTCCGACTCTGCCTAAGGCTCCAAAAGGAAGGCCTCTATAAAATGTATATATACGTGTGTGGGTAATGTGTGTATGTGTTGTGTGTGTGTGTGTGTGTGTGTGCGCGCATTATATCTGCATCAGTGTGGGAGGCAGGTCATTTGCACACATACAGAGTTGTCGAAATTTCAATATGATATTTCTGGTTTGGTCTTAAAACTTATGAACTCATTTGACATTAACTTTTATAACTATGTAAAATTCAACTCAAAATATAAACTTTTCAAGTGTTTCTAGCTGGCTTCAATTGATTCTCTTATTTCCAGATTTGTTAGTTAAAAATACACTGAAAAAGAGTAAAAACGTTAAGATCAACTAAACCAGAAACTATTTATTGTTAGTCAGTATAGTATTGGTTGCATTTTAAAGAAGTTTTATTACATAATCTAGTCATATTTTAGAAAAAGAAATGTGTTTATTAGTCACCAAGTTTTATTCTCAGTGGCTAGTGTCTGTAGTGTTCAAAATGAGTTCAGTATAATAAACAGGACGAGTAATAATAATAAAGAGTTTATTGAAATGGCATTCTGCACATTAGCTGTGTAGTGCCCCTGCCTTCTGGTGCCTGTACTATAAGTAGAGGATGAATGAACATTATATTTTCATGTTCTTTGTCTCTAAATTATTGACTCGTGGTGTAAAATGCGTTGGTGCGTCTGCTTTAAGACACACCTCCAAACGCTGCACTCTGATTGGTCGGTGGAGCATCGTCTCGCATCTTCTTGTTTGTCCAGATCTGATCCTGATAACTATGAGCAGATTGAGTTCAAATATATTAGTTCAAGTTCAGATCTGGGCTGGAGGACCACAAAATCTTATGTCTTGTGATATTTTCATCTGATGATGACAAAAATGTAAAAACTGACCATTTTTGGTCCTAAAAACATTAAAATGTTCCTAGACTAATAATTATGTACCATACACGAGGCCTATTGCACTTGAATAAAGGATCCCTCATTATGCTGAACTGCCTAAAGCCTTTAAAGGAGCGATATTTTCTTCTAAGTTGTCCGACAGCAGCTTGTTACCATGGAAATTTTATTGCTTTGCCTGGAATGTTCAACATACTGTATATGAAAGTGTTTTTTTTTGCCTTTTTTTTTATTACAGGTGATTTTTTGCACAAAAACATTGTTTTCCCAATGATGCAGATGAGGGTTTTAGGAATGTAGATGGCCCAATAAAGACCAATCTGTGGCCAAGGCAGGAAAAAACTGCTCTTTTAACTTCAATCTAACCTAATCACTCTAGAGTAGAGCTGGGTGTCAATAAAAAGTTGCCAATATGATACATACCTCGATACATAGGCCATGATACAGTGCACTTTTGATTCAATACAATATATATTTCAAATCGATTTGATATGGTTCAGTAAAAACAAAAGCTAAAGCATGGGTGTGATACTAAAAGTATCACACTTCTTAACAACTACTTGTACAAAGTGAATATGAAAAACAGCCATTTTATCATGAAAACTGTGAAAATGTCAAATGTGTAGCATAAATGAGTTTCCTTCCACTAAACAAGCAACAAAACTGTAGCATTGTAACAAAATAATTTAGTAAAATATACCAAAAAAATACTCTTGACGATATATCGATACAGCAGCCCATGATATCGATACTGTATCATCACAGTAAACGATATGATATATCAATATTTTGATATTTTTGCACAGCCCTACTCCAGAGGCAGGTGAAAATCACTTAGAGAGACAAAGTTCAAGTCCAGCGATGCTTGTGTTTACAAAACATAAAGGCAGGTATGGAGCAGGAACAGGTAAGGAGCATACACACACAAACACACACACATACACTTAATCTCACACAAACACACACATACAAGGGGCCCTCCACCAGCAGGGACTTACAAATGAAAACACTACTTACACTAGCATAAACAAACCTCATACACTGAACATTTAGGAGACAGACCAAACCTGCATTTAGTCTCACGCCCTAAGTTTAACCATCACAACAAACAAGCCATGCCTGCACGCTCCTCTGGGTACTGACTGTGACACTTTTACAACTGTAGGGGTCAGAGGTCAGGTGAGAGGGCCGAATGGAGGAGGTATGGGGCCTTTTATAGGCTAGCTCACTGTGCCCCAACACACCCTACTACACACCTGATATGTCCCCCAGAATGGCATTAATCTATGGCCACTGACCCACGCAGGTGACTCCAGGCCAAGTAACAGGTCAGATCTGTGGAAAGGTGCAACCCCACTCAGATTAAGAATGCTTTTTTCAACATATCTTTTCATTTTGTAATGATCTCTGTTATATGTTTAATGTCATACTGTGAAACATCTCCATGGAAACAAACAGTTGCAATAATCCTGATCAGAAAAATTAGAAAGTCACATGGACCTTTAAACTACTATGTCCCCCTCCATGAGTCCATGTTGTCCTTACAGCCCCATTTCTACAGTTACAGTTTTATTTTACAAACTTAACATTTGACATAAATTCTTCCAGTCTGCTCTCCTTCTGCGTCCTGCTCTCACTGTGTAAATGTCAGCCCCCCCACAGCGCCCCCCTCCTGCAGAGCTGAGCGGTGCAGGGCCCAGCACGCCGTCCCATTACTGATTAATAGCAGCGCTTCACGGACGTTCAATTAAGAGCCCACCCCCCTGCAGCCAGCTCCCCCCAGGACCCTGTCTGCTTCAAGTGCAGCCACACCAGCGGGAAAAAACTGTGCTAACAAGCTCCGAACCAGGCCACTGTAACCACTTCAGAGGAGCACGCACAACTGGAGGCAGCACCAAACCATGGAGCATGAAGGTTTGGTCAAAGTTTGAAAAAGAAAAAATGATCTTGTACATGATTTTTTCCATGTACTTGAGCAAAATCTGTCCCCAGTGCAGATATATGGTATAAGTATAAGCTCTGGAGGTCAAAATAAGTCTGCTGTGTAACATTTGCATCTAATTAGAGAGTATTTTATTGTCCAGTAATCAGGAAGTGCATGTTAGCATGTTAAGTGTTGGCTTTATCGCCACAGCAACACTTCGCACTGATCTCTGAGAGTAGAGAAAAGGATGCTCAGAATGCACAAAAGGAAATGAGGAATAACTTTGGACCACTGCATATATTTAAATGTTTTTCATGTTTTAAAGACAGAAAAAATCAGTTACAGCATCTTGAAGTGTACTACTATTTTTTTTTTTTTTTTTTTTTTACCATTTTGGCTGTGTTTATTACACCTAAAGACATACATAAACATGCGTCCTTACTCTGAGCAGGCGTTCAACTCCACAAACCTGACTCTTATTTAGCCTGGAAGATTTATTTAGTCTTCTCCTGCTTGTTTTCATGGAAATGTTGATCCTTTGTCTATACAGTATGTAATCAAACATATCTAACAATATGATTTTAGAAACAGAAATATTTCCATGGAGTTACATTTTGATACTTTGCAGACACATCATGTTGGGGGTGTTCTGCATGTAGCCTATTTCTATTTGCAGAATGTTCAGCAGTTACCATGGAGACATAATGCACACACAGACAAAAAGTTTTAAGATAATGCGAATATCAAGAAAAAATATGAAATGGATTTAAACAACACATTTTCCCCGAGTCTGTGATCAATACTAGATTGTGTTCAAATAAAGGCCAGATTAAAGTCTTAACTGGAGTAACAGAGCTTTTAACAGAGCGGTGCTTTCAGTTACCATCACACCCCAGGGAATGTTGACATCAGCTGTAAAGTATCAATACTGTACAAGACTCTGTTTACACTGAAACAAATGCACGTATCACCGTATCACCGTATCGGAAACGATCTGCATCCACACACGTCATTTCTGTGTCCACAATCCTTCCTTATTCACACAGCTTTGAGCATATTTGTTTACGTTTTACAGAAATGAAACTTAAAATCACATTGCTAATTTGCGTAACCTGAGTGCTCAGAACAGCTTGCTATTGTGCACTGATGCGGTTCAGCTTTTGTTAGACTAAAGAACACGATTCAGTGGCATATGAGTGTTCTTTCTGTGACAGAGGGGTGTTCTGCTAATGGAGAGTCTATTCTCTGCTTCTATCGCCTTGGAGACAGTTCATGTTATTTTTTTCAGAGATTATACATCTGCAGGTCATACGCATAGACCGTATATATGAATATATTCTAGCCTCTTAGGCTGCATTCAGACTGCCGCCTGAAGTGACCCAAATCCGATTTTTTGGCCTCTATGTGACCTGTATCCGATCTTTTAATGACAGTCTGAACGACACAGATCTGATTTTTTCAAATGCAACCCAGGCCACTTGGATATGTGGTCCTGAAACCGATACATATCCAATCTTTTGACATGCGACTTCAGTGTGAACGGCCAAAGCGCATTCATTCAAACTACATATTATCAACAAGCGACAAACGTCACTATTCTGCAGTGAAGTAGGCGAAAATTGTTAATGAACTCCGTGTCACTGAAGCGAAACACATTGCCACTCACCACTCTTGGCTACGTCTCTGCATCCAGGTGCTCAATGCTCGCGTCCATGTTTGGACAACTTCTGTAAACACAGAACACGCTCACTGTGGTTGATGTCATCGTGTCCTCCAGTGTGCATTTGGGACACATTTCGGGCCATTTAACATTCACACAGGGGATCGCATACAAGTCGCATTTAATTGGAAATGTGAACAACCTCGCAAAAACATCGGATTTCACAAAAAAATCTGAATTGAGCATTAAGCCCTGCAGTCTGAACGTAGCCTTGGTGTTTTGGCAGTGAATTACCTACTTCGTGGTGCATAGATCTACATCAGTGTATCAGCATTTTCAGGTGTCCACACAGTGCTGGATCAGATCCATATTCAGATGAATTCATGGGAGCTGGCGGCACCAAATGGAGCCGTTTTCCATTGGATTAGTGTGGACAAACACTGCATCCGCAACTAAAATGACTCGAATACGTACTAGTGTGGACAGGAACCAAGATACCTGTTCCTAAACCTAACTACACCAAGGCAAAGTGAGTGTTGTGTGCTCAGGTGGGTTGGGTACAAAACAGTCTAGTTAGAAACACCTCCATGAAAAATTCCACAGTGTACCAGCCTGTTAATTACACTTTTATGAGTACAGTCTTGCTTTCGTACACCTTTTTAATACTTTCTATCAGTTCTTCACAGTGGCAGTCCTATACATACATACGCACCTTCACCCCTAAAGACACTCTGCATTCTAACTTTGTCATTAACTTTGATTCACAGTTTAATCAGACATGAAAAGTGTTCAAAGGTCAATGATCAATATTGAGAAAACCCTATGGAGAAGACAAGGCCATCCTACTCCAAAGGACAAACTGAAGACGCTCTGAATATCCAATCTACATGTGGTTGATTACAAGAGCGCCAAGGCCCTGGCTGTGAAAGAGACAGGTCCTTTCAAAATAAAAGACACTGGCAGCATTTTTTAAATTTGACACTGAATGAGGAGATAAGCGAAGGAAGGTCGCAGCTAATTGGAAATGTTTGAGACACTGCAAAGAACATAGGGGGAAAAAAAGACTTTCTTCTTCATGGTCAAACTGCAAAATATGAAATCCTGAATATGAATATAAAATGATTTGAAATGTTAATTGAGTCTGAGGTAGTTTTAGGTTTGTTAGTTTGTTGGGTCACAGTTTTTCCACTTGTTCATTGTATTTTCTTATAGTTAAAATAAAACTAAGTTGAGTTAAAGGTTTTATTTATTTTTTTGACATTTTAAAGGCGCTCCATCTAACATTTCTGATGGAGGGTCTGTCAGCTATCTGTCTCCATGGAAATGTCAAGCTAGGTTACAAGTCATATCTATAGAGAGTTCAGCCCACTCACTGCATCTAAATTGAGTAGCAATTAAATAAAGGCATAAGATACATATTTACATAATGCAATACTGTGGAACATTCCAGTCAAAGCAGCAATGCAGAGACAAGAGTGATTTTCAAACTGTAAAATTCTGGTTTTAAATCTACAGCCCTCACAAACCCTTTAGTATTCACATGCATGACTTACTGGACATGTGCACAGCTTTAGAACTGCTTTTTCAGACTGAAAAAGTCTTACTTTGTCACAAAGTGCTGCTTCACACTCTACTCACTATACTATTACCACCCACACCATTAAGTGCCATTTTCTAACTCCACCGACCAATACTTTCACTTCAATATGAGAACATTGATGGTCAATACCAGTGATTTTTGTTTCGATCCAGTACTATGGTAACGAGCACAAAATTGAGCCAATATCCAAGTTTTGCCTTAAAATGCCTTGAAGGTCCTTTACTATAAAGCATTTTACCTTAGTGTCATTGTTTTTACTTTAGTCAGCTTGAACTGATACTTTAAAAGTACATTTATTTGCAGATAAACTAAAATATGAACAATGTATTTGCAAAAAATGACAAAAATGTAAAACAAACAAAACAAAAAAATAAATAAAAACTTACTCAATACTTTAAGATCTCACATGAGTCACTGAAAAAAGATTAGAATAAGAAAGAATAGAAAGAAAGCATAATGTTTGACTAGACTTGAGGCGTGACCACACGAGGGCGTGGGGATCAAACTGATATCAATCTGTATACAAAATACTAAGAGATATCTTTCTGGATTTGTCAGGCAAATGAGTCAGTATTTATATATAGAAATATTGAACCACCCATCACTAACATTTATTGAAACCAGTCTAAAATACATTGAAGTCAAATAGATTAGTGACTAAATACGTTTTTTATACCTTTAAAATACCAAAACTCAGCTTAATCACTCAAAATATCTATTCTGAACCCAGTCATCTGCACACATAGGTGTTGCAGAGCTCCTCCTCCTGTACCACTGTAATTTGGCTCTGGATTGAATCGTGCACTTTGCCTTTGGCCACATGTTCCCATCCCCCACAGAGCTCCATTCATCCCCCATCCTTCCTCACATCCTTGTTTCCTCATCTCCTCATCTTTGACTTATTTTGTGTGTTGGAATCCAGATGCTTTCGCCGCTGGGCATGTACTGCATATATGTGTGTGTGCGTATGTGTGTGTGTGTGAGGGTGTGCACAATGGGGAGCAGAAGACATTTTTTTGTGATATTATGGGCCTATTGTTTAAAACTGAGAAGGTCAGCTCTGAATTCAGTGGTTTGAAACACAGTTTCATCTACATGGAGTCGAGCAGGTGCCAGACCCTCCACCAGAAAAGTTCCAGAGTGCTCTTTTAATAATGACCACAGGTTGCTAAACAGAGGATTTGAACAGCTCATAAAAGTGGATTTGCATATGTCTGTGTGATTGGAGTTGACTCTCTCTTTGGCTCTTTGTCCCTGAGAGCTCTTTGTTTGCTCGGCTGGGTCTGCGGCTCATGTTGTAAGTGAAATATTGTGGGATGTTTCGTGGACGCAGGAGCAGAGCCTGTGCAGCAGATGTCCTCTTAAGGCTGTGATGATGTTATTGCTCTCCAGGTGATCATTGGACCAGCAGCTGTGTCTCTGTCTTTATGAGGACAAAACAAGAGCCAAGGACATAGAAGGGGGAGGGAGCTTGACATTAAACAAAATTTGGGAAATCGTTTTTGCATATATTGATTTTTTCAGCTTTTCAATTTTCAATCTAATCTATTCTATTTTCAATCAGAAAAGAATGGAAGAATTACAAAATGTGAATATGTGTTGTTAGTTGGCGCAAATATAAAACAAAAGGGAATCAAATAATATTTAAAAACATTTAAAGGGCCTATGATATGGTATTTTCTGATTATAATGAGTTACAATGTTGTTTCCTCGTCACAAACATACCTGGAGTTGTGTATTATTTCATTCACACGTTTAACACACAAACCCTGCATATTTAGGTTGAGTTCTTCTCTCTAACAGAAAACACTCTGTTCCACGTTGTGATGTGTGATGTGAGAATGAATCAAAGCACAATGCCAGGTTTATTTTTAAGGAGAAAACAACATTCTAAAATGGCCTAAAGAAAAGTAAAAATGTTAACCTAAAATAAAGTCTTGAATAAGCACTATGTACAAAATATTATATATAAAATGTATATAAAGAATTTGTATATGTACAGAAACTTGAGACTGCCAGGTCTTTTTTAGGTTATTTGCAATTGCTACAAAACATCTGTAAATACTTAAAAGATAGGTAAGTCTAATGCTATACTGTGGAACTTTCCAGGCAAAGCAAGTGCCACATAAACAGAAAAAAACAAAACAAAACTGTTACATATCAAATGAACTCAACTGGTTTCACTATTTTCATTATTAGAGCAGTGTTGGCTAAAAAAAGGAAGTGGATAGAAAATCAAGAGCACAATCACAGGAGAAAAGTAAAGTGAACTGTTGCCCACGGTGATGAGAGAGCCAGACGTGAGGAGACAGTCACGGTAACATACAGGGTTTGTGTTCAAGAGACAATAAAAGAAATGCACGACAAAGCAGAGGAGCAGAGGCCAAGGACAAAACCACGCTGAATATTTGAAAGGAAACCAGAGGATCCATATACAGAGGAAAAAGGGAATGGGAATATGAGAGAGTGAAAGGAGTGAAAGGATGGAGAGAGGAGAGGAGGGAGAGAAAGAAAAAGAGCGAGGGGCAAAGAGCATCACAGGCCAGAGGAGTGAAGTGGCTAGTAAGATTTATAGGTGCTGTACATTTTATCGTCTTAAAACATGAAAAACAGAACTAGTTAATTTTAAATGATTTGCAGTGGTTCATGTTAGGAGATAGTGAAAAAGGGAGAGATGGAGAGAAGAGAGGAGGGAGGAGGGAGAGAAAGAAAAAGAGCAGGGGTGGGGACTTGCAAGTTGTGACTTGGGCTTGAGTCAGACTTGAGTCACTATTTTTAGGACTTGAGACTTGACTTGATAAAATGGACTAAAACTTGGAACTTGAGTTGGACTTGAAGGTCAGTGACTTGGGACTTGAGGAGTGTGACATGAGAAGTACTTTTAAATCTAAATTCTTTCTTTTCTGACCATAATGATTCACACAGAAGATCTTGTCAAGACATTTAAAAAGGACAGATTTACTTTTCTACAACTCTTATATACTCTATAAATCCTGATAAATAAATATACTATGATTTTTTTTAAGTACAATTTAGTTTAAAATTCATATCAGTTGCAGATGACTTGGACTTGACTTGGACTTATGGGCCAGTGATTTGGATTTGCCTGTATTTGACTTAGGACGTGACTCAGACTTGAGGTCAAAGACTTGAGACTTTACTTGAGACTTGCAAAACAACAACTTGGTCCCACATCTGAAAAAGAGCGAGGGGTTGAGAGCATCACAGGCCAGAAGAAGAAGAAGAATTGGCTAGTAAGACTTAAAGGTGTTGTACATTTTATTTGCATTTGAGAGTGGTTTAAAGCTAACAAAAACTAGGATGCTGATGCCTTTTTGATTTATTTTTTTACTTTTAATAAAATGCTTTCTAATTAGCTGCTGACAGCACACAGTACACTTATTTTGACCTGAAGGGCGGCTTATACAATACAATAATATACAATACAATATCTGTGCTGTGGCAATATTTTGCTCAAACACATTGAAAAATTTGGTACATCTTTAAAGTTGATCTAAAGAAAATACTTTAGATTTGAAGATCTAAAAACATTAATTAAGCATAACATTGAAATATAATGTAGTGACTATATGTCAAAGAAAAGTGACAAACAAAAGCGGTGAGCAAACTCAGAACAAAACATAACTCAAATAATCACTTTTGGGCACCATGGGTTTGTGGTTTACGCAGTGACGGAAAAAAACAAATCAATATCCATGACCAGAGCTGTATTTCCAAGATTTATTTCCAGTTTTTAGGCAAACATCAAGGATAAATGATTAAGGCCTACTCTTGCTGCCTCTCCTGTCTCCTGGGGTAAAAGGATCACTCTGGTGTACGTGTACCACTCTCCTTTATCCCCTAGGTGACCCACAGATTAAACTAAAAACAAAAGTGCTAAAGGTAAATAGTACCAAATTAGACTAAACAAATTAGCTACTTAATCCATTAGTCAGGGACGACAGTGTTGTTGAGTCCTTGGGCAAGACACTTCACACACCTTGACTAGTGGTGTGTGAGTGTTGGTGACATTATTGACGTAAGACTAACATGGTAAGTTTTATGGAGCCAGTCTCTAATCAATAATGTCAAAGTTAAACATTTGCACATTGATTGTTTGGTTATTGGCAAGTTTTATGGAGCCAATCTCTAATCAATAATGTCAAAGTTAAACATTTGTACATTGATTGTTTGGTTATTTAAGTAAATTCTCTAGAGAGTTCTATAGTCCCCTGCCCTCCATGTGAAATACAACATCAGATTCTACAGCATCTTAAACCCAAAACATGCACAGTATAACTCAGTCCTTATAGTCAAACTGAACTTATGACTTTGCAAAATAAATCAAATAGTTCAACTTTTATATTTTATTTTCTCGTCTAAATGTGTTATTTCAAAGTATCCTTGAAGTACCTGCTGTAATGGGTTCTGTACAAAGAAAGCATGACTGGGTCAAATATTTGAGCTCTATTCATGCTGGTATTCACTTGTGTTGTAAACTTCAAGGCCTCTTCACTCCAAACTTGTGCACAGGTCTGCTCTGCTCTTGACCGCTCTGAGAGGCTTTCACTTTTCACTGAGATCTGAAAGCCACACGGCCGTGACTGAGACAGGAGAATGGACGCAAATATAATTCAAAAGAAAGGGAATATAGCTCCTTTGCAATAAATGTTTGGATGGATTTGGTAAACAAATTACTGCACCCTACTAAAACTGCTGCTGCTGCTACTACTACTACTATTGCTACTACCACTACTACTACTACTACTACTGCTACTACCACTACTACTACTACTACTACTACTACTACTACTACCACTACTACTACTACTACTACCACTACTACTATACTCTTACTATGGCTACTACTTTTACTACTAATGGGCAACAGTAGCACAGTTGGTAGTGCATTCAATTCCCGCTCTCGATATAAACATCACTGCTAAAGCTGTCAGATCCACGGACCCACAGGTTGGCGGTGCGATTCCAGCTCCCACAGATGAATGATGTTGTTGTGTCCTTGGGCAAGACACTTAACCCATCTTGCCCCCAGTGCCTGTTTACACTGATGAGTGAAAGGGTGAGTGCTTGTTCCTTGATGTAAAGGGCTTTGAGTGCCTTGAAGATGTAAAAGTGAGACAGTTCAGAATTTTGGACATAGGACCTAATTTCCTAATTAGCCAGAGTGTTGGAGACGTGTGGAGACACTTTTAAAATATTCCATCCAGTCCTTGTATTTGCAGAGGTCACTGGTGCTAGGCTAGTGCATGTCAATGGCCATAGTTAGCCTGACACTAAAAACAATCTTACCCACTCCACAAAGCATAGAATAATTTTAGAAGTAAAAACAACCTTGCATTTGAAAGATTTATGTCTGAGCAGCAGCAGTGAGTTGTACTTCCTGATAGAAAGCTTGGCAGCGGCAGACTGATATATGAGAAAATATCCCTCAACATGCGATGATTCATGTGAATCAAGATTAGCTTTATTTCAAACATTATTCCGTCAACACAGACATTCACATCGACAGTCTGGTGTAATAATAGATTTGCTTCGGGTGTTTTGTGGAGTGCATAAAACTGTTTTTAGTGGCAGGCTAACTATGGCCATTAACATGCACTAGCCTAGCACCAGTGACCTCTGCAAATACAAGGACTGGATAGAATATTTTCAAAAGTGTCTCCACACATCTCCAACACTCTCACTAACTAGGAAATAAGGTCCTATGTCCAAAAATTCTGAAATGTCCTTTTAAAATGTGACCATTTACTACCACTTCTACTATTATACTACTACTGTCCATTAATATTCAATTATATACTTTCTTATTCGTTTTATGAGTTACCCTATTGCTGATGATTACCTGAACTACTACTGCTTCTGCTACATTTATTACTACTAGCTGCTTTTGCTACTATACGACTATTTAAATTTGAGTTATGAATCACAGCCAAATATAATTTTACACTATTATAAATATCAACATATTCTTCCTTCTATCATACATGCACTGACTGACCCGGGCTCACATTCATTACTTGAGCCCTGATACGGACCACTAAACAAACACACCATATTTGGGCGTACAGGAAGTGTCTGGATCCATAGTTCGATCAATGCGTTCGATCGGCGTTTCTCCTGATAACGATACATCAGGACTATTCGTTTCCTCCTCCTTCAGAGCTCTTCCTTTGTGCTATTATTAAAATCAGCAATTAAACAGCACCTAGTCCACTGCAGCGTGTGTGTGTGTAACCCTTTAATGTCCACACGCAGATCCTATGTGGTTTCCATGGAGCTCCACATCTCATAGCTATATATACTGTGTCTAATGTAAATATGATCAGAGCAACTGCTTTCATATCACTAACTTTATATCTATGCCTCCTGTTTCCTGGCAGATCTAACCTCGGCATTCTAGCCAGCTGTGAGTTAAAGGTCTTATGTTACAAAAAATTGACTCTTGTGAGTTTTTGGCCTTGCTTTAATGTTGTTACCTTGTCAAAAACATACCTGGAGTTCTGTTTTGCTTCGTTCACTTCATTGAGTAATCCTTTATTATTCAATTTACATCTTGAAAGCTCAAAATAATAAAAATAAAAGGCTCTGTTCCACCTTGAAATGTCATGTAGTGATAGTTTTCAAGTCAACATCGAGCACCTTTAGGTTCAGTAGAGATTTTCAATTCCAGGGCTGAAATCGTCTAAATGATTCTAGTGAAGGTGTATGGAGTTAAAAACACATTGGAGCCCTTCCTGTATTATCACATATTACAAAGTGGAACAGGGTTTTTTTGTTTGAGAAAAGATCTCAGGGTTTTAGCTGGGAAACATGCAATCCTACTGTGAGCTGGTTCCACAGATCTGACCTGTAACTTGGCCTCACCTGCTTGTATCCATGGAGACAGGCCCAACTAATTAACACATCATTTACTCTCTCAAAGTCACATTTGGAGTGATTCGTGCATATTTGAGCAATCTTTAATCACTTATTTTCAAGACACCATATTGCCTATCAACCCCCGCTTTTACCGTCCACCGTATACTCCCACTCCTTTGTTACTTTATTCTCCAATTTTAAATAATTATATAATTTGCGATACACGTAGGATTTGGTAGCATCACACGGTCAATTCCATACAAATGCACAGTGTCTTTTTAAATAAGGATTTATATCTATTTCATGTTTTGAAGACAGTCAAATCAGGTAAAGCATGAAGTCATTTATTTTATGGAACAATAAAATTTGTTGTGCACTATCACTCATCTACATCCCCCAAATCACCAAAATGTTGTGATTATTAAACCCTTCACTCACCAGTCACTTTTATAACATGTAAGATCTTACTCTGGCAAAGATTTAATCTGGTAACCCTCTGGTAAGTGGACAAACACTTCACAGCCTCTCC
The DNA here is from genome assembly GCF_026225935.1 of Boleophthalmus pectinirostris. Taxonomy (NCBI): domain Eukaryota; kingdom Metazoa; phylum Chordata; class Actinopteri; order Gobiiformes; family Gobiidae; genus Boleophthalmus; species Boleophthalmus pectinirostris. Next base: position 13,516,821 of record NW_026571190.1, on the reverse strand, counting down.
ACAGATCTGACCCTGTTGACATAAATAACTGTAATGCGATATTGTGGAACAATCCAAGCAAAGCAATAACATCTTCATGTAGAGAAGGAGATGGTTTCACTTCGTGAAAACCGTCTGACCTCTCAGCATTAGAATTTGTTCGCTCAACGGTAGGTGGGTACTTTTTTATTTAACCAATCACTACTACTTGGTCGTGACATATGTAATGCACCAAATCCCGTAGGAAGAAGGGCAATAATGTTTTTCCCTTGATAAAATTCACCAAACATTTTCTTTGCTCCAGCTTTAAATCCTCGATGTCGGAAATCGTTGCCAACACAGAATGTATGTCTTTGTCTACATCCATCTCGACCGCTTTGTTTACTGTTGTGCTGTACCACAAAAGGGACCCAGACAGGCGCGACGAGTTTGATGTCATGGCTTCACAACTCTTGATTGGCCGGTGCAGGGTCTACAACTTTCAGGGTTCTTGCAAACTGTCTAGTGTATTCCGATTCCTGACCTAGTCGCTGGAGAGAAATTAAATTGAGCAGAGGCACTCGATGGCAAGAAAAGTTACACAGTGCAAATTTAAGTATTATGAGCTTCCTAGTTCACCATGATGAGTTTATGAGCACTATTCCACAACTCTCAGAGATCAGAATGGTGTTTTGCCATCACAATAAAGCTAATAACAACTAGCATGACATGGAGACAAGCAGGCTACAGTACAGATCAGTACAGTGGAACAAAAAATGAAACAAAGGGTGAATAGGCTATTAATGCCATACTGTGGAACATGTCAAGCAAAGCAATAACATCGCCCTAATGACAAAAAACATGGCATACCTCTCCCAGAAAAGTTACACAATGCAACCTTTAAATAAAAGCGTGACACGATAATATGTTTGAATAGCATCACCTTTCTTCCTCCTCCTCTCTCCATCCTCACACAACATCATGCTTATTTTTTTCTTTATGCAGACATACAGTATTCCCCTGGTTGCCACGGAGAGCAGAGCCTGGATCGGTGGACTTTTATTGGGAGGAGGTGGGGGTTGGTCGGCGGAGTGCTGTAGGTGTGGGGAGAGGGGGGAGGGGCCTGTCATGGCGGATATGGCATATATTCAGTTTTATGGTTACGAGGGGACGCATAAATCACCCGTTCATTAAAACAGGCTAACAGCTACCCCCCGTTAGCTTCAGGATCAGTTCTTTTCCAGCACTAAAGTCCAAGTGCAAAATGACAGCGCTACGTCACTCCATCAGGGTGGTATGATAAGGTATGGAATAATTACAGGCAGTGTTGGGAAGTAACTGAATACATGCACCGAAAATACGTAATCTGAATACTGATTTGTGTAACTGTATTCTATTACAATGTTCGATCATTTATTTAGGCTTTAAACTGCACAACATCAGTGAGAAAAATAAAACTCTGCTTTGTGGTGAGTGTGTGTGTGATTTTCCTATTTCCAGTTAGTGATAGGAAATAATTTAAAAACAGTGAAACAAATATGAACCTGTGATCTTGCGTTTTTATACTATCATTTAAATGCAGCTCAAAGTATTCAGAATACAGTACTCTGATTAGACCATGTATCAGAATACACTACAAAAACATGTTAATGCAAGTATTCAATATTCAGTAACTAAATACATTTTCAAAATATTCTTCCCATCACTGATTATAAGACATTTGGAGAGAGAGAGCTGTTATATTTTAAAGATATTTTCAGCTAAAACTGTTTCAAAGTGGGCTTCAGGTAGGGCTGAGAATCACAGGATCCCTCACGATTCAATACAATACATGATACACGATACAAGATATGGCGATACATGTGATAATTGATATATTGCATGATACTCTGTGATAAATTGCTGAACCAAATACCAAATCTAAATTGTTACTAAACCAGGATGAGGACCAAACCAATTCTAAAGAAGGATTAAACAACAATCAAATCTTTCTTTTGTCATTCAATCAAAAAAAAAAAGAAAAAAGATTGCATTGCTGATAAATGATGCTATCTTTAAAGATGCACTGTGTAACATTTCTAGTGCAGGATCTGTCACCTGCTTGTCTTCGTGGAAATGTTTTTGCTTTGTCTAGAATGTTCCACTGTATAGATTAAACTAAACTAAATCTATCAGGAGGGAGACAAGTAGGTTAGAGTGTTACACTACATTGCAGTTCAGATCTGTGGAGAGTCTCCCCAATTCACAGAAGGAATTATTGTATTTTTGAGCAGTAGAAACACCCATAATACATTAATAAATATCATACCACGGAACATTCCAGGCAAAGCAATAACATCTCCATGGAGACAAGGAGGTAGCGGACCCTCCCCCAAATATAGACTTTGATTAGATCTTATGAAAGGTTTTCATTCTCTTCTCTCCTATTTATGTCTCTCTTTTTAAAATTTTAATCTTCATGATTATTTATGTTTTGATTTGTTTTTATTATGATTTTAATGCATTTCTTATTCTGTAAAGCACTTTGAATTACTTTGTGTATGAATTGTGCTATACAAATAAACTTGCCTTGCCTTATTGACCAAAAATATTTACGTTCATTAAACATTAATTATGATGGGAAAAAGGTGACATACAACTGGGGGCCATGTTTCATTTTTTCACTATTAAGGTATTAAACTAATTATGGGAATAGACATACACACACACACACACACACACACACACACACACACACACACACACACACACACACACACACACACACACACACACACACACACACACACACACACACACACACACACACACACACACACACACACACACACACACATACAAATGACATCTTCTTTCACAGATTTACAGTTTTATTTGACAGAACATGTGTTAAAGTAAAAGGAGGTAAATAGTGGAGAGCTCACACTGAGAGGCCAGTGCATGTACTGCAGTTTATCAATCTGCTCTGTTTTCAATGGCCTATAAACTGATTCTTAAATTATTACTTTATTTAGAGATTTCTTTCTTTATGCAATAAGTGTGCTGCTGTTATGTTTGTTGATCAAGCCAATGGTCAAAATTTTCAATGACATTTTGAAAGAATTTTGTTTTTATGCTAAGAATGTTGTTTGTACTTCTATTTTTCAATTTTCCTTTTCTCTCCTGGATTCATTTAAGCCTCAAATTAAGCAGGTTTAATTCATGCGCCTGTGGTAAATAGATGTGATTATCCCATTAGGGCTTCATTCTTCTGCTGCTGCTCGGTGCCCTGCCTCCACTCTTCCGTCTTCTCTTTATATCTAATGTTCTATCTGTGATCATCTCTTCTCTTCTCCCCACTTCTTCCTCCTCTTTTGCTCTCTTCATTCCTCCTCTTTCTCTCTCCTACCCCTCTCCCAGCCTTCTCTCTCCACCTTCTCTGCTCTCCTTTGTATATCCCTCTATCTCTTCCACTCTCCCCCTTCTTACATCTCTCTCTTCCTCCCTTTCTTTCTTTCTTCTTTTCCCTCCTTCTCTCTCTTCTTCACTATCACTACGTCCTTTTGTTCTCCTCCCCTCCCCCTCTTTTTCTATCTCTTCTCCGTCTCTCTCTCTTGTTGTTCTCCATCTCTACCCACTCCCTCCCTCTTCTTCTCTTATCCCTCTTTCTCTCCTTCTCTCTTCCCCTCTCTTCCTTGTTCTCTCTCTCCTCTGTCTACATTCTCCCTATCTTTTCTCTCCTCTCTCTCTCTCTCTCTCTCTTGACCCCTTCTCCCTCCCTCCATCTCTCTCTCAACCCCTTCCTCCCATCTTCTTCTTCTCCTCCTTTCCTTCATCCCTCGCTCCTCTATCCCCCTTCTCTCTCTCTCTCTCTCTCGTTTTTGGAGGACTAAGATACCACAAAATAACGAGTGTAATGATGAATGGTTAGAGGAGGCCATAATGTGTAATTAATGTGTTTTAAATTGCTTTTTGTACCAAGGTAGGACCGACTTCTGGTAAACCAAATCTAAAACAATACTCACCCAAAACAGGACTGAATTTGAAAACTAAAGTAAACCTAACAACACTATAGTTTGTGAAGTAACGGAGTACATGTATCTGTATTCTGCTACAGTTACTTTTTCATTTGCTGGTATTCAGAATACAGTTACTTTCCTAAATTAAAAAGAATACATGCAACTTTGTCGTTGACTGCACAGTATTAGTTAGAAAAAAAGAAACCATAGTTCTTGTAGTGCGTGAATGAATTATTTTTCACCTCTAATTAGACATAAGGTCATGCAAAAAAAAAAAAAAAAAAAAAACTATATAAGTTGCAAAAATAAACCTATTTGCATTTATATCTCATGTTCTTTACACTATAATATAACTTGGTGTAAAAGTATTCTGAGTATTCACAATACAGGACTCTGATTGGCCCATGTAACAAAATACATTACAAAATGCAAGTTAATTTGGGTATTTGGTATTCTGTCACTAAAGTTTTCTTCCCGTCACTGTAAACTAATAAACCAGGACTAAAATGGGACAAAGGACTAGACCATAACTGAACCCACAACAACAGTGAGAGACCAGGCTGTACCATCAACAGCTTTTATTTCAATAAATAGAAAAAACAAGACAAGAGGTCTATCGGACTATTTTCAACACAAAACTAATATTTTCTCGGCAAATAGAACAAATGCACAAGATATTTGGCAAATCAACGAAAAAACATTCTTCAAAATGAAAATACTAAAGCTTATAATAATCAAATCAGAATATATTACACTTAGTTAGCTGGTTTAATGCTACATTAGTGGTTTCAGTGGTTAATATCAAGCAGCAGCAGTTTTAAAAATATAAAATAAAAACAGTTTTGTGGAGACGGCAAAATGAAGATGATATGTGTATTTGAGCTGCAGAGTCTGGTCTCAAATAAAACAACAAAGAGAGGAACTGGTCATACTCATTTGAAAAGCTTTGTTTTGGGGGAAAAAAAAAACAACAACTAAGGAATTAATGACCAAAATACATTATAGCCACACATTACAACCCCATCCTAAGAAATCTGATTTGTGAATTTCAAAAATATTAATATCGTATATTTGATAATGATTTGCCAATTTAAGTGTTTGCAAAAAGAAAAATATCTTGAATTTAAAGTATTTTTTTATTTAAAAGAAAATTTCCAACATGTATTTTTCATAACAAATAAAAAAAATAGTAATAATGAAAAAAAAAAAATTTAAGTTTAAAAAAAAAAAAGTACCTGTGATTAAACAATATTACATACTGGTAAAACACAATTTGAATAACTTAATAATGACCCATTCATTTTATTTTGATAAATGTGTATATATATATATATATATATATATATATATATATATATATATATATATATATATATATATATATATATATATATATTAGAATTGTTTATTGCTAATAAGATTTTTTTCCTCATCAACAAAGGTAAATATCTCTTCAATTAAAAAATTCAGTTTTGCAGATGTTATCAGAGAATTTTATAAAAAAAATAATAATAATAAAAAATTGACATTTTCAAGATAGAGTTTAAGTCCACCAAAACAAATCTGCTCTGCCACATTTAGCTGACAGAAACAGAAATAGCAGAGAAAAAAACAACCAAACAAAAAAACAACAGAATCCTTAGGTAAAAAGAACAGCACATTTGCGACAGAGGCCAACTCCAATTTCCAAATATTTCCTTACAGCCAGTGCCTCGCAAACATCTTGTTGTTGAGTCGTGTGGGGACAGAATGGGGACATTTTAATTTGAACCCCTCGACCTCGTGACCTTTACCCCCTGAACCCCTCCAGGAAGTACCCTGTCGCTGTGGAGACGTGTTTGTTTAAGAGACGCCGCAGATGTCGGTGTCATTCAAATCATCATTAGACCGATTACCTCAACATACGCTCAGATACACTACATGATTTTAGCATTTCTGTCAAAAAGCTAGAATGATTTCAATCTATTTTGCACCTAAACATGCCCCAAAAGGCTTGAATCTGATATAATATGGTCACATGACAATTCAGAGCTGGTCAAATTCAATCATTTTGTGAAATACACATATGTTCAAAATGTATACATCCTATTAAATTGAGTTTCGTTACTTAATACTTCAGGTAATCAAGTGTTTTTCCCAGACAGAAAAACAAGATGAATTCAAATGAAGTCTGATCTGCTAACCCTCTTGTCGGTTGCCACATTCATAATAAAAAAATACTTTTATCCCGTATCCTGTAGATAAAACAGATTGGCTGGTCCGACTTTATAATAGCTCCACCTTAATTAGGTGGGGGCCTGAATCGTTCTTATGAATCGTTCATTATGGATGGTCTTTGTTCATGCTTTTTATGGCTATTAAACACGTAGTTATATAAGTGTTAGCTGAACATCTGAATAACCTTACTGAAAAAAATATAAATTATTAGGTCAATTATGAGTGACTGGCAGCAGGCTTCTCTTAAACACTATGACCGGAAAAGACTGAATAAAAATCACACATTAGGACAAAAAAAGAATCAGAATTGAAGCAGCGATCAAGGCTTTTGTCCCAGAGCTACAAAGGTGAGTGGTTTCAATATAAAGTAATTTTACAGCTCTGCACACTATCACCTTTATAATCACTTTAACTAGCTTCAGCACTCACCTCGACAATGAGTAAAATGTCCATGAAACGGAAATGGAAGGAATTCACATAGCAGGAAAAAAAAATAAAAAATCAGGTAAATTATCCCCAGTGTATTAAACTGTATGGACCACATCGTAAGACTATCATCTCCACATTCTCACATAAAGGTCCTATATTATGCAAAATTGATTTTTTTGAAGGTGCACTATTTAAATTTTCTGGTGTTTCTGGTTTCTGCCATATTGCATTACACTATTTATCTTGCATTTATTAATTTTCCAGTGTAGGGCCTGCCACCTGCTTGTATTCATAGAGATGTTACTGTTTTGCTTGCAGGTATTATCTAAATCCATGGAGACAAGAGGGTGACAGCACCAGGCCAAGTTACAGGTCAGATCTGTGGAGAGGCAAGTTTTTGCACAGTAAGAATGCATGCAGGTGGAATGGCATTAATTCAAGATAGATACATTTAATGACATACACATATAGTTTAATCATACTGTACAGCACCTCAGGCAAAGCAATGACAATCTCCTCGGAGACAAGCATGTGGTGGAAAAGTTACGTAGTGCACCTTTAAAATGGCATATTCAGACATCCAACCACAAGTGACCAGTTACAATACATAAACAAAGAGGTAAAGAGAACAGCAAGAGGCTTAAAGGTGCAGTGTGAAGGGAAAGTTACAAGAGCGGTCACAGATTTTGTTATTGGGGTTCCCAAACTCGAAAATTCAAAATCAAATTGTCTGTGATCACTTCAAGTTGCTAAACATTTAACACCAGGTTTAAACGAGTTAGTTGATAGTTTATTGTGTTATTTAACCTAATTGTACGATTCGCCCCAAAAATACATTGCATACATTGTCATAAATCTATCAAGTCCTCTTGACCCCAGTGCCTTGAGACAAAATTTATGCTAAATCTCAAATCTCATCATGTGCAGAAATTTTGGGTGTCAAAAAACAAAGTATGGTGTCTAAATACTGATCTGAGGAGTAAATGTGCTTGAGTAACTGTAACCGGGTTCTATTCATACAGATTTTATTAATTCAATTTTACACTTGACTTCACCATACAGCTTAATATCCTTGCAGCATAACTTTTCACAGACTGTTGAAAGCTAGTGTTTGTGGTATAAAAATATTAAAGGTGCACTATGTTACATGTCAGGCTACCTGCTTGTCTCCATGGTTATGTTAGTTTTGGCTGGAATATATGGCATTAAATGTATCTGTCTAGAATTGATTTCATTACGGGTGTTTTTATAAAACAAACATCTTTTAAAAAACACACATCCTCATTCAAGTACTGTTGCCTCTTCACAAATCCAACGTGTATTTTGGTCTGCTTGTCTCCATGGTGATACATATGGTGCAGAGATAAAAAAAAAAAAAACATTACTGAGGAAACCTCATGGACAAGGAAACAAGCAGGTGATGTATCCTCCACCAGAAATATTACATAGTGCCTCTTTAACAGTTACAGCCAAATGTCAAATTGTACACACTGCCCCTTTAATGCCATGTATGAAAACAGCATTAGCCACTTGCGCCTGGTTCACTTAAACCATGCTAAGTGCACCAGGGTTAGCAGTACATGAACATCTCTGGCCCTAAAGACACTCCTTGCAGCCACACTCCACAGGCTTCTCCACATCCTGAGTGACGGTTGTCCCATCCTCGCACTCGAATGTTAGCTTCCGTCTACGCACCCTTAGCGGCGAGCAGCAGTACGATGTGTTATTGAGGCTCAACTCTGCCCCGGCCTGACAGCGCCCCCTACAGTCCACCCACGAGAAGGGCTTGGTGGTCTGACAACGCAGGCCTCCTCTCTGCAGTTTGTGGAAGTCTCGCACTGGCTCGCCGCGACAAGGAGACTCTGGAGACAAAATACATGTGAAAATATAACTGGCGACATTAGCTGCACAATGCCTCCAGATGCACAAAAAGACAGTTTAACTTGAAATAGCATCATGTCTAACTGTAACTTTTCTGCGGGAGGTTCTGCCACCTACTTGTCTCCATGGAGATGTTACTGATTTGCCTGAAATTTTAGCATTAAACTTGTCTATATTACTTCTCAATTTTTATTAGAGCAAGTCCCATTGGGAGGAGGCTCCGGAGAAAACCCACAACAGGAGGGACTATGTCTCTCGGCTGGGCTTCAAACACCTTGGGGTTCCACTAGAGGAGCTGGAGGAAGAGTCTGGGGTGATAGAAGACTGGGAATCCCTGCTTAGACTGCTGTCTCCATGACCCAGCCCCGGGTAAGATGAAGATAACCTTATTGGATAACCTACACCAACTGCTTTTTGTTACAGAGATAAATGAGTTGAGTTGAGGGACCCTCTACCAAAAAAGTTTCACAGCACACCTTTAAGCCAAACTGAATGTTTACTAGAAAACTAGTTCTACTTACTTTTTAACAGAATTTTTAGTAGCCCCAAAATTTACTGAATTATAGTAGCATGAGTATTTTTAAATTAATTATTTTCCAACTGTGGCTATGACCAAACCCCGAGACCAAAGTGCAGCCATTATTCCACTTTTGCACCTTTGAACCTTCACTACCTGATAAGAACACATGCAAGCCCCCACACATGCCAGGAAAAACAAGTGTAAACACATGTCCTGTGGTAAAAAGTGACTCTTGGTGATGTGGTTGTGGAGGTGAGGCAGAGGGGGGCGCTGTTCTCACCGATGTCGCAGCTCTGTCCAGTGAAGCCCTGGTTACAGGTGCAGCTCTCACCCCTCTCCGTCTGCTCACACACTCCATTCACACAGGGCAGGCCTTGGCACAGCGGAGCCGGCGCCCCCTTCTGGTTACACAGCACACCATGGAAACCCGGCTCACATTCACAGCGGTACATTTGAGAGTCCAGCACCACACAGCGCCCCCTAACACACCTGTGAGTAAAAGCAATACAGACTGTAATGGGCCAAAGGGATAAGTGAAGAGGCTGTAATCTTTAAGTTTCAGATGACATCACAACATATAGGACAATATTATTTAATATTTGAATTGAATTGCTGTTTAATGGCCAGATTCCAGATATGTTGACCTGGTTTATGGTTAATATCGCTGTAATTACCACATGAAACAAAAACTGGCACAAAGTTGAATGTCTTTTCTGTCAGTATAAAACAAAAACAAAAAACAAAACAAAAAGGAAATTCAGAATAGTTTCAGAAACAGATTTTTGTATAGTTTCTGTTATTCAACCCCCAAAACCAGTTTGTTGACTTAAAAACATAAAATGTATATGGCATTTTATAATGTTAAGGTTATGAAATTCATGGATCAAGTTATGGATCAAGAAAAAACACATGTCCCAGCCCCCTTCCCCTCCATCTGAAATGATGACATCATGAGGGATCAATAATGTAACCATAGCCTTCGATTCTTGTATGCTGAAATAAAGCTATTTGCTAACCACAATGGACTTTGCAGTTCAAATATTACTGATGCAAATTAATCAATACAAAATTGGTGTTAACATTGTTATCGTACTCACTTGCTGTTTTCACATGGGTTGGGCTCTGTGGCCTTGGTGACGACATCACTTCCTGTGAGGCTCGCTGAGATTGGCTGATCACAGAGCTCCCCACTCCAGCCCAGGTGACAGACGCACTGAGGGCCCTGTGGAGAAATGTACATTCAACATTTTAAAAAGGTTGTTCAAACAGGCACTCACTAAGTTAAACTATGCTCACTTTGGACCCAGTCATCCACATACTTTGACTGGAAAAGTACTACATATAATTTAACAGAGCATTTTATCATTGAAGAGCCTATGTAAACACAAAATCTTTGAAGTGACATTGTGTAACTTTATGGAGGTGAAAAGTCCTGCATGATTCCATGAAAACAGAAAGTTAAAAGCACATTTTTCTGTGATAGATATTACATTTTAGTGTAATAAAATGAAAACAAACAAACAAACAAAAAAACAACAACAAAAAACAGGCTTTTATTTTAGATGGCTAAAAGGTTACATGGTGGGACTTTAAAATGCATGCATGTAATTAGAATTTACATAATTAGATTTGCTTGTTGAGAAAATCACCTCTTAAGGCAATAAAAAACTTCAAAGGAATAGTAATGTAATAATGTAAGTCAAGATCCTGGAAATAACAATCATTTTATTTTACCTTCATTTTCTATTGACTGAGGCCCTGTGAGGTGACTGCTGATGTGATTTTTGACTATACAAAAGTAAACTACATTGAATCTCATAATGCAATCTGTAATGTCATGTGACAGGTCAGTTACCAGTGCTGCATTGGGCTGGCAGAGTCCGTTTACACAGGGCACTTTGGCACAGGCCTCACACCCAGGCACCACCCCCGGCTTCATGTGAGTCTGAGTAAAGTCCTGCAGCTCGTGGTTTATGTACAGGTTTCTGATGCAGCCGTGAAAACTGGAGATGTTCAGAGGAGTGGAGGAGAGAGAGAGGGAGGGGGGCAGCACCTCCTCTGGCATCCCTACAACACAGGGCACAGGAGTGAGCTTACCAGTTTATCCAGTTTAAAGTTATATGACTGGTTAGACTACTTATTTCACTAAAACATAGTTACCTTCATTTTAGTTTAGGTATGAACAAAGACTGTATAAAGAAGAGGAATAAGGGAGTGCGACATTACTCACAACGTTCGGCTCCTGTCAAATGAAGGTCACAAGGCTAGCAGTTTTAGGGGCATATTTGGAGCAGAGTTCCATATTAGGAATAAGACTTTATTTACAGACAAAATATCTAAATAAAAACACCAGGATCATGTAGAGTGAACTAATAACAGTTCAAGACCAAAATTACGAGGCTCACTGCAGCAGTTACAGAGAAAGGGGTGATAATTTTTCAATGTAAAGTCAAGTGGAACCAGTGTCGATGGAGCCGTATGCTCCCCTTTGCTCATTTCCTATTTGTAACCCAGTAGCTAGTGGGTTAGCTATGTCCATTTATATATACAGTCTATGGATTTGACTAAAAATCTTTCCTGCTTTTTTTTTTTTTTTTTTTTAATGCTTTTTTAGTTTTGGTGAAGTGTACAATTTTGCTTCCTGGTTGGACAAGGGCAGCAACCCTAACATAAATAAAGGCTAAAACCTGTCAAAAATGCACAATAGTTACGATTTGACCAATTTAAATAACAACTAAAATTTTGTTAAAAATTGTATTTTAGAGAACATACAGTATTTGGTGACATAGGTAAAGGGATTCCGTTTTAGAACTCATTGCTTCCTGCATTTTTTGTGGTCTTGTTTTCAATATTCCATTTCCACAAACTGCCATTAACTTCATAATTATGATAAAAAATTTTTTGTTTTCCCCAAGAGTTTTGTTTATAAAAGTAGTATTGACTGTGCTGTTGTGGTCAGTTGTGTGTGCACGGCTTGATTAAAAATTCACCCATGTGAATATTAACCATGTGCCAAAACGTTTGTGAGAGATAGGGACTAGTTAGATAGATTTAAATATGTATTTCCTATTTTCATGATTTGAACTGGCAGATTGCAGTTCATAAAAAATGTCATTTTGAAATGTTTGTGATAATATTTACAGCAAAAAACAGTTGAATTTGCTGTACCAATACATAGTCTGGTATGCTGAAGTTATTTATGAGCATTTAATAGACAGATCTCCCCTGGGCTCTTCTGGAGCAGGGTTAGTGTCCTCACCTCCCACGTACAGCGGTGTCTCTGTCGCGGTGCTCTGACTCCTGCCCAGACTGTCCAGACTTTGAGGCTCTCCTCCATCCACAGAAAGGTTCACCATGTGGTTAAAAGTCACCAGCTCAACTGTGTGGAAGTGCCCATCGTTCACCGTCTCTGCACTGGGCACACAAGCATACAGTATAGAACACAAAAGTAGTGATGCTGTGGGTTCAAGTCTATAGTGAGGTGACTGAATGTAATGGCAAACTTCTGTGTTCTTTTCTGTCTGATCTCTGAAGCTCAGCAAGGCAGGGGCCTTGCTGAGCTTCTCTCCTGGTTAGTACCTGGATGACGGATCACTGGGAAAATCAAGTGGCTCTACTGCATACTGTTGTAGTGTCCTTAGGCAAGACACTTCACCCACCTTAACTAATATGAATGTTGTGTATTTATGAGTTTAGGAGGAGCTGATGGTGCAGATTGTCAGCCTCAATTCCACCAGTCTAATCCAGGGCAGCTGAGGCTACAATATTCGTTTACCACCAGTGTGGAGTGATTGAATAAAGTATTAAATAATGCATTATTATTATTATTGTTAATGTTACCTGTAGATGGCGCTGGCGGGCTGGTTGCCGGGGTCGTAGGTGACTCGGACACGGCCTTGGTGAAGCTCCACAGCAATTGGTTCGTCATATCCATTGTACAGTAATATACCATTATCTTCAGCTGTGGACACCTGCAGTACAAGGAAGAGTTCATGTCCTCTGAGAAGAACTGAAAAGCTTACCTTTAGGAAATCTTTCAAAACACCTGTTAACCCTTGGAGTTCAAATCTTTAAAAAAAAAACTAAATCTACTTCAGTAATATTTTCTTGAAGTGTGTGTTTTTGCTATAACGTGTGACTGGTCTAAGGGCTTCCCAAACTTTTCAGATCACTAAAATAACCAAGTGAAAGAGAAACAGTCTTTGACAACATTTAATTACCAGCATATTGATTTTCCTCAAAAAGCCTATATATCTTCATCTCAGTGCCTTGCAAACCTCATTTAATAACAATGTTTGTGTAGCCAAATATTGCAGTACAGAGGAAAGTGATCCTCTGATCCTTTTGTGAGTTGACCTGTAGAGTGATATTGGCCTGGCTCCAGTTGGGCACCTCCGGCAGTTGGACGTATGAGTCTCTGTTGATGAAGTTCACACTGACCAGTCTCTCACAGCTTGGGCCCTCAAACCCTGCGGCACACTGGCACTGGGGGGCGCCAGAAAGCTGCACGCACAATGCCCCATTCTGACAGACTATGGCCCCACACGGAGAAGGGCCGGAGGGCCGCACTTCACACAGGTCTCCACTGGGTACAGGGACAAACAAAAAATGTATCAATATAGTTTTTTAGTGATAATTATACAAATAACATTTATTTTCTAAAGACATTTTTAAAGTATGAATACTGACAAAAAAACAAACTATTCCCCTTCAGGGTGGGAGTGGTTAGTATACAAAACATGGCTTTACACTTTATAAACACTGAAAAATCATATGGTAAGATTGTTTTTCTTGTATATTAATATTTTTGTAATATCAAGTTTATGCAGCAGGAGTTTAAATTGTGAAGACATTGACCCAATAAGCAATCAACTGACGCATAGATCTTATGTTACTTGATGTTGTTTTATAGGTTTGTGCCCAAAGCTCCTTGTCAAAGCCTGATCTTGTCACTGGATGGGAGACTGATGGGAAGATCAGGTGCCAGAGTGTGGCATCAGTAGCAAACCTGTTGTTTTATCCTCTGGCAAGACACTTCAACCACATTTCCTGGTATGAATGTGTATGTTGGTGGTGATTGGAGGGTCAAATGCCACAATTTGGCAGCCTGTCTCAAGGCAACTGTGGCTACAATAGTAGCTTACCATCATCGATTTTGGAGTGAATGAGTGAATGCAAAAAACTATAAAGCAACATCTCTATAAAACTTGTAACAAAGTGAAAAATGTCTGGTACCTGAATCCTTTGGGGCAGAGGCAGCTGTATCCGTCTAGTTTGTCGACGCACTGAGCTCCGTTCTGACAGCGGTGGTTCAAACACTCATCATAATCAGAGCCACAATCAGGACCCACCCAACCCGGCGCACACACACACCTATGACATATACAACAGGGAAAGATTATAAACAGTAAACAAAAGGAGGCAAAGATTTCACACACTGTACACACTGAAATCACTACACACAAGTGGGCTGACTGTCAAAGAAAAAGGTAAAAATGTTCAACAATATGACATTTAATGTATCTATCTCCACAGTGACAAATAAGTTACAGGAATGTGTGAGGTGATCATGTGCAATGCATTTTAATTAAACCTTACATAGTTACATAGTGCACCTTTAACATCTATATCTTATTTACTTTCATGTGAAGCACTTTGGTCAGATGTTTACATGTGCTATCTAAATAGACTATATTAGTTGTCGAGTGTGTTCACCATTGTACACACATTACATAAAAACACACAGATTTTCTTTTCATCTGCACGAAAATGACTATGGAACACTGCCAAATCCTATGTGTATCACAGATTAAGAAAATAAAATTGGAGAATAAAGTAAGTACAGAGTAGTGGGCGTATGCCGGTGGCAGTGAAAAGATACCAAAATGGTATCTTAAAAATAAGCAAAAAACAAATACAACTTTGGGTGATACCTGGGGCCACTTGGAGCACTAATGCAGGTGGACTGGTGGAGACAGGGGTTTCTTCCTGGAGCGCACACATCCTCTTCCTCTTCACACAACAGTCCTGACCATAAGCACAAGATAATAGGTACACAAGGTTATCATTTATACAGACGATGATACATTCATCAAATCTCCCTTTAAACAGTTAAGTACACTTGTTTGAAGGCTCTCCACAATTCAATCTGAGAATTCTTTTTTAAATGGTGAATGGTCACATTTATACACTTCTCTACCTTCAAGGTTCTCAAAGTACATTATATCAAAAGACCCATTCACACACATTCACACTCCAGTACACACAGACACTTGGGGCAAGATGGGTTAAGTGTCTTGCCCAAGGACACGACAATGGCATTCATCTGTGGAAAAGGGATTCAAATCTCTAATCTTCAAATTAGAGGACAAGCACTTTACCAACTGAGTTTGATTGTTTAATAACCCTTTTTACAAGTCTGATACATTTGTCAAACGTGTTCATTTTATCCACTTTATTTTCCAAATTTTGATAATTTCTTGTTTAAAACTACAGTGAAAATGCCCTTGTGCTCGTTTAGCACTACATAAGAACTGGAATAGTCCTGTATAGTTGGTTTAGATCTGGTGACACTTGAAAAGTCATATCTTTTCTTTGGTGGTACATGGTGGCTACTGATATAAAGCAATATTAGACATTAGACAAGTGGTCTGAAAAACAGTGTATTTCTCTGTCTGGGGGGGATACCTGTGTAGTTTGGGGGGCAGAGGCAGGTGTAGTTTCCCACTCCGTCCACACAGGTGGCGCCGTTCTCACAACCGTGATCTTCACAATCGTCAATATTCACTTCGCAGAATGCCCCGTGGAAACCAAAAGCACACGCACAGCTAGAAAAATAATAACTTATAGAGTACTTTTTGGGATACTCAAAGATGCTTTATAAACAATAACAAAAACACACAGTAATAACAATTATGAGTATTAGTAACTACTATAATTACTAAAGTCGCACTATGTAACTATGTGATTGCAGAGCTTGGAATGTACAGTATAGCACTGTAGCCTTGTATGGCATGAAACATACTGTATCCATCTTATCTAAGTTACAGGTCATATCTGTGGAGAAGTGATCCTGCTCAGAGGCCCTGCTTTGTTGTTTTTTCAAAGGTACTTTTCTGAATTTTTTAACTACAGAAATCACTCAGTAAAGCATTTCTTATAGTTCCTCTGTATTTTTCCTCCTTAAGGCCCCTTAAGCAAATCTTGACTTTTAACTATAGGATAAACTCAAGTCAAAATTCCTTAAACCTCCAAAGTGTCTTGACCGCACAGTGACCCTCATAGCCCTCTGGTGGTTTGGATTTTACATCTTTTATTTACTGTACATTCACTGTGCTTTGGTCTTTTTCATCTGTTTTTGAATCGGGGACAGTGTGTGGCTTCTGGTTCAACTGCAGTTTGTCCCAAATTAAGAAATGAAGCATGAAGCGTGAAATATCAAGAACTCAGTCTGACTGTAAAAGCATGTGGCACAACATAGAAAACCGGATACACAAAAAGAACCCTATATATTCAGTGGTTTGAGAATATATTTAGCTATACAATACGGGATACGTCTGTTGAAGGGCCCAAGTTACACTATTTTCTGATCTATGTTACAATGTTGTTTCATCAAAAACATACCTGTAGATGCGCTTTGTTTGTTTTGCCTGCATATTTAGACTGTGTTCTTTTCTCAAATGGAAAACACTCTCACAATGTCATGGGGTAATACAGGAAGTGCTCCACTGTGTTTTTAAACTCCATAACCTTCACTACAATCATTTGGATGAATTCAGCCCTGGAAGTGACAATCTCTACTAAACAATGTTTCATGACATTACAACAGCAATAAAAAAAGGTTACTCAAACATGTGAAACAAAACCAAACTCCAGGAACATTTTTGAACATTATAATATGGCTTAAAGCTCAAATTAGACAATTTAGCGCAATATAGGACCTTTAAAAATGTTTTTTCTTTCTGTGGTATTCTGGTACATAGTCCCATCACAGTACTCTGTTCTGAATACTTACAACACAGGACACTGAGTTGTATTTTATTATAGTGGAAAAAGGTAAATTAGGATTAAAACAGGGTTATGTTTGTTGCTATATGTCATGTATTTATTTCTCACTATTAAAAAACAAAACAAACAAACAAACAAACAAAAAAACTACCTATATAAACTGTTACCTGAACCCTCCGGTCTGCTCATCACTGATACAGGTGCCTCCATTGGTACAGGGTTCACTCACGCACGGGTCCACTGGAGTCTCACAGTGTTTCCCCTGTACAGAAGAATAACATTTCAGTTAGACCCATTAGAAATTATATTAAAGATGCATTATGTCACTTTTCTGGTGGAGGGTTTGCCACCTGCTTGTCTCATTGGAGATGATATCTCTGGTGGAAGAACGTACCAGAGAATGTGCCAGTTTGTCATTAAACTTAAAATTATGGAGATAGGTACATGACCAAAACTGACTCAAACTTATGTGAAGAAAACCATACAAATCCCTAGTCCAATGAAAACAACAAGAGAAACTTGCAAAAAATGCATTTTAATAAAGTATGGTCCAAAATATACATAATTAAATCACAAGAGTCATTTTGTGTAATATAGGAGCTTTTAATGGGAGATTACATTTTTGCTTTAGAATGTAACACCAGATTTGTCATTGATTGGCTATATAATTATAACTCCCCTTACATTTGCACTAATTACACAAATCTATAGTGTGTGAAAGGTGCTCTGTTCTTACAGTGAATCCGGTGGGGCAGGTGCAGCTGTACTCCTGACTCTGGTCGTCATGACACTGGCCCTGGTTTAAACACGGAGACGAGACACAGGGGCTGCACTTCACCTGCACCCACTCCTCCACTGGGCCTGGGGGACACAATCCATACAAATGCAGCACACATACATTAAAAAACACTGCTCCACCAGACATAATACATGTGAAAAAACAACACACTTAGATATGAATCACTTCAATCAGACCAGAACAAAAATACACAAGTCCACAGAAACTGCTCCTCCACAGGGCTTAAAGAAAATATACAATAATACTAGGGCTGCGTAATATGAGAAATAATAGTTCATATTATTGCAACTTTTCAATATACTTTTTGATTTGTTTTGTTGCAGTTTACTTGCAAATCAAAGTCAAAGGGATCAACATCAGCAGTACCGATCTGGAGGATTAACCTATTCTGCACATTTTAGGAAAATTTAAAAATACTTTACGCCAATTACACAATTATAATAGAAAACACTGGTATACAATAGAATGTAATGTTACACACAAAATAATAGTAATATCTTAAATATTACCGTGTGGTACTTCTGACATAACCATAAACCTAAAACTATTCAGATTTTTAAAATAATATTTTAAGTATCAATTTTCTTTTTTGACAACCCTAATATAGACACAGGGAGAACATGCAAACTCAGCCATTATATTATAGTAACATTCCTCTCCTTATGGTATGAATTAATGTGTCCATATTTTCAAGAAAGTACATTTTCCAACATTTTTTCCCATAGACTTTGATTTGAAAAGGTTTGAAAGCTTGGTTGGGGGCAAATTAGCTATATAGTAATGGAATGGCATTTGTATTTCCAGAACCAGGGCTGGAGTGGGCGAGTGGGCGGGACTGTTGTGTTCCATAAGTATACTAGTATCTAATTTTTTTGACAATCTATACTGGACATAGGGAGAACAGGCAAATTCGATACAAAAAGGCTCTACTTCTTTCATGTATTAAATCAGTTAAATATATGCAGTTTTTCTCAGCCTCATTATTGTTACAGTGACATTCTTAACACCAGTGTGATTTGGTCCCCATGGCGATTCCTCCTGTCTGCCCTCACCATTTTAAAACACTGCTAAAGAAGTGACCACAGAGAGCCTATGTTTTAAACCAGCCTAAGCAATATAAAGGAAAAATTTACATTTAAAAATACCACAATTAGCACCTAGCTTGATTTTTCGCAGTCAAATAAGTAGAATAAGATGTAGAGTTTTAATGGAAAATCAAGTGCAACACATTCACAAATAGCTCACTACCAGGGGGCACTTTACTGTTCATTTGCAAGTTTTGTGATGGAAATTAGCAATTAGCCAGATGTATGTATGCACCTAATAGTAATTGATAAAAGCTTTTGTTAATTTATTTATCAAATATTCTTTTAAAGATTAGTTTAATTAAACCTTTATTGTTTTCTTGGTAGCAGGAGTCTTCAGAGTTGAATAATGGCACCACTGTCTGAAGATATTGTGAACACAGATTTCTGACCTATCATCCAGCTCAATTTAGAATGTTTTGATGTAAATTTGATACAGTATATTCAATTTATTTTTGGTTCATGAATATTAGTCTAGAATGATATGAAAATAAATAAATTACATAGTGCTTATTTTGCATTTACTTATTTCTTATACAGTATGTCTCATGTGTCTTGCAGCTGCTCTTACCACAGACATAGATTATTGCATTTACAAAACCCTTTAACAAACAGTGTATTAACTACAGCTTAAGCCCACAGCAGACGTGTTTTATTCTTTCTGTGTATACACTCTGGTCTATCGTATCCATAGTGACTAGGTGACCCTTGTATCCTGGCCTTGGACTGGTCCAGATCCTGCTCTACGATTGCTCTGGTCTCTGAAGTCTAAAGGAGAGGCGACGCTTGTGTGCGACAGGTGTGTGGGAGGAGAGAGCAGACACACACAAAGAGGAGGTGTTACAGAATGTATCGTACTGATAAAGAGAGAGAGCGAGAGAGAGAAGAGGAGGGAGGGATGGAGAGAGGGAAGGACAGGACCGAGCGAGGGAGAACGAAGAGAAACAGAGCGGGAAAGAAGAGAGAACAAGACGAGAGAGACAGAGACAGAAGGAGGATAGTGGACAGAGTGGGGGAGAGAGAAGAGAGATAGAGAGTGAGAAAGGGAGAGAAAGAGAGAGAGAGACAGAAAATAGAAGACTTGCATTAGACAGGGGAAAAAATGCATGCACTCACTACAACGGCATGTTTTTTTTTTTTTGGAACAAATATTGTGCATTTTGAAGCCCAAACATTGTTATGAAGTATCAGTGTACGTTTTTGATATTTGCTAAGTAACTAAGTAACATAAATAAAAAGAGTAAATCTAACACAATTCAGTAACTCAGTAATGTGTATTCTACATACATATTTTTGATTGGGACCAGTGTGAACTCAAGCCTTAGAGCTATGTGCAATTTATGGCTGTGTTGCATGTAATTAAATATTGGGAGGAATATTATTTCAGCTACAAAACTGATGTGTAAATGAGAGCATTCAGCGAGTACAGAGGTGTGCATGCCCCTGCTTCTACAGCAAGGGTCTTCAATTACATTTTCCAGGGGACCAGATTTTTTGGAGGGCTTCGGTCTGTGGGCTGGATGCTGAAACTGCAGCTCAATTTCATGCTTGATCTCTATAATATCCACAAACATCTCAAGTGGTACAATTCAACAACAGAAATCGACATAAAAATATCATAACATTATTGTTCCGTGAAGCCAAGACAAAATGCAGTGACAACCTGAAACCAGTGCAGTAGCAGGTCTAATACTAGATTAGGTTTAAACCAAGACCAGGACTAAGCAGGTTTTGGACTAAAGCAGAACAATCAGGTCTAGAGTTGAGTAGGCTACCACAATAAAGATCTAACTTTGCTATTTAGTGCACTAAAAATAAATACAGCTTTGTTAGTACATACACAGCAGTCTGTCCTACCTCGCAGTCAGAGATTAAGTCCATTCAAACAGCAACGTGCTGTCCAAACTTGTACGTAATGCTTCTCGGACTTCAAAGCACACAGAGCACACGGCCCTTGTGCATGTTACATTCACACCAAATCATCATTAAGCTTTTATTCTCTGTGTCTGCATTCCACATGTGTGCTTAGTCTGTGTTTTTTACAAGAACAGGGCTCTCTGACCCATCATGCATTTGGCAGCACCCGCTAAACAACTTCAGTTGCATTTCCTCCACCTCAAATTTTGTGCCCTGTTTTTCATATTCATTCACAAATAGGAGCAAAATGGCGCTGTGCCTTTTTTCATGTCTATGTGAGATGCAAAAGTCAACTGTGTCATATTTTTGCTCCACTTTTAGCATGTTTATCTGTTTAGCACATGAGAAAACACTTTCCGAATAAGGCTTTAGTGTACTGTCCTCACCGTTGCACTGGAACTTGTCTGCGGGCGTGGTGAGCAGCAGTTTCCCCTCCATGCCCTTTGGTCCAGCACAGCGCGCGATACCCGGCTCCTTATACCCACTCTTCACCCAGTCTGATAACCATAGCAACCGGCAGTCGCAATACAGAGGGTTAGCTCCGATTGCTCTGGGAAACAGAATACAAGCACATCATTCATGTAACTACATTTTCAATTCCTGATTTCTAGACAATAAAACACAATGAAAATCAAATGTATTATATCAATTCAATTTTCACTACATCTTTATTCCAGACTCATGGTCCATTTTTAAAACAGACAAGGACAGTGACAATACAAAACAATAAACATTTATGTTTTCAAAAGACAGCCATACCAGTGCCTCCACATATTGGACCGATATAGCATATCGCACTGAATCTCATATTTGTGAATGACATTATTATTTCATTTTCTGATTTGTTGAGTACGCAAATAAAACTGTACATTAAAGTTCTTAGTACAGCTTGCAGAGAGTTCACTTATGCAGTAACAAACATCTCAGTCGCACTCTTAATACCAGCAACCTTAATTTGATAATTGTCACTATTCAATTTTTATTTAGTTGCAACTAATCTCATAGCCCAAATTTAAAAGTAGCCACCAACTAGGCCCCCACACACTACAGGATTTTTCAGTCTTAAACGATTTTAAAATGTGCGACAAAAAGCACACACCACATACACAAGAAGTATCTAAATAATAATCAGATTTTAAAAATCTCCAATCGCAAAGACTGCAGCGGGATATGGCTGCAGAGCACAGGCTACAAAGCTGTGAGTGCACCTCCGTCAACCGTTTCCTGTTTACAGTAAAAACACTCACTTTGATACTCTAAAGCAGAGGTGCTCAGACTTTTTCAGTATGTGAGCTACTTTTAAAATGATCTTGTCTGAAAGATCTACCACCTAATACAAACATTTTAAACATATATTTATTTGTAAATGTATTATGAATTCTTACATGTACAACACATTTTGATGTATCTTGCATAACGTCATGAGATAATACTGCACAACACAATTAAACTTTTTACATGTTCGTAATTACTTGAATCAGGGGTGCCCACACTTTTTCAGCATGCGAGCTACTTATAAAATGTCCAAGTCAAAAATGATCAACTGACTACAAAGTCAAGTAAACTGTACTGGACTTAAAGGTTGTATGGAGGATTTTTTTTGTTTCAAGTTGTCAATGATAGCATTATAAAGATGCAGTAGCCTTGTAATTATGATGACCAAAAAAAAGAGAATAAAAATTCATCAACTCTGGACGTGGTGGGGCTAAACATTTGCCAATAGATAACGACACTGCCTCGTTATCTGTTAGCTGACAGGCTGTCAATAAATCTCCCTACGTTTCTAGCGTAACTGACTTGCCTGCGCGCTGCCGTTACGTGGTTTACGTACGCCTGTCACGCAGTCCACAGACGCAAGCCGCACAGACGCTGTTTACTCCACCAACGCAACAGTTCTTAGCGGCTTTTTTTGACCTATATCTTCCTCGCAGTTAGCACAAAGTTTGTTGCAATGGCGACAAGAATCCAGGAGCAGTTAGCCGCAAAAGAAAGTCCGTTTTTGAGGTCGCTGAAAGAAGAAGACAAGGGGAAAAGCAGCGAAGCCAAACTAAGGTGATTCTTGAAGATTCATTCCAGCGATGGCGCGAACTGAAGCAGACGCAGGGTCTAAAGACTGACGCATTGGTCGCCAAATTACTCCTGGACAGGTCACTTCTGCTTATTATGAAAACGTCTTTTATTTCCAAAACTAGCTTTAGTTTCCAAGAGTAGTCAAACGTTTTTCAGGACACGAAAGCGATATTCTGATCAAACGTTATTCATAAAAGAAAAAATTTTCTTAATTTTCAAGGCAAAGAAAGAGTCCGCTTGCTGCTGCGTGTTGTAGCTAGTTCATTCGCACGGAATCTCCGCGCAACTCTTCTCTGCACCCCTTTCCTGCTCCTCTCCCCGCTGCCCGATCCGCTCTTCCCCCTGCTCCTCACTTCTCCGGGATTTAGCCTCTGCACATTTACCAAACCAAACCCAGTTGTGCACGTTTATTAGGCAAACTTTAGCCACATGTCACGGTAGGTCTGCTCTGTGCTGTTGGCATCCTCTGTGCCAACACTCTAACATAAATTTAGATCAGTTTTTGTTTCGCGTTTTGTCTTGTCCTTCTAATCTGCGCACATTGTGGCTGGAGCCTGTGTGCTTTACCCGGGAAAGAGCGAGAGCGTGAAAAGGCGAGGAGCGGTGCGCTGACGTGAGCAGATGGACAGGTAGGATGTTTTAAAAAAGTTTAACCTGCCCTGTGATACACGCTGGTACACAAGGACTAACGCTGTTGCGGACAAGCCGCGCGCAGGGAGCGTGTGTGATTGTGATGTGCCGCACAGTATCCGCGTGTTCCAAATGGCGCACAGGCTATAGTGAGACGCTCCGCACGCTCCCGCACCCCGGTACAAGTTTATTGCCAACAGCAGCGTCCGTAATATGATCGCACTTGTCCAGTGTCAGACCTCGAGTGAGAGACAAGACCGAGTCCAAACGTGACAGAGTCCGAGACGAGACACGGCGATCTACCCACACGACCTTGGCGATCGATCGACTGGTAGATCGCGATCGACGTATTGAGCACCCCTGCTGTAGAGGGTTCAAAAGATCAGATCACTGCACTTTTAGTCTAGACACAAGTAAAACATGTGTTATTATTATTTGTGAAACGTGGTGCATATGATTTTTAAAGCATAAAAGACTGGCGATAGTTGAGTCACTATCGCTAATCTGCAGCTTCACCTCCTGCCTGCACTTTGTGGATGTAAACAGACACGTGAGGAATTTTTTACTCCTTTTTACTTTTAAAGAACACCTCAAACTGGATTAGTATAATGCTGTTTTGTGGACTGGGGGTAATTATTTGCGAAGGATAAATTCTATGGATAATGTGGATGAGATGCTGCGGTTTATATTTACAACTCCACCAGAGGTGAGTAATAGTTATTTTCGCTATTTCCTGAGTTTGTATCTTGCGTCTCTGTCTCCGTCACTCTGTCTGCCCCTGATGCTCTGTTTTAATGGCTGTTACTGTAGCATTGCTGATGTTTAGTGGTTATGATCTGACAGAGCAGCTCAGAGTCACACTGACACCACACATAAGGAGAGCAGCAGCTTCAAAATCGCACACTAAAGAAAAGTCGGGTCACGCTTCCCTGAACTCTGGGAGAAGCAAATCACAGCCTAAATCGGTCAAATTCTCCTGTAGTGTGTGGCGGCCTTTATTCATTCAAGATTCAAAATGAAAGGTTCAGGGATTTACACTGACTTCCTTTTTTTCAAAACATTATTCACAAATTACAGAGAACTGGCATTTACATCTGGACTTTCTATTTTGACAACTTTGATCAGTTGTGTTGTGACAAATGCATTTCTATTTTGAACAAACGTTAAACTAAAAAAAAAACTGAATTATGCCTTTCAGTGGTTTGTGATATCATGTTTAGCCACACGAGGGAGCTCT
Source organism: Boleophthalmus pectinirostris (assembly GCF_026225935.1). Taxonomy (NCBI): domain Eukaryota; kingdom Metazoa; phylum Chordata; class Actinopteri; order Gobiiformes; family Gobiidae; genus Boleophthalmus; species Boleophthalmus pectinirostris. The sequence continues at coordinate 13,492,073 of NW_026571190.1, read as the reverse complement.
GCCACTACTACTGAGCTATACATTACAACAACAAAAAAGTATATAATTTTCTTTGTACGAGTAGAAATATTGCTGAAATGGCTAACTTTTACATATAGTGGACAAAATGCAATAGAAACAAGGTCAAAGTGAGAAACAGACTTAAGATCTATAGCTCATGGAACAGGTCTACTGATGGAGACAGGAGCAGGGTCAGTGAGTTCATTGTGAGTCATGTGACCTCATTGTTCTTATGAGAAGGGAATAAATGTCACAGAGGAATGCAACAAAAATGCATTTTCAATATCAGCTCAGATTTTGTCCCAAAAACAAGACCAAAATTTAAAAAATTGTCTGTAAAAATGTTTGATTGTTATTCAATTTTACATTTTTATTACATTTGCAATTTGTGCACTTTATAATAGCTGCCTTTGCATGTGTTCCACACTATGGTCTTTCTGTGTGTGAGGCAGTCTCTCCACAGATCTGACACGTAATCTGGTTTGGTGCTGCCACTTGCTTGTATCTATGGAGATAGATAAATTTAAGGTCTTACTGTGGAACAATTCAGACAAAGCAATAACATTTCTTTGTAAAGAGGCAGGTAGTGGACCCTTAAAATGTCTTTGCAAAGAAAGTAGAAAATTACGTCACCTTATTTAAGTCATGCATGACACATACTTGAGTAATATTTCAAAGTTTATAGTAGGTTTTTAAAACACTTTTCTCATAACAATGGATTCCTACGTACATTTACTAGAATGCCCTTATTGATCTAAAGACAGAAAGAGGGTCACTTCCTCTGGTGTCTGAACTGAAGTCTGCAAGAGTTCATTCAGATCAATAGAGTTCTGTTTATACCAGGATCTACTGTAAATTCAATTAGACCAGATGACACAGACAGAGAGGAAGAGAGACAGAGAAGGGGGAGACAGAGGGGAGGATCAGGCCAGAGAGGAGAGAGAGGGGTGGGGAAGAGGGATAGTGAAGTGAGTGAGGAGAAGAGAAGGGGAGGTAAAAGGAGAGGGAAAGAAAAGGGAGAAAGAGAGAGAGGGCTGAGAGGAATGGAGAGAAGAGAGAGAAAGAGACAGAAAGGAAAAAAGAGAAGAGCGGTAGCAAGTGGGGATGTCCGAGAAAGGCAGAGAGAGAGAGAGATACAACTACTAACTCTGTAGTTTAGAACTAACTAAAGTTTATGAAGAGCATGTGATTTTTGTATTATTTCATTAGTTTATTTGATTATTGCTACTGGATGTGTTAAAAATGTGCAGTGTGTGTTTACGTTATTTCCAACCTATTTTCCATTATAATATTGGAAAAAAAAAACTGAAAAAAGAAATATATATGTGTGTGTGTATATATATATATATATATATATATATATATATATATATATATATATATATATATATATATGTATATATATACACACACACACACACGCACACACACACAGATATATATATATATATATCTCAAAATGGTTGATTGAAGATCACAATAACTGACATATTTTTCATTTGTCAGGAAAAGCATGTGGTTTGGAGGAGTCTGGTCATTTATTTAAAATGATCTGTGTAATAGTATTGATGGTGTATGTTTATGAACAAAGTAATAGAAATAACTATAGTAAAAATAGTAAATAGTAATAGTAGTAAATAGTAAAAACTCACAGATGAGAAAGTGAGGCCACGTCACTGAAGATTCCCTTCTGCAGCTCTGAGATCTCGTTTCCGTGGAGAGAACTGGAGAAACAAACAAACAAGCGGTATGAATAATCAGATTAAGAGGAGAGGCAGAGCGCTTCACTGGGTCATAAAAAATATCTTTAAAACTGCAGTACAGGTGCTTTATGAGGGTTAAGTTCAAATCTCAGCAGAATTTGGCCCTTAATTAATAATGTAAAAATGGGCAAGGTACAAACCCGTGACACACCAACCGATTATATTAAAAGTCCTTACATGGGGAGGGACGCCAACTCCTTCCACCCAACTGGATGGTCTTCATCAGGGTATGAGTAATCACATTTATTTGGAGTGAGACCTGTTACTTTTACTAATCATAATAATAATAATCAATTCAATTCCATTCAAATATTAATAATGATATCAAAATGTTCAAACTAAAGAAATTATTTTCTGCAATTCAAAACAAAAAGTAAACATGGTCTACGAATAAAAAATCATTAATAAATGAACACATTTTAATCTCTCAAATGTTTTTGAAGTTGTCAGTATATAACATTGGTATTACAACTGTCATCAGTAAGTCAGTATTTGCTTTGAATATAATTAAGAACAAAGATATTTATTTGCTACATGCTGATTCATGTGCATGCCTTACAGCAGTCGGAGTGAGCGCAGTCCTGCCAGGGCCTGAGGAGGGATGCAGCGAAGAGAGTTGTAACTGAGGATCCTGAAACACACACACGAGTAAGACTTTAAACCTTTATATTCTTTATATGAAAGTACCCATGACAAGCTGGTCCACTCAAGTCACTAAACACAGCAAAGATAAAATATTTTCCAAAGTCTGGCAATTTCTGTGTTGTGTTGTGTCTTTTGGACATACACTAGGACTATACAATTATAGGTTATCCATCATTGTAGTTATACTGTATCTAATTTGCACAATCTATAAAATTTGTATTATTTAACAAAATTTTAAAAACTATATGACACCTAATTAGTTTTGTTAAATTATAGTCTGAATGACCAGAAAAATGAGTTCCTTGCACATAAATATTTGGATGGAATTTATGTCATCAATAGGTTTTGGAACTCAGCTCTAGTTTGTGTAATTTTCAACTCATTTTCCAAAATGACTGATGTAAAACTATGATAAATATTATATACCATATGAACTATCCCACCAAACAAAGTAATAATTAGAAAACCATGGAAACCTGTCATATGCGTTTCAAAGAGACAGAGCCTGTGGTTAGTGTAGTGGACTCACAGAGTGGTGAGTTGGCTCATGTTGGAGAAGGAGTCGTCTGACAGAGAACTGATCTTATTGTTGCTCAAATCACTGAAGAAAAACAACAAACAAAAACTGTTAGAAAACAAATGAGGATAATGTAAAGTGCTAGAGTGAATTGGATTAGTTTAAATGTTATTTCATTGGTTTGTCTATTTGACTATTGTTTTTGTGTGAAATTTATCAAAATAGTTTAATTGGATTCAAAACAGGACTCAAATGATTGCACATTCTGTATGAGGTGAAAGCTGGGGAAGGTGTGTAGTGCAGTCCACAGCCCCCTCTACTGGAGCAATGCATAACTACATACACATTAAACTCCACTAAATGTAAGTTTAATTAAGAATCTCACATACAGTAAAACAAAGGGACATGTTGTGTTTGTTGTTGTGCTAACATACATATGAAGAAAATAATAAAATATATTTTGTGTTTTTGACTCACACAAGCTGCAGATACTTGAATGAGGCCAGCTCTTTAGGGACACTGATGAACTGGTTTCCATCCAGGTAACTGCCACAGACTCAGATTAGATTAGCCTATGCTTTATATTATCACAGTAGAGGCTACACTACATAGTATAATACTGTAATATTATGGCAGAAAATTATTATACAGTCTACACCACAGTGAGGGGTCACACTCACAGTTCGGTGAGGTTGCGGGGCAGTCCTCGGGGCAGACTCTGCAGGTGCTTGTTGCTGCAGCGGACCACAGTGTCCACACAGGTGCACTGAGCAGGACACAGGGGCCCGGGGCCACACAGAGAGTCATCCACCCAGCCTGAGAGGGACAGAGGGCACAATGTACCATCATTTTAATCAGATAAAACCTCTTCTCCAGTAATGTCAAACTACTTCTACAAGTACTAGTATTTAAACACACACAAAAGCACTTCCTGAATTACCATCTTGGCACTAGGGGCTTCATTTATCAAACTCATGTACTAAACAGATAATCATTCTAAAAGTGGAGCAAAAACCCAAGGCAGTGCAGTTGTGCTCCTATGAGTTAATAAATATGCAAAACAGGAAGTCTTCACCAACATGTGGAAAATTGAGGTGGGAGCGATGCAACTTAAGTTGCTTAGCGCTGCCAGATTTATCACACCTATGAGAGTAAAAACTGCATGACATTATAGAATGTTGAAGAGACACAGGTGCAAACTTTTTATATAGGATAGATGCTGCACCAGTAGGGCATTTGATAATGATTTTAAATACTTTTAACGACCCACAAGAACACAATAACATGTTGTTTTCAAAGCAGTGGTAATAAAGTATACACTATTAACAAGTGACCCTTTGGCCCTGACTCCCACAACCTTTCCACTGAACCAGAGCACCTGGATTAATAACTGATTGATCTGAGCTCTGGTTGTTGATCACAATACAATTTTTTATGGAAAAAATTTGGAAAGCATCAATAAAATGAGAGAAACAACCATTTAAATGGTTAAAGTACTATTTGTGAGTCTGTACCATCTTCACATCTGAAGTCTGGGGTGGCGACATCCTGTAAGGGGATCTCGCGGAGGAAGGCAGGGCTTTGACAGCGAGGGTTGCCTGTGACAATTCTACGACTTCGAAGCCACGCCCCAAACCATGACAAACGACAGTCACATTTAAATGGGTTTGCCAGCAGATTTCTGTGGTAACACAACAGAGAGGAGAGGTACACACAGTAAATGTATGCAGCAATTCAAGAATAATCACAATCAAAATCATAATTTTAATGGTCGCAATTAGAAAATGACAGAAGTTGTAATAATTTAGGCAATATGATCTATTTTCTATTACATTTGTAGTGTAGACCTCAACAATGTTCTGAAATGCATTTGAGGTGATGTTTTTTGTTTATTCATATTTCTGTGTTCCCTTCAAATGTAGCACTCCTGGATGAGTTTAAAATGTTTATATTGTTAAAAAAGAAAAGGTGGTTTTCAACAGAAAGGGTGAGTATGACAAACTAAAAACAGCTTGTGACTTCTAGGTTATTTAAAATATCTTTAAAGGTATAAATACTACATGTAATTTGAGTGTCTAAAATAGTTCTATATATGACCGATGCATTATTTGTATTAAACCATAGTGCAAAGTTGGTTACTTAGTGTAGTCCCTTACAAAGTGGAGAGGTTGGGCAGGGCGTCGAAAGCCCCTGGGAGGATGGTGCTGAGCTGGTTGTCATACAGAGACAGGAGCCGGACGTGAGGGAGCCCAGTGAAGCTGCCATTGTGAATACAGCTAATCTTATTATTCCTCAGCATCCTACAAACACACCAAGACAGTGATACAGAAAACAAAATCAATGAGGAAAAAAATATGCAGAAACATATTAGATTTTTAAAAGCTCAAAGGAGTTAGTATAAAAAGGACCACTTGTGGAACAATCTGAGATTGTTATTACAAAATAATGAGTGTTGAATCTGGGGAGTTTTATAGATATTATATTAAGTAAAAATTGACTCGTTTTAGCTTTTTGTCATGATATTATGTTGTTAGCTCCTCAAAAATATTTCCAAAGTTGTCTTTTGTTTCATTCAAACATGTTTGAGTTAGTATTCTGTCAACATCTCCAATGCTCAAAATACTCTGTTCCACCTTGTGATGTCATGAAGTGGTAATTTTCAAGTTAAAATCTACCTTTACCCTTTTGTCTTAAATCAGCCAAACAATTCAACAAATTATCCAAATGATTCTAGTGAAGGTATACGGAGTGAGGTGGAGCACTTCCTGTATTAGCATCAAAAGGTGGAGATTTCTCTCAGTCTAAATATGCACGGTTTGTGTGTTAAACATGTGTGAATGAAACAAAACACAACTCCAGGAAGGTTTTTGATGAGGAAACAACATTATAACATAGCTGAATATGTGGCCCTTTAAGTTACCAAATAATAGATTTAGATATAGACATTGACAGTTAACCCTCTGCTCAATTTTACACATTTGTGTGCTTTGTTTTAGACACAATAAATTGTAGTTTGTAATTAACAAAGAGAAATATTAGTTTTCAATATAATACTGATAACATTCCTGTAATAGAGTATAACTGTAGACATAGACAAAGCATAAATAAATACATTTCTTTATAGTTCCAATATATTTTTTATATGAACTTGTAGGCTTAGCTTAAAATCTTGTCTTTAGTTTGACTTTAAAAAGGTACAATATTGTCAGTAAGTATCAGTGTAAAGTTGAAATGTGTTATACTCACAGCATGCGCAGTCCGTCCATGCCTCTGAACATGGCTCCTCTCACAGACTCCAGGTGGTTCGCTGTGAGGTGCAGCTCCACCACTGAAGAGGCGCCCTCGAACGCACCGTCCTCTATCTCTGAGATCTTATTGTTACTCAGGTTTCTGCAAAAAACACACAGTATATGTTGTTTATTTATGTATGCCTTATGCACAGACATAGACCAAGCTACTTTTCAGCTACTGTCATTGGGTAAACTAACATTTTCACATTAGCAAATTTACAAACTAATTCATCTGAATCTTTTTTTAATTTGACTTGCAAAATATTATATTTATTTCTCTTATTTGTATCACTTTTTTATGTAAACTACAGAGCAAACAAATATAAAGTTACACACATTTTCTTGAGTTGTTTGAGGCCTTTGAATGCACCAGTGGCCTCCAACACGGGGAGGTCATTATTGTTCAGACGCCTGGAGGAAAAACACGACAATTGAAAACTCAATAAAACTTTACTTTATATATACTTTATTATATACTTTTCCACTCCAAATTGTTAAATTATTAAAATTATGAATATATTAGATGTTTTAGATATTTTAAAATAAAATTAGATCATTAGATATAGATATGCATAAGATGAATTAATGAACTGGGAGACTAGATTCAAGTTCCACTTTTTCAGTCCCAAAGCCCCAAATCACACCATGAAGAAATGCAGTACGTGATGGAAAAAATGTAAAAGTCTAGTTGACTGAAACTATTGTGGATTTAATCAATTAAATGAGCATGACTTAGATTTAAACAAATATGATACTATATTGATTTGAGTCCTCACAGCTCCTCAGTGGCGGGGGGCAGGTGCTCGGGGAACTTGGTGAGTCTGAGGTTAGAACAGTCGACTACATTGGCCTCACAGCGACATTTGGACGGACACACAGGTTTACTGTTACACTCATACGTCAGACGCTTGTCATCTGAACCTAAAAGCAGTACAGACTTAACATGCATTTAAACTTTCAAATGACAAGAAAAAAATAATCAACAAAGTGTATCATTTACCTGGGATGTAATACTGCTCTTTGGCTGTTGAGAAAAGAAAAACCTTAATGAAATTCAAAGATAAAATACACAGATATTCAAGGACATGTTTCAGATAATATCTCCTTTTTCCACTTTACTCCAAAGCAGAATGACTGGTTTTACCCTGCGTCATGTAAATCTGTTTCTCAACAGCAGAGGGTGCTGCTGGTCACATATTCACAAAGACAAATTACTTTGTAGTTTTTAAACATTGTTAGTCCCAACCCACACAGCAACATTAGGATTCAAATTTTCTGCTTTATAATCTAGTGACTGCCTAAAACTGTCTCACATTCCTCATGGGGATTCTGACCCCGAGGTTTAAAAAACAGCGTTTTTTGATTTGCATAATACAAAATTTCTGGTGGAGGGTCTGCCACCTGCTTCTCTCAATAGAAATGTTATTCCTTTACCTGGAATGTTCAGTATGGCATTAAACATATTCATCTCCATGAAGAAAAGCAAATGATGCCACTAGGCAAAGTTACAGGTCAGGTCTATGGAGATCTGACACTTAAAAGTTACATGTAGATAACATATATTAACCCATACAGATCTCTTTTAAATAAGAGCTAATATCTGCAGACATTTTGGATTAATTTACACCAGAACTAATTTAGAACTAAACCAGGTCTGACCCCAATCTAAACCAGCTCTAACTCCTGTCTGATCCAGTCTCATTTGTGTCCTCTTACCGGAGCACCTAAACTTGCTGCTCTTGATCTGTGCGATGCGTTTGTTGGTGAGTCTTCGTGGACTGGCACAGCGTGCTCCACTCGTTTCTATGGGGTTGGCCCTCAAGAAGTCAGACAGCCATTTTACATGACAATCACACACGAACGGGTTCTGAGCCAGGTGACTGGGGGAGCGAAACAACACAATAACTATGGTATTGATGATAAAGTACTAACAAAATCAAGCCTACATCAGAACATACAAACTAATGTTAACCCATTCCTGAACTACAAAGTCAGATCTGAATTATTACCATTACATCATTAAACCAGTTCTGAAGACAGACTCAGGGTCACACACACTGGGTTAAAAATGTTAAGATTGTTAACACACAAAACGTCATTAAAAATCTGTTGCTTCCTATGGTGAAATGTGACTATAAGAAGGTGGGGCCTATCAGTTCTGCTGTTTTGAACAGAAAGCCAATGAAACCATTTCTAAATTAAATTCATTACTAAGTGTCAGAAATAAATATTATTCTTAACCAGGTCTAAATTTGGAATAAACCATTTCTAAACCAAACCTTACTCAGTCCAGCTGTGGCATACTAATAGTACTATGAATACTAAATGGTGGTGAGTTGAAGCTCTTTTTAGCCAAATCAGTAGGGGGTTAACCATTTCTTAACAAGCTCTAACCCAGGCTGGACCTTAACCAGGACTAATTGGGTCTCCAGATGTAGTGGGGAACATTGTCTGAATACTTGGAAGTGAGCTGAAGGTATCTCTTGCCACACTTTGACCCAAACATTAACTAGGATTAAATCAGGAGTAAAATAGTTCTAAACGAAGTGTACACAAGATCTAAACAATACATCAGGCCTAAACTAGGACTACATCAGGTCTAAACCAGGTTTAAACCATGTCTAAACCAGGTCTAAAACAGGTCTAAAACAGTTCTAAATCAGATCTAGCATAGTCAGTGGTACATACAGTGTCTGAATACTGTGCAGTGCGTTGAATGTCCCTTTGGCCACACTCTGGATCTTGTTGTCATAAAGAGAGAGCAGAGCTAGGTTCTCCAAGTCTTTAAAGGCTGTGGCCCGGACACAGTGGATCTTATTGGCATTCAACAACCTACAGGGACATAACAGTATTTTACAGTTATATATTATTATTATTAACCAGGCATATACTATATAACATATATATATATATATATAGTATATAGACATTATTGAGAAATTATCTTAACTTCACACGACAGTAAAATGCAACAACAACAAAAAAACAAAAAACAAATACAATTTCTGGTTTTATTTCATTTTTTAGTAAAACCAAAGAAATGTTACAAATAACTCCCTGAACAAAAACTAACAATACTTTTAATCATAGCCACTGGACTGGCTATAGACCTCTCCATTAAAAAGACTCAAGCAGAACACTAACAATTAGAAGTAGTAAGAAGTAATTAAGAAAAGGTTTCCATAGAATAAATGTCAAGATAAGTATTTCTATAAATAATAAAAAGTCAAAATATAAAGTTGATGAAACGTGGACTTACAGCAGCTCTAGAGACGACAGTCCATCAAACACTCCCTCAGGCAGCTCAGTGATCTTGTTCCCATATAAGACCCTGAAAGAACAGGACATAGAATGAGATAGTGAAAGGAAAATAAAACAAATCGGTGTAGTGAAATGAATAGTTCAATTTTTACTGAATGCACATAGACAGGTAGGGCAGTATGAGAACATTTCAATTTACAATCTCCTTTACAATTTACAATTTCCTTTACAGTCATATTGTAGTGACTTACAGTGAGTTGAGGGCCTTTAGTCCATGGAAAGCATCAGGTGCGATCTCTGAAATCTGGTTGTTACTCAGGTCACTAAAAAAAGAAAATCCACAAAACACAAGTTGTTTTAATATATTGGGTTTTTCAAGATGGTGTAATCTCTCATTCATTCAGGAATGGTCAAATACACAATTATGTAAGAATTAAACAACAATGATCAGTGCGTTACACTGCTTTAACAGCATGATGTACAGCAGACTACCTGTGTGGTTATACAAGAATAATGCACAGCAGTTAGGATTAGAATTCTCACTGACCATGGCATAAAAGGAGTTAGTTATGCGCTGTACTCACATCCTGCGCAGTTTCTTGTAGGAAGTGAATGCTCCTGGAGGGACAGATTTTATGCCATTCTGCTCCAGACGGCTGTGGAAAGAAGTGAATTTGGTGTAACATGAGTTTGACATAAAACAAAAACTCTTGATAAATCTGCAAACCCACATCTCTGTCATGGCTTCGGGCAGGTGCGCTGGGATGGCGGTGAGTCCCCTGCCTCGACAGTCCACAATGTTGTTGGAGCAGGTGCACATGGGAGGACAGGAGCCAGATGCCAAACTGCAGGGCTGCACAAACGCACTCACGCCCTGACCTGGACCATACACAAACATTTAAGTCTTTTCTCTTGTCCATTATGACCTGAAGAATATTTTTTTTTTAAAAACTATAACCGTTCTTGAAATTTTTACTTCTAGTAGAATACGTTGAGGTAAATGTGCATTATGGAACTTTAGTTATGGACATTAGAATGTAATTACCTTCTCAAAAACATACCTGGAGTTGTGTTTTGTTTTATTCATACATGTTTGAGTAATACTTTGTCTGTCTATATCACCAAAGTTGAAAATGCTCTGTTCCACCTTGTGATGTCATGAAGCTGCAGTTTTCATTAGCAGACATCTTTAACCTTTTGTTTAGTAAAGATTGGAAATTCCAATGTGCAAATTATAAAATCATTCTAGTGAAGGTGTATTGAGTTTAAAAACACAGTGAAGCACTTCCTTTATTAATGCATGACATCACAAGGTGGAACAGAGTTTTTCCTGTTTGATATAAGAACTAGAACCCAGAGAGAACTAGAACTAGAACCCAGAATATGCAAGGTTTGTGTCTTGTGAATGAAACAAAACACAACTCCCAGTGTATCTGAGATGTGGAAATAACATTATAACATAGATCTGTATATTTTATTACACATTATAATAAAGTATAATATAATTTTACATATTATTATAAAGTATAAAGTGGGTATAGATTTTGTTGGTAAGGTGAACAAATTGAATCGTACCAGAGCAGGCGAAGTCACTCTTTCGTAGCTCGGCCAGGTTGAGCCCCCTCAGAACAGGAGGGGAACTGCACTGAGTGAACAGACCCAAGGCGGGTCTCTGCCGTAGCCATGGAGACAGCCAGGCCATGTGACAGTCACAGCGCAGAGAGTTTGAGTGGAGGCGGCTGGGGAAATGAAGGGGGTTATGTCATTGTTATTGTTAATATTACTTTTACTATCACATATATTGCTACTTACTGACCTTATGGTAGCCCAGATTATTCAAGTGAGTTTGTCACAGCGTCATTGAATGAGTATTTCTATAGCTACTACTATTACAACTGCAGCTTCTAAACCAGTCTACTACCAATACTACTACTATGACAATTAGAAAATATCAAAAGTGTACAATGTACAAGCAGGTGATGGACTCTGCAGCTGAGATGTTGCATAGTGCAACTTTAACAGCAAAAAACCAACACACACACAAAAAAATCTATTATTTTGCTTTTAGAAAACGACTCACAAAGTGCGCAGTTTGGGCATGTGGTTGAAGCTGGACACAGGGATTGTGGTGATATTGTTGTTGTTGAGAGTCCTGGAGAGAAACGTAGAAATAGATATAAAGTAGGATTTTATTAATTACTTTACATATTTATTAATTTATTTATTTATTTACACAAAAATGTACTCACAGCACTTCCAGAGAGCGCAGAGCTCTGAAGGCTCCCTCCTCAATGCAGCTGATGTGGTTCTTATCCAACTGACTGAAAAGGAGACAAACATTCATATGTAAAAATACAAATGTTCAGTGATTTAGAAGAACATAGGAAGTAAGTTTTTCCCTCCCCGTCAGTTTGATGTTGTGAGCCTGTAGTGGTGGCACGGTACATGAGAAAAAAAACAAAAAGAAAGCGCATGTTGTGCTGATGGCACTGGTAAACTCTTTTAATGCCGCATCCTAAATTGTGGATAATTAAGCTAACATAGCATATGATGAAGTATATTTCTGAAGATTAAAGATTAAAAAGAAAAAATGACAACAAGAACCATACAAAACCGAAAACCGCAACCTTAAACTGCAATACTAACTGAACCGTGAATTTTGTGAACCCTGCCACCCCTAATAGCCTGCCATTTGTTTTTTTTATTTTACTTGCTTTGTTCACACTTCCACATTCACCACATCAAAATTGTAAGTAAACCTGAAACTAAACCCAGACTAGACGAGGACTAATCAAAGACTAGAACAGGACCAAAGCGGGTCCACATCAGGACTACAAGAGGCTGATTTTAGAACACAATAATGACAAATACCATTGTTTCAAGTTTAATATAGTTAGTGCTGTTGATTATGTTTAGAAAGAGGCATAAACATAATTGGACATTCCTGTGTAAAATATATAGAATATCTTGGCGTAATCATTACATAGAACATTCATATGAATTGTATAGTTTTGTCATGCTGCATATGTGCTGCAGCTCTACCGCTGAACCACAGAGACAGTGTGAGGTCAGAGTGAGGGTCAGTGAGTGTAGAGACAATACTGTAGTGAGACACTCACAGGTTTTTGAGGTCGATGGCTCCTCTGAACGCTCTCCGGGGAATGGCCTGGATCATGTTTTCGCTCAAGTCTCTGTAAGTACACACAAATACACACAAGAGGAAGTCAGGGTTAGGGTACAGAAGAGTGTTGAGGGAGAGTAATAACAATTCAAATATATGTGACAATTCATGTGCATTTATTGAAAACATAAAAGTATAAAATAAGATATGCTAAGATAGGATTTATTATCTCACAGTGTAGAAAATGAATCGTCCTCAACTCAAAACATGCAATACATTAGTTATACTTTATTGTCCCCATAGGGAAATGTATCCTTGCCATTTGATTTGAACCATACTTCAGTGTCACTGGGGCAACCTGTCAGGAGCAGAGCTAAGCCTGGTTAGAACTACTTTAGCTGAATGATTTTTTCTAATGAGCAAGATTTTGGCTAAATGGAGAAAACCTGGAGTTCCCATTTCACACAAATTTACACAATTTGGTCTTGCTCAAGAGCACAACAATAATGCACTTATTGATAAGAAAGCTCTGAGGACAAACTCCAAATGAGTTACGGCCAAGCTATACCTGCATACAGCTTGCAGAAATCACAAAGTCAGTTTTGTTGTGGTTGTGCATTTATTCAATTCAATGGTCAATGATCAAAAGTACATGTATCACTTTTTCACCTTCAAGGAACCACTCACCCAATCACACATATTTATTAATAAACCAGTGTACAATGACACTGGGGGGAGGTGGGTTAAGGGTCTTGCACAAGAACACAACAACAGCATTGATCTGTTGAAGCTGTAATCACATTGCCAACCTGGTGGTCAGTGGACAAACACTCTACCAACTGAGCTACTGTCAATCACCGATTGTCACTGAGCTAAAACAATACTTAGCCTGTGGAGTCACCTACTTATCTCCATAAAGCTAGATAAGATTGATGCCAAATTATGGAACATTCCAGGTACAGCAGTCTCCATGGAGACAAGAAGATGGTGGATCCTCTACCAAAAAAGTTACACAGTGCACTTTTAAACTCTCTAAAAGTGTGTTCTTCCACAACCTGACTTTTCATGAAATGATTGTACAAATTGGAGCATCCACTAAAACTACCATATCTCACCTATAGCCTATTCTATCCTATATCCTCTAGCCTATTAGTTTCTATAAGTCCATAGTGAATGTAAGTCCCTGACACTAATGAGTGGGCCATGTCTCCAGAGGCTCCATGTGCATCATTAAATCTGGACTTATCTGTTTTATCTGAGCCTAAATGTCCTGTTTCCTTCCTCTGAATCTACAGGGACCAGATTAGCTCATTCACAAAGTGCACTGGACTACAGCAGGGGCAGCACTGGGTCTCATTTGGTCACAGTTTAGACTTGTATTTATTGTAGAAAAGGTGAAGATATTGTGTACTTTAATAAGTATTTCTCTACTTTTTGTTCCTATAGTGTAATTCAACAAAGGTCCAAGTTCACCAGTCCTCTATATAAGAACTTTTAATTGTACTGCAAGTCTTAAATCCATGGCTTCAAATGAGGACCAAAAACATCGCAAAACACTTTCAGATCCTACTGTTACACATTTTGAAATGGTAACAGTCCTTAATATCAGGAAATAATGTCACTGAAACCCAACAAACTCCAGGTACTCAAAATAGTTTTACAATTACATGCATTTACTGCTCTTACTTCATGTGCTAAGCTAATTCTTTAGTCCTGAGGCAAACTGATGGAAGTGAGGAACCAGGGTAGTGTCTTACCCAAGAACACAACTTTTTTTTTTGTTCACTTGTCTCATGGCTGGAATACAATTGCTATTGATAGTTTTGGATTTGACAGATAAATTAACTTTGTTGTATGGAATAGATACATGTAGTAATAATTTTATTTATTCTTTCATTCTCATGTACTCTTATTTAAACCGAAACCATGACTCACTCCTTTCACTTCTACTTTACCCAAATCCAAACTCAGTCTCCTTTCTCTCAAAAATTAAAAATGCCTTTGCTTCTCTCTTGTCGCCATGTTTCTGGTTGCCGTGGGAAACGGAGGACGTTTTAGACGGAAGGCTCTGATTGGTCACAGCTGGACCTAAGTCTTTTGCTTCTTTCTGAGTTTAGCTGTGAGAAAAGTAAACCTTCCCAGTATTCTGAATGTCTCTTTTGGACAGTTCATGTGTTTGTACAAAAGGGTCAAATGTTAGGGACACTTTCAGATTAAACACAAATGAAAAAAAGTCTATGGGGTTGTGTAGACTGAGTGAGTGAGTTTTAAATTGACAGTGTCTTGAGATAATCAACAGAAATTTGAGAAAAAAGAAAGATGAATCGATTTGTGAGCAGAAATAGTACTCAAATGCATGTTAAAGACACATTATAATGATATAATATTAGAGGGCATGAAACAAGGCACTGCAAAACAGCTTTATAATTACAATAAAATGTACTTGTACACTGCAAAAAAGTAATACCTACAAGACTTTAACTTTGATTCAGGCTTTCTGAATCAAAGTTAAAGTCTTGTAAGCCAATCTTCCAGCCAGTAGTTGTACACCTAAATAAAGCTAACCTAAATAACCAAAGTGAAAATTCCTACTCTACAAGCAGATAATTTAGCTTGAAAAAAAAAAAAAAAAAAAAAAAAAAAAAGAAAAAAAAAAAAGAAAATGTATCTAAAATAAACAACAGATATGAAATTAAGATTAACTACTACAGTCATCCACTATGGCTACAAGTATTAATCAGTAAAACTGTCACTTGTTGACTATTGCAATAATTATAATTGTATTTTGATTGTTGTTATGGTTACACCAAATAGTTTTTAGCTGCTGCCATAGACTGTATAAAGAAGTGGACTAAGGGAGTGTGACTCTCATAGTGTTCAGCTCCAGTCAAATGAAACTCATTGAGGTTGACAGTTATAGGGGCTGATTTGAAGCTGAGTTCCATATTTGGAATTCCGACCACGAGTATCATAGTGACCAAAGAGCCAATCCAGAGCCAGGTTGTTGAAGATAATGCCTATTCCCGTCCACACCATTGGTTTTGCAGGGAGCAGGCCCTTAGCAGCAGTGTCAGTCAAACCTGTTGTTAACGCTGGGGGAGCGACCTCGGGGAAAGAAGACAAGGAGTTGTCTGTTATTAATGCTCATATCTTGATATACCGACAAAACAGCTAAATAATGAGAGCTGGTTAATATGAACATTTTAAGATTAAAATGATGAGCCTGACAGCAGGAGTTACAGAGAGAGGGCCCATGATTTTTTCAATAGAAAGAGAATTGGAACTGTGGAGCTGGAAATGTGCCCATGCTTACTTCCTATTTGGAACGTGGCAGCTAGCGGGTTACCTATGGTTGCAGCCCTAATGTTAACTGTCAAACACACATTTGATTTGTGAAGAAGTTGGATAGAGTGAGTGTCTATTTTGTTTTGTATGAAACAGCACAAATAAGCCTACTAAGAATAAGACAATATTCTTAGTCTTATTATGGGAAACTCCTCCTGGTTGGTAGGTAACAGGAAGTGTAAACTCTGTGACCCCAGGGAAAAGGTCATGACCTCAGTGACCCTGAGCTCTGTGTTGTTTACAGACTTCACTCTTCAACAAGACAGTGTATTGTTGTGTTTACAATTAAACACCAGTAAACAGCACAACAACATGTATAAATCCAAACAACCAAAGTGACTACACAGCGCAAACTAGTTAGGCCAACTTAATCATTGAACTAACCATCCAAACAAAGAGGAATAGGCATGGGATGATATTCAAAATTTTGTGTAACAATTATCAAGAACAAAATAATTGCAATTAACAACACTATCACAATAATTATTAAAACATCTATTAAACTAAACTGACTTTTCTGAACTTTTGACCATGTTATAATTGTTTCCCCATCACCAATTACTTACCTGAAATTTGGAGTGAATCGTGCCTGCAACCTTTAGTCTCTTATTTTCAACATGCTATTCTGACGATCAACTCCCGTTTTCACCATCACCAGTCTACGCCTACTGCTCTGTACTTACTTTGTTCTTCAGTTTTATTTTCTTAATCAGTTATACGCGCAGGAATCTGCAGTGTTGTGTGGTCATTTTGGTACAAATGAAAAAAAAATGCAGCTGGCTAGTGTGATGTGCATCTATCCTTAGGACATTTAAGGCAGCATTGGCTCCCATTGGGCACTGCAGTTTTCTAATGCAGAAGTCAGAGGATTTAAAAAAAAAAAAAAATTAAGCTGCTTTACATCAATATTGTTATTTAAATCTCTAAATTATAACATAATGATCCATGAATGTCACAGATTATAACTATATAGCAGACAAGAGCATAATATGTCTTCTTTAAATGTTTTTGCCAGATGGATTGCCTCAGTATTTTCTGTATATTGTGATCGGGATAATGCCCTCAAAACCAGCCTATAATGAAAAATTAAAATTCACAGATTGGTAGTAACTCTTTATAGAACAGACAATGGCTTCTCTCCTTACTGATACTGTGCTTTTGTGTTGGTTTTTGCAGTTATAATTGGTCTGTTCTCAGCAGGTTGTTGGATGATAGTATCTGTGTCCAGTTTTTCTCTCTCTGCTCTAGTGTCCTGCGGGGAAACCACACACAGGAGCTTTGGCACGCTCCTCTCTCTCTTTTACTCGCACTCTCTATCTCTCCATTTGTCCCTCTCTCCTCTCTCTACCCCATCTTTTCATGTATCTCTCTCTCTCCCTCCTCACTCTTCCCCCCTCTCTCCCTCCTCTCCCAAACCTTTTCACACCCCTAAATCTTATCTGGTCCCGCTCTCCCCTCTCACTTTTTTCTCTCCAATCCTCCCTTGTTCTTTCTTTACCTACCCCCTCTCTCTTCTCTCCTTTTTCCTCCATCCATCCCCTCCCTCTCCCCCTTCTCCCACATCTCTTTACACCCCTCAGTCTTTTCCCTTTCCCCCCTCTCTCTCTTTCCATCTCCTACAACCTTCAGTCTCTTCTCCCTCTCCTTCCCTCTCAGGTCCCAAACGTCTCCCTCTTCACACACTCTCCCCCTCTATCCCTCCCCCATCTCTTCCTCTTCTTATCTCTCTCACTGTCTCTCACCTCTCTTCCCCCTTTTGTCTCTCTTGCTCTCCTCTCTCTCTCACCTCCCCTGCCTCCCCTTTCTCTCCCGTTTCTCCCACTTTCCCCTTCCTCCTCCTCTCCTCTTTCTCTCTCCCCCTTCCTTCCCCTCTTCACACCGTCCGTCTTAGTGCTATACTGTCACGTCCCGCTGCATCATTTTCCATTCTCAGGTTTTGGAGGGAGTCATTTGTGAGGCTCCCGCAGAGAGGAAACGTCGCTCTGAGACAAACACAAGATCAGCAGCAAATTCAGCCAATGATATCACATACTCCCTATCGCTCTGTTTTTTTTTTTTCCTTTTTTACAAGTCACTGCTTTTTGCATTATTCATATCAGATACTTTAACATAACCACTGTTAAGTTCATGCTGTATATTTTGTGTTCAGATTTAGTTTCAAAAGGAGGGCTATGCAATTAACTGAAATATGATCTATCTATCCATCCATCAATCAAACCTCAGAGAAAGAAGGCGCCTGATGTGTCTGTTATTAATGTTCATATCTAGATTTACAGACTAAATTGCGAAATAAACCCCAGGATCATGTAGTTGGTTAATGCAAACAAAATGACAAGAATAGAATATAATAATAGTTCAATAGAAACAGAATTGGAACCAAAGGAGCCAGAAGGGTGCCCATACTCACTTCCTATTGGGAACATGGCAGCTTTGTTTATATATGTAGGCTATAGTCTACTAGCCAGGCTGGCGCCACCTAGTGCCTCTGCTCAATTTCATTTCTCTCCAGCGACTACGTCAGGAATCGGAATACCCTAGATGGGTATTCAGCAAAATCAGCGAAGAGCCATACATTCTGTGTTGTCAATGATTCCCAAGATCAAGGATTTAAAGTCGGTATAAAGACAGTATTTGGTGAATTTTATCAAAGGGAAAGACATTATTGCCCTGATTCCAAAAGGATCTGGGAAAATCTTAATATACCAGTTAGCCCCATTAGCGGTGCATTACATACGTCATGATCAAATAGCAGCGATTGGTTAAATTTAAAAAAGTACCTGCCTACTGTCGAGCGAATGAATTCTAATACTGTGAGGTCAGACGGTTTCTATGAAGTGAAACCGGCTTATGAATCAGGCTAATAGTCTGCATCTAATCCTCAAATACTAAATGTACATGGTTTGAAGTAGAGTTGAGATTGTTTTCAGGTAAATACACACATTAAAAATTTTTTATATTTTAGGAACGCCAATAACCAAAAAAGGGCATTCTATATCTCTATCTATTAATCCTGATATTGTTTTGTATTTATTGCTATCTTAAACTGTGCTGGTTTAGTACTTGTTGAGTTCTTAGTCAGATCTGCATTGGCTTCTAAACTGTCTACTCTAAATAATATGTTCAAAGTTCTGATTTAGACATATTGGTCCTTATATAGTCCTGGTTTTAGTGCTAGTTTAGACTTAAGGAATCTTAGTTTAGTCCTAGTTGAGTTCTGGTTCAGACCTGGATTACCTTTTATATCTCAATGTTTAAAGTCCTTCTCCTCTGAGCGCTCGTCCTGCTGCAGTCTCCTCCTGAACAAAAGCTCTTTTTTTATAGTGAAATAAAAGCTCCGCTGGGATTGACTCAAAGCGCTTAGAGCCTGTGGGACCAGCTCCACTGTCTACTCTGCTCCAGGCAAAATCAACTCACCTCCAGATTCAGAATACACGCTCACTGAGATCTATATTACTTCCATACAAAGACCTGTTTACCATACGATAATTTTATAGTGGAATAAAGGCCTAATAATATACAACCAATATACATCATCAAAATCAGATAGCTCAATAATTAGACCAGATTTTTGGTATGTATTGCACAAAAGAAATGTGATAATCAAAAACTCCAGTTAATTTGTGGATTGTAAGAATAACTGGTGTCTTTGGAAAATCAGATAATGGTCCTTTTTGATGTCCATGTAAATATAGCCATGGTCAAACAAAGATTTATACACGTTGGAGTAGTTCATAAAGCAAGATTAAGCCAAAGCCTGCCTTATTTGGGCAATCCAGGCTCATCAAATCCACAATTCCGTTCCATTTTAGATTTGTCTCTAACAGTGTCCAAAGAAACATTTTAATCAAAAGTATTAGCACGTGCATCCCCTTATCCGTGTTAGATCACTTTCATCTTATGTCTTACTCATCAAAAAGACACAAATTATATACAAACCTAAAGCCATTATTTTATAAAAATTATCTTGCACCCGTACTTGTGTCATACTTCTATCATGCTCTTTAGGATCATTGTTAATCATTTCAAATACTGAAGCACTTATAGGGCTCTATCTTGGTGCAATTGTTAATGGGGGGGCATGTCCAGGTGGGGCTGTACTTGTTTGCTGGAGGCTGGAGTGGGACAGGTACACATATGGGGATGGCATTTGAACTAATCTGTGAATGCTGTGGCATTTAAAATCACTGCCAGTGTCTGCAATCTTTGGTGGGGAAGGGTCTCGCCCGGAGAGTAAATCAGTATAGGATCGCCATTGCATCTCTTGCTGACTGCTTGCATTTTTGTCTCACAGCATTGCAGGTGTCCACTGCATTTGGTCCCAAAGAGGCCAGCAAATTATGGAATATGGTTATTGTCATATAAATGCATGTGTATAAACGTAGAAGGAGTTGCCACGCCATGTGCAGTACCCTGCAGACAGGGTAAGAAAACACACTTGAGGATAGTGCTGTAAACGGACTCATGTGAATGAGCAGCTTTTGTACAGATCCAGATCAAAACAAATCATGGCCGTGTGAGGCGGGGGTGCTGGTGAGAGCAGCCCTCAACCAAACTGTAGAGCAATGCTAAGTCGATGCATGGAGTGGGTGCAGGACAGTACTCTGCTGCGGGAGGGCATGAGCACGGCACACGCATCATATATTTAAAAATCAAAGAAGGTTTTTTTATGCATTGAATATGTAACACATAACGTTTTACAATAGACTGGTACGATATTTATTTTTATGATGCTGGCAATTCACTAAACATGCCAGACCACACCCTCAGTCTGCTCCGCTCCACCTGATATTTAGGCACAGCACACCTCTTGTTTAGAGCTCCACACTTGTGCTCGCGCAAAGACCAGAGGCAAGATATGGCCCATAAAATAGGCTTATAAGTGCTGTGACATTGTTTTTGCGCTGGTTTGGAGTCTGTTTCAGTGGAGGTTCAGTGGATTCTGGCTCATACATCACAGCTGTCTGTGCCTCCTCTTTCTCTAACTCCCATCAAAGTGCACCCATGTAAGGGATTTGATTGGCTAATTCTCGTTATACGTGAAGAATTCTGTTACAGCTTTACATTTACGCACAGCAGGACAAGCTCCACACGTGCACCAGGAAGGGGTCGAGCAACTTCTTTTGCGGCATTAACTAGGCTATGTGCTCAGCCTACTTTCTGCCAACAGAGTGACCAAGAGAGTAGGAGAGAGGTCGCCTCTTTCCCCTCTCTCCTGGGTTCTGAAATCTCAAATCAAAACTATTGTCCAATGTCCATGCACGCTATGCCTCCTCTCTTAATTAGTCAAATAATAAAAAACAACAACTGCGGCACATTTTAAGATCATTTTCAGGTATGTCATTGCTCCACTGATCTGGCCTTCCCAGAGTCACCGGAAGCACAGTGGCTCTGTACCTGATTTCTACTGTCTTAAATGTGAAAAAGAAAAGTAGTTTTAGTAAATTTTACAGCTTGTAGCGGTCCAGCATTTCAAGCATGTACATACACAGTACTGAACATTTATTTTCTATTGTCATTTTGCGGTCATTGTATTATAATGCAATGTGACTGCTTCTGTGTAATAAATTAACTAAAACTACACCTTAGTTGTTCAAGTGTTCAAAGAGCATATACAATCACTTAGTTACTCACAGTCTGGATAGGGCTTCATTCTTCTGAAACAGCAGCTCAGGGATTTGTGTCAGACGGTTCCTGTTTATTCGACTGTAAAAGGACAAAATCAAGTTAAAAACTGTCATAATAAATACAAATTTAAAAATTGAATAACAGGCACTTACAGTCTCTCCAGCTCTTTCAGATCGTCAAAGGCCCCTCGTTCCACATTAGTGATCTGGTTCTCCATCAAATGTCTACAACACAGAATCAATACACAAGTTATGGTACCACTTTATAATAACTACAACTTAATTAGCCTTAATAAAGCATGAATAAAGATTTAATTAAGGGTCCTATATTACACATAATTGACTCTAATGGATTGAGCTTTAAGTTATGTTATAATGTTGTTACCTCCTCAAAAACATACCTGGAGTTGCGTTCTGTTTCACTCACATATGAGGGAGTAACCATTTATTATTAGTAGTCTCTTAAACCTTTTAATTTTGGATATTGGCAATTCCAGGGCTGAAATTATACAAATGATTCTAGTAAAAGTAGAGCAGAATTTATATGCTAAATATACGTAAATGAAAGATTACAAAACTAGTATGTTTTTGATGAGGAAACAACATTAAAATGTCTCAGAAAAAGCATAATATGGGCCCTTTAATAATTAATACATTGGTGTGGTTACTAAAAAGTGCTATCCAGTTTAAAAGTAACATCACTGACAGTTTTAATTTTATCCCTTCATGTTAGGAAACAGTGGTGCAATAGGACAGTGTGTCTCGGGCCTAGTGAGCATACTGCCATTGTGTCCCTTGGCAAGACACTATGCCCTCATTTAAAAAAACTTGATAACTGTTTTGTAGAACTTTAACAAGTACATACAAGTGTTACATTAATGTCTACATTTTTTTTCAAATACAAAAAAATGTATTTGTAAATTCTATACAATTATTTTAAAACGTTTAGTTTTTGCTGATATTAATACAACAATTTTCATCTGTGTTTGAATGTACTGGATATAGCAAAAACTAGGTCTAATGTTTATTTTTTAACATTTAAAGGTGCACAGTGTAACTTTTTGGTTGGGGATCCATCAATTGCTTGGTTCTATGGACATGTCTGGAATGTTCCACAGTATGACATTAAACAGCTCTACCTTATATTTATTCAATTACAGGTGGTTGTGTAGCTCAAAAATAGCTAAAAAACAACAACAAAAAAAACAAAACAAAAAAAACAGGCGTTCTGACTGTGAGCGAGCTTGCCTCTGCACAGATCTGATCCATAACTTGGTCTGGTTTGGTCTCCATGAAGATAGAAAGGTTTAATACCATACTGCGAAACAAAGAATGTGATGGACCCTCCACCAGAAAAGTTACACAAAGCACCTTTAAACCAGAATTCTTCATTCTTGTCCACTTTATTCCTCATGGACAGATAACCACTTATAGACTTCAAGGAGTCCCCATTGGCCACTATTATAACATAAAGCACATTTTCTGCACTTAATGAAAAGACTCGTCAGACAGGCACACAGTCGCTGGGAGCAGTACATTAGCCCTGCCTGATCCGTGACAGCTGCCATCATGTGAAATTAACTCCACAATGAGGCGAGACTAAACCAGACACGATGCTGCGTCCCTCGCCGCTAATTAAACAACATTAATCCAATTAGACCTAAGCACAAAGGCCCAGCCGAGAGACACTCCAAAGGAGGAGGAGAGGAGGCTGTAGGCTAACGGTGGCTAACGTTAATCCCAGCCGCCAGATGTGATTAGCCTGTGTTTCCAGGTCAAAGGTCACAGTTAAATCTTGTCCCAGATGTATTGTTAAAAGGATGTTGTACAAGACAGTGAAGGCCAACAGGGTGGAGAAACTGGATTTCTGGTACAAGCAGCATCCATTAGTCGTAGTAGTGTAAATACTATTAATACCATTATTGTGTCCCTGGGCAAGACACTTTCCTCAAATTGCCTAAACAAAGGTAGTGTGTAATTATCCTCTATGTTCTTAGATAGCAGGTCAGAGTGAATGACAAATACATGTATTCAGACTTGCAACTTAAAGTTGCACTTTCTAATATTCTGAGGGGGGCCTGCCACCGGCATGTCTCCATTGAAAAGTTAATACTATAGAGGTCTCCAACCTTTTTCCTTTACATAATGAAAATGCCAGAGAGCTACTAGTTGTAGCAGTCACAAAAAAATGAGTATATATAAGCCTTATATATTAGTTAGATGCGTATAAAACATAAACCATTATCCATTTATTAGTGTACAGTGCTAAGAGGCATTTATTTAATCAAATTTTACTTATTCAGCATTATACATGTAGAAAGGGATTCAGAAATCTCTTGGTGAGCTATTTGGAAAGGGGTGAAGAGCTACCGGTAGCTCCAGGGTGGAGACCCCTGGACTATAATAATCACATTTTTTTTTTCAGATATACCTTAAAAAAAACATTGAATGCATTCTTACTGTGAGTGGGCTCACCTTTCCACAGACCTGACTTGTAACTTCACCTAGTAGCAACACTAGCAGTTGGCGAACTCTTCCTTAACAGTTACATAGAGCACCTATAAGACTGAAGTCACTTACAGCACTCTGAGGTGTTTGAGTCCAGAGAAGTCAAACTTGGTGATGACTGTCAGGTTGTTCCCGTTCAGATCTCTGAAAAACAACACAGTCAGGAACAGACGTTTAGTTTAAGTGAAATGTGTGAAATGTGCTAAAACGTTTTAGCACTGAAAATAAACTAATGAAATACAATCAGAATGCATATCAGCAAGAGAATTTACAGAAAGCCCCAAACAATCTGAGAATCAAACCTTGGATCTTTTTGTTGTGAGTTGAGAAAGTATTGTTTCTTGTAATTATTCAAGGCATTTAACAGAAATATAAAGCCAAAGTTCACCTGTTGTGTGATGTTAAAGACAGATAAAACAAGGGCTATGGGCGAGGCTTAACCCAGTGACCTCAAGACACGGTTTGATTGACAGCAGTGAAAAGGATGATGTCATGGTTCCCACGGGTCTCCCACAGCGACAGGTAAATGGACACTAGTGTGTCCATTGAATGACAATGACATTTTAAGCAAAAAATATAAAATAAGCCAACCTTTTTCTTTGCTTATTTTAGAGGTCCATTATGTAACTTTTCTGGAGGTGGATCAGCCACATAATGTTATTCCTATGTTCCAACAAATAGCATTAAATTATAACCTATGATCTCTCTCCATTGAGCCCAAAAACACCCAAAACTGAATACATATATGTTAGAGAAGTTTAACACTGTAGAAAATTCTAGGCAAAGCAATAAAATCTCCATGGAAACAACCAGGTGGCGGACGCCCCAACAGAAAAGTAAGGCAACACAGTGCACTTTCAAGCAATTTCAAATATCCAATATTTATTAACATTGTAATAAGTAATTTAAAATGCACTGGTTATAGTTATGGTTCCAGCATGTGGTTAAACAAGGTTCATAGTTGTAAATCTCAAATAAATATAATTATTTTCATGCTTTTAAATGTGGTAAAATATGGGTTGTTCTAATAACAAAAGCATAACATGTGCACATAGATACACAATCATTCATACTAGTAGTCTTAATGTTGCACATTCGGTTATTGAACAGGTTACAAAAACACGCTAAATTGATCATTATTAACTCAGAGAAAAAAACTCCACTAAAAATAAACCATTGATTTTCTATTTCTCCCTCTGCACTGTCGCCGTGGAGATGTACAAACTGTGTGGATCATGTTTCAGATACAGTAAAAGGCGGATGGTGCTGACCTTGGCCTGTCCTTTGAACAGAATAGAGTCCTCATACGTATGTGAACCGGAGCCAGGGACACATCTGCAGACGCCATTGTTGTCTTTGTCACAGGTTTGAAAAAGTCCAGCCCAACACAGAGGACAGTCATTTGTTCACGTCTAATAGGGACAAAACCACCAGGCGTTTCCCCGGGCGACCATGAGTTATAGATGAGACCAGCGTAAGTAGTTAAAGGTGCACTATGCGACTTTTCCGGCACGACAGTTTTGCCTGAAATTTCCATAGCTTTTTTTGTTAGTGTTAAAGATATTTCTATGTCAGGATGGTTTGTGCCATATTGAAGAACATTCCAGACAAAGCAATAATATCGCTATGGAGACATGCCGCTTTACCACAAAAGTTACATAATGCATCTTTAAATGAAATAGTGCAAATAAGACTCAATAAATAATCCTGATCCAAAAAAGATAATCTGAATACTAAGGAACAATAAAACAAAACTAAAACTGAAAAACTATTTTTGTTTGGCAATTAGTGACAGGACTTCTGGCTCCTTTGTGGGAGTCTTTTAGATATATTCACTTCAAAGAGCCATTCAAAATGCTGGCTCTTTTAGTATTTATTTATATGATAGAAGCCAACATGAGAACTCATTTTATCTACAAACTAATCAGAGAGAAAAAGGCTAGGGTTTATTTAAAATGGTTCAAACTGAGAGCGGGAGTGTGTTTATCCTTTGAAATGATGAAAAATATGTTTTTTGTACACAAAGCTCTCGTGTTGCCTACTCTACTTCTATGCTGTCTCTTGTGTTGGTTCAGTTAAAATCAGTATAAAAATGCGTAAAAAGTAGAAAGAAAAAGATTAAGTTCTTTTAAAAAATGAGACCCGATTCCAATAGTTCCCACTAAGGAAAGATTCAAAAGAGCCGACTCACTACTGGTAACTTCTTAGTTGTTACAGGTAATGTAGTATGTCTATCTTTCTCATTTCAGCATCCATTAGTCTCTCACTCCTCCTCCCTTTCCTCTCTTTCTCTCCATCCTCCCCTCTCTAGCCACCCTGCATCCTCGAACCATTCCCTTCTCTCCCTTCCCCAGTCTCTCACTCTTCCTTCCTCTCCCTCTCTCTCCTCTCATCATTCTGTCCTTCAGCAGACCCCCCCTCCCTCCTCTGCCTCCTCTCCCTCTATCCCTCATTGCAGGCTGTTTTGAAGAGCTTGTGGTTTTAATGAGCTGTTGTTTGTAAGAGTCACCACTCGAGTGCGGGCTGACCCTTGACCTCTGCACACGGCACTAAACCAATTATCCATGCCTCGTCTCCGCAGCACAAAACTGCAGGCCAGAGGAAGGAGGGAAAGACGTTACTGTGCTGGTACAGAAATACTGCAATACAACTGGAACTGATAGCAACAAGAAGTACTCTCAGAGAAGGCCACGATTAACAGTTAGGGAAACAAATATAGTTTTTAAGTAGGGATGCATCAATACAATACTGGCATTAGATACTGGAGCTGATATTGACATTTTTCATGGATCAGTTTCAAAATATCGGTTCAATCGATCCCATTTTAGTCTATAAACTAGTGTAAAAACACTATTTGTTAGCCCCAAATGTCTCTCAATATTAACCTTGCATTTTTCAAAGCTGTATCATGGTTACTTTAAATGATTTTCAGGCTTAGTATATATCAAGTGTACCTTTCTTTGCACTAGTGGGGAAATTTTTTCATAGTTCCAGTGTAGTATTAGGCCTATGTAATGACATTTGAGTTGTAGATGGTCCATTAATTAACTACTGTACTGACTACTGTAGTGTTTCATTGAACTGTTTATATATTACTGACCACATTATGTTTAAGAGTAAAAATTTTGGCATTTCAAAACTGAGCTGATTTCTGCCTGCCTCTCTACGATACTTCACCATAAATGTCATCAAAACAAACCAGTTCACCTAGCAAACAGAACATTTAAAATATGTGGTGACTAAAATGCCGATAAAGTACATGTCTAAGTGTTTTTGAAAATCAATTCAAAGAGCAATATAAGTACAGGGCAGTGGGGTGGGTGAAAACAGGAATTTTCAGAACAATAGCGCCTCAAATGCAGGACAATAGAGATTACTCAAACATGCATGAATCAGTCAAAAACAACTTTGAGTTAATGATGAGGGGAGACCATTATAACATGGTTAAAAGCTCTTGACATTTGAGAACTAAAAGCAAGTGAACATAAAACACATGCAGCAATGATATCCAAACTTCAACAGCAGATGAAGCAGTGAGAGCACTGGAGCTGAATGGTATATGAATGAAATATGTCATTGTCATTTTCTGACAAACACATAATTTGCGACTTTTGTCTTTTGTTCATTTCTTTAAACTTGTCCAGAAGTATTGACATAAAGAATCACATTTCAGAACATGTTTGTACAAATCTAAACTACAGGATTAGCAGATTATTATGCAAAACAAGACAGGATGTTTTGCTGTTTATGGAGGAAGTTATGGCATTTAAAAACATGCAGCAATTTTCTAACTATTTAGAGTTGCAAGATTAATCACAGTAGTCAAATCAAGAGTGAATTATGATTAAATAAACTTGCAAAGACTTTTGCTTGACTAAATACCAAGATTTAGATGACAAATTTTGCCTAAAAAATTGTTGTGGACTAAACTGTACAAATAATCACTTTCTAGCGCTTTGTCCACATCTTTATATAAACCATAATGTTCTCTCATCTCCTCCATTGTCCCCTGACAATTTCTCTCTCTGTTTTATTTGCTGAGAGCTGCTCTGCCCCTCATCACTGCACTAGGACGTGCACTAATATTAGAAACAGCAGGTAGAGGGGGTCTCAAGACTCTTTGTTAAAAGGATGTTTTGTAAGATTCTTTTTTTTTTTCTGCACACACACAATAAAATAATAACTAATACTGCAATTGTTTGAGAAACTGCAGGCAATTTATTTATGGTTGTCATAAGTCAAAAATTGACTCTTGTGAGCTTTAAACCATGTTGTTACCTGGAGTTGTGTTTTGTTTCATTCACATATGTTTGCATTACCCTTTATTATTAGGCTGTCTACATCTCCAAAATTCCAGGACTGAAATTATTCAAATGATTCTAGTGAGGGAGTATGGAGTTTAAAAACACAGTGGAGCACTTCCTACATTACCACATGACAAAAAACGGTGGAACAGACTGTCTCAGTTTGGGAGAAGAACTCAGTCTAAATCTGCAGAAATTGTGTGTCGAACATGCATGAATGAAACAAAACACAAGTGCAGTTCTGTTTTTGGTGAGGACACAACATTATCACATAGATCGGAGAATAGTGTAATATGGGCCCTTTAGCGTAATATGGGACATAGAAATGCAAAAGGGAAGGGTTGAGAATCTAAAATGAAACTTAAGACAAAATTTCACACAAATATTCATCATCATTTTACGAGTTATAGAAAAAATGTCAACCTGTACTAAAGTAGTTGTATTTTTATGCTGACAACCAATGCCACTGATGTTCCAATTCCATTTTAACTCACTATGCACATCTCACGCAACAGAAGGACAAACTAAGAATGACACATCAGAGAGATGATACATGAAAGCCTCTCACAATATTAACAATTCAACAATGAACAAAATTACTTCCAATGTATTGTCCATTCCTACAGATACCTTGCAGTTGATTTCACCAACATTCCTTGGGGGTGTGATGCTAATGTGGGCGCTGCTCTCTCTGAGTCTTTGGTAGATTTCAACTTATTTTAACACAAGACCAGCAACAGGTGGCCTATTTGGAACTAGTGAGCTGATTTGTGTTGTTAAATAAGTCTCTCTCAAAAATGATACATTAGTCCCTCTCACCTTTTTGTGTAAAATCAATCAACTAAACAGGACCATAAACGCTCGTATTGATCACAGACTCCATTTTATCATTTCTGATGAGTTTTTCAGACAATCCTAAAACTTTTTGGTAATCATTGCTTATGTGTGCATTGTGTCACCATGGTGACTGCTGAACATTCCACTGTATGCATACGGGACACCCCCAGTGTGATGTCAGTGCAAAGTATCAATAGGACATTACACAACAAATA
Source organism: Boleophthalmus pectinirostris (assembly GCF_026225935.1). Taxonomy (NCBI): domain Eukaryota; kingdom Metazoa; phylum Chordata; class Actinopteri; order Gobiiformes; family Gobiidae; genus Boleophthalmus; species Boleophthalmus pectinirostris. The sequence continues at coordinate 13,462,643 of NW_026571190.1, read as the reverse complement.
GACTGTCACAGAGTTCAATTAAGAACAGACTGAATTTATGATTACTCTGGTTTACAGAATGTCAGATTTTGTTTACAGATTTTCACTCCTTGAAATTATTGGTAAATTAGTCTATATTAAGATATATTACATGACGGATCTTACATGACATTAACATTTGGAGATTTAAAAACAATAGTGTAATTTTTTAAGTTTATTACTTTAAGTAGGGATGTATGATCTGGGAAAAATATCTCAGGACAATTTCAGTTCAAAGATTACATTTTATTCACGACCAGAGGATATGACAAAAAAAATTAACTGACAAACTAATACAAGAATCACATTTCAGAACATATATGTACAGATCTAAAGGGTTAGCTGTTTTATACAGAATAAGATAAGATGTATTATTGTTTGTGGAGGGAATCATACTACAAATATTGCATACTTTGCATTTTGCCAACTGCGTCCATTCAAATTGTGATTTTAATTCAATTGTGGCTAATCGTGCATCCCTACTGTCAAACACTTTTAAATCATGTTTCAAATAATCCTAAAGTGGATGTAGTCTTTGCCCCTCTCCTGTCAGGACACATCACTGATTCTTCATTTACTGTTTCAGAGCTCACTCTCTCCTCTTTCTCTCTCTCCCTCCTCTGCCTCTCTTCTTTCTCTCTCCTCTTGCTCTCCCTTCCTCTTTCCCTTCTCTCTCTCTCACTCTCTATTAGATTTAATACACGAGCAGCCGGTTGCACTAACCTCAAAGGGACCAACCTCGTATCATTTTTACTTGAAAATAATCACCACTGTCTCAGAGTCTGTTTTCTCAATCCATGTTTTCTGTCTGAGCTGTAGTATTCACAGTATCCAAGAGTTACCACAACCTTGACCAAACACTCTCATGGTTTAGACATAAATTCATGAGAAGAAGTAACAGTCCATTTTTGCACCAGCTGGGGTCATTCTGGGTCAGGCATAATATATGGACAAGTAAAGTGTGTGAGGGAGAAGTGAAAACAAGGAGAAAAGATCCTTAGTCCTTCGTCTACTGTTTTGTCAATGGGCAAGACACTTCACCAAATGGTAAAGGGTGATTGTCACTGGTGGGGACAAGAAAGACAGTCAGCAGCCAAGTCTACGAAGCTATAATCTATGACATGCATTGATCATAATGTTATCATTTGGACATTTTAAATCACAATATTCATCTAAAACAAATGAATCAATAAAACATGTTTGCTGACTTCTGCATTAGAAATATGGTGTCTTGAAAATAAACTATTAAAGATTGCTCAAACATGCACAAATCACTCCAAATACAACTTCTAGAGAGTAAATTGTGAAAGGAAACAACTATAACAGTTAAAAGTTCTAAAAGGTTGATTAATAGGTCTGCTTTAAACTTATCTACCTCCACATAGACAAGCAGGTGGGGCTTACAGGTCAGGTCTGTGAAGAGGCGACCCCTGCTCAGAGTAAGAATGCATGTAAAATTATATGGAACATGACCTGCAATTAATTTTGATTGTCATGCCATTTTGATTACATTCCCGGTTTCCAATTTTCAAATCCAGACAATTTAGAGGAAGACTAAAGTATAAATGGCTAAACTAGTAAAGTAAAATCGAGTATTTCAAAATATGTTTATGAAGATCTGAACTATAAGGTAAGTCTATATATTATTGTTAGTATGGGACATTACTTAATTTGACCTCAGTTTTAGCCTTTTTGCTTGGCTCACTGTGACCATTCAAATTCCAATTTCTATTTGGAAACTGCACCAAATGAAAGTTCTCCCAACAGAGCTGTATTGTTGTGAGGTATAGTCCATATAAACTCCTCGCCCTCCTCTTGCTCCCTGATCCTCTCCACTGCTCAAATATCATCTCCTCTGTAGCCGAGGGGCAGCCATTTTTCATGTCGCCATGACAATGTAACTATGCTTTTTTTTTTCTTTATTCGTTTGAGCGCTGCCACAGTTAGCTTGATAAATGGGAATGCAATGGCCACAGTGTCCCTGGGAACACTCTTATACACATTCCAGATCACTTTACATGCTAATTACCCACCAGCCCCCTGTACAAATATGGCTGCTCATATGTGTTGTTATGGTAGAGGTTAAGAGGTCAAAAGGGGGCTAAACGCTCCACTCAAATTATTTCTGGTTTGACCTCTAGAGGCAGTAGTGACATTTACATAGACATACAGGGCAAATATAGAGCCACAGAGAGACTGTTTAATCTCAGAGTGCAGCAATGTGAGGGAGAGAACGGGTGAAAGGTGGGTTAAGAAGCCAAAAGTGTTCAAAGTAAAGTCAAAGTAACGCCACAGTTACCAAAGAAGAAAGTATTTTTTAAATCAGAATGAATAGCATTTGTGTATCGCGGAGAACAAGCGAGCTAGTTGCGTCATTATTGTTGTCAATGCTACAATTCTAAAATTTCAAACTCACAAACTTGAAATACTAACTTTCAAACGTAATAGGCTACTTTCTTAAACAATATCATGTGGTCTTATATAGATCCGAGATCCTAGCTCAAGATCCTTCTGAAACTATTCAGCAATGGTATTATTTTGTATTGTTGTTGCGTTTTTAGTCAAGTGTGATGGATGAATTTAACAAATTGTTTAAGGAACAAACCTACTCTGCACTGGAGCACTGTAACACTTTATTTGTATTTTGTAATTGTGTTTTTATACGTGTTTATTGCACATAATGTGGATGAATGAAATGTGAAATGTGGGACCTGCCTCTCAAAGCTGCAAAACTAATTTACCTACAGGTACGAATAAAGCAACATAACCTAACCTAGTGGAGGTATGTGAGAATCTGCATACAGATGTTCGCTTTAATTTCCCATTGCAAAAAAATTTGCTTCTGCATTTGACGCATTATATAAATGATTGAACCAGAATCCTGAATCTATATTAATAATAATATTATTATAATAATAATAATATTTCTTTCCTCTCAAAAACAAAATAAAAATATCTTTTATTATTCACTTCATCAAAATAAACAATACAGACTTTCAATTATTGTTATTTAGCACATAAATAGTCCAATTTCTTCCTTGAAAGTCTGAACTCTGCTCCAAACTACATGACAGAGCACTGCCTTCAGACCTCTAGATTAAAATCACCCAAGCAGATCATTGACAATTAGGCACCGATTCTCAATCTCTATTAAAACGTGATCAACACAGCTCATCTGTGCGTCCCTCTGTAGTGTTCCAGGTCACGGCGCTGTCTCAGTTTCTCTAAATGTCAAAGTCACTGAACTCAAATCATCTGCAGGTTTATGAAGCGAGATACTGCCCTGATCCATCAAGACACATGTGGGTCCTCCTCATATCTGCACTGTTTCCACTCTATTTCACCAATGCTTCAGAGAGAGGGGAGGAGGAGAGTGCAAGAAAAGAAACAGGAAGAGAGAAAGAGAGAGAAAAAAATAGAAAAGTGAGAGAAAGAAACAGAAAAGAGAGAAAGAGTGAGAGGAACGGCCGGAGGAGAGAAGAGGACAAGAGGGTAAAGTAGGAGAGGGAGAAAGAAAGGAGAGAGGCAAGGAGGAGAGGGGGAGAGAGCAAGAGATGCTGGGTGGTAGAAAAGATAGAGAGAGAAGAGGAGAGTAACAAAATTGAGCAAAATAGAAGAGTGGGAGTGGGGAAAGACGACAGCAAAGACAGAGGGGGAGGCAAAGAGAGAAAAATGAAAGAGAGGGATAGAAAGATTGAGAGAAAGGGAGGGAGGAGAGAGAAAGTCCACACTACGGGAACTCGATTGAGGCGGATGAGGTTTCTGAAAAAAATCATTAATAATTCAAACAGAGTCACTCCATAAGCCGGGTACAAATAACACAACATCCACGAACACAACACAGCCCTTTGGAGAAACTACAGGGAGATTTTTATGTCACTTTAAGAGAAGGACAGGGTGACAATATTCTGTGATTTTAGGTTTACATTTGTGCAGATTTTAGTTACTTTTATCAGTTTAAAAAGTACAAAATGCCATACTGTACAACATTCCAGACAAGGCAATTACATCTTTAGAAACACATGGATATTTGTGACTTTAAAGGTCCTATATTACGCAAAATGGACTCTTATAAGCTTAAAGTCATGTCATAATGTTGTTACCTCATCAAAAACATACCTGGAGTTGGGTTTGTTTCATTGAGCAATCTTTTATTATTAGTCTGTCTACATCTCAAAAGCTCAAAATGTTCTGTTCCACCTTGTGCTACCAGCTACCTTTTACCTTTGGTGCAGTAGTAATTTGGTTCAGTGGAGATTGGTATTTCCAGGGATGATTCTTGTGAAGGGGTGTGGAGTTTAAAAATACAGTGGAGCACTTCCTGTATTACCACATGACATCACAAGGTGGAACAGGGTGTTTTTCAGTTTGAGGTGAAGAACCTAAACATGCAGGATTTCTGTGTTAAACGTGTTAATCATACAAAACACAACTCCAGGTATGTTTTTGATAAAGCAAACAACATTATATAAAATAGCATAATATGGGCCCTTTGAGGTCGGGGTCTACCACCTGCTTGCATAGATGTTATTGCTTTAACTGGAATGTTCCACAGTATGGCTTTGAAGACAATGACATTTCCATGGAAAGAAGCACTCGGTGGACCCTCATCAGTAAAGTTACATAGGGCACCACTGAGTATAGTCTAAGCCTGGACTAAACCTGGATTCTAACATGGACCGGAACTTAATCAGAAAATTCAAGGTGCATTGTGCAACTTTTCTAGTGGAGGAGACACTACCTAATTGTCTCCATGGAGATATTGATTTGCCTGGAATGTTCCATGGTATGGCATTAAACATAAACATCTAGCAAGTGTTTCTATTGCATAAAAGTAGAATATTCCATCTGTGAATATGGGTGATTCTCCACAGATCTGACTTGTAATGTAACACAGTGCTGTAATCTGTTTGTCTCACTTCTGATAAATAGGTTTAATCTATACTGTGGAACATTCTAAACAAAGCAAATCCATTTCTGTGGCGACTATGAGGTGGCGGACCTTCCACTAGAAATGTTACGCAATGCAATACCTTTACTCAGGTTTAATGCGGTTTAGTCTACTCCTACAGGTCTAAACAAATAAATCAAGATTAAATCAGGTTTAAATCATATACAAGGCAGGTCTACGTCATTTTACATATTATCTTGGCCAGATATAAATTTAGAATCTTGATTAAACCAGACTAACAAACAAGCCTAAAGTACATAAGGTGCCAGACTGACCTAGGAATAAAACTAGAACTAAATCAGGCTTAAATCACATCTAAACCAGGTCTAGTCTCAGGTCTTTATCTTGTCTAAACCAGGACTAAACCAGAACTAAACCAGGACTAAACCAGAACTAAACCAGGACTAAACCAGAACTAAACCAGGACTAAACCAGGACTAAACCAGAAATAAACCAGGACTAAACCAGGACTAAACCAGAACTAAACCAGGACTAAACCAGAACTAAACCAGGACTAAACCAGGACTCATCAGTCTACATCAAATACAAAATAAAAAAAAACAGGCTTAAATCACATCTAAACCAGGATTAGACTAGGTCTAAATTTGTACTAAATCATGCTAAACTACCAGAAAAACTGTAAGACCCAAAAGAAGCAACACTCATGATAATAAATTCTAAAGTGCGATATCTTGCTTGATAAATTTCTGCCACCAACACAAAAACCAAAGAGCAGATTTAAATCACAAAAAACTTTCTAATTGTATAATATTGTAAAAAAAGATGAGCTACAATAAATTACCAGAGGAATTGAAAATGCTGTAGTTACTTTGCATCTGTAATGAGTCATAGAAGTTATGTATTCAACCTTTTACAAGTTATATCTTATTGTACAGGCAAAAAAAATAACAAAAAAAATCACAGTAGTATATACACAATAAATACTGATCCCTCCCCCAAAAAAATAATGTTCAGGCTTTCATATATTACTCTGTATAGATCACCACATCATAATAACCCATAATGCAACAGAGTCTACTCACAATCTCTCCGTTCCTTTGGGGATGTTTTTGGGCACCGCTTTGATCCCCAGGCCGTGACAGTCCACCAGTGTCCCCAGGCAGGTGCAATGAGCTGGGCATGCCTTCGCCGTGGACTCCCCCTGTCCTACCACCAGAGCCAGCAGCATGACCACAAGTCCTCCCCCTCCAATCCACCCCATCCTAGTAAACAATGTCCCTGAAAAATGGCAAAACTGTCAATTCTTCAAGCTTGTTCAAGTTTAAAATCCAGAAATTCTGCTCCAAAAATAAACCAAAACTTCAAATTGTTAATTCAAGGCAATGTAATGTCTGTTAATTTGTACCTAGATTGTATAAAGGAAGGAATATAACGTACTAAGACTCAAGTTTTGTCCAGTCCGCTGTATATCTAGTGGAGAATAATAGTAGGAGCAGTAGCATGGAGTGGTTGTCTCATTGAAGCATTGTGCAGAGGAGAGGGAGCAGAGCCGTACTATAAGGGGAATGAGAAGGGGAGGGGTGATCTGTCCCTCTATACACACTCACATAATAGAAAAGAGTGGTCCATCGCCATCAAGAGCAAATAACACAGCACTTTAGACTCCGCCCACTACTCGCACACACACACAGGTTGGGTTTACACACTTTTGGGGACATTACATTGACTTGAATTTCTCTGAAACTGATCCTAATCTTAACCATGATTACTACTTGCCTATTTTTAAAGTAACACCATGTAACTTTGTGTACTATACTTTGAAACATTCATCCATGGAGATAAATAAGGATTAAACAACAAACAGAAGTGGTCTACAAATCAAACTGTAAATAGTTCACTTTTAAATCTGACAGCATTTTTTTATTGAAGCTAGTCCCTCCTATGGATAATACATTTGTTTACCAGCTTTGACAATGATTAAGAGTTGCAGGACAACCAAGATAAAGGTAATAGGCTTTATTTATCCCAAAGGAAATTCATTACGTGTGCGGTTATATAAAAATAATGCATGGCAAATACATAAATAAGAGTTTTGCTGAGATGCAAGCCTGCACAGAGGAAAGACACAAGTTTTTCTGTGTTTTTCCGTGCAATAAAAAGGGAAAAAAATGCAGGAAACATTTATTAAATTTCATGCTTAACCTTAACCTGTTGTTGATCTAATATTAAAAGATCAATCTCATGAAGACCTGATTTTTGGTTACTACAAAGCAGAAGGTTCCCATAAAGTGTGACCATAGTTTGAGAAACACGTGTATAGATATAAATATGTAATTGCTCTGAGACACGTGCCTCTGAGCTGAACTGTCTCCTTGGTCTCCACAAATAAATGACAAAAATGTTCATGAGATATTTAGAGAGCATTGTATCCCCTTAGACCTGAGAACATCTCAAAGTGTCTTTTGTTCTAATGTAAACTTTAACAGCTGAGCTCATTTCCATAAATCAACACTACGACAACTAAGACACATTCTGTTGGGACAAAAATCAAGTTTAAAGATGGGGTATTCCACTTTAATAGGGTATTAATTGCTAACACATAACATATTTAGATCACCATGTTACCTTTTATTGTTTTAAAAATGCTATATCTGCTGTTAACACGTTATAAATTTCACTTCGGATTTTGGCTCTAGTTCCTTTGCTCCCTGCACTGTGTCACTCCCCCTTCAGAGTGAAATTACAACAGAATCAGCGGGAGTCCAGCTAATGGAACTACTGCACATCACAAGTTGCTGTGTACAGTTTTGTATCATGTTTTTGTATATTTATGGAGAATTGTTGTTTGAGAGCATGACTGATGTAGGGCTGAGCATTTGACTCTCACACCCTCACACCTTTGGCTTTGGGCTTTGAAAAGATAACTAAAATACTCAAACATTAATAAATTACATATAAACCCTCTTCAGGCATGTTTTTGATGAGGGAAAATGTTATAACATTAGGGATGGTACAAGGTTTTGTGCCACAAGATCTCGTGAGACAAAATTGCCATAAGATTGCTCACACACGAGAAAAACTATCTTGTGACATTTTTTGTGTTTTTTGTGTTTGTGTTTTTTGTGTTTACATTTGGATTAGACAAAAATGCATCAACTACTGGTGAGTTACATCTTTTACAGTCCCAAAACAAGTACCGGAATGGAAACAAAAATATGAAATCAAAGAAATTAATGTACATAGTAGGAATTATGTTAAAATCTCGTCTTGTCTTGTGCTTGTGGACCCAATCTCTCAATATCTCGTCTCATTTTGTGGAAATTATATCTCGTCGTAGCCTGATATAACATGGCAGAAAACAAAAACAAAAAAAAACAAAAAAAAAACAAAACAAAAAAAAACTAAGAAGAAAGCGAGGGGGCAGAGAAATGGAAAAAGAGAGAAGAAAAGAGGAGGGGCCATATAATAAAAACTTAGTATTTTCTTTTCATTAAACCCATATTGGTGATTAAATAATTATGTCCCCATGTCCCATAGGGTAATTAAAATGATGCAGTAGCAGCAGTAAGCTAAGAAGACCACTGACATTACAGCCAACTATTTGTACACACAAAACTGATTTTAACTTCTATGAAAACCTTTGCAATTTTCAACATTTCAGGAAACCATTAAAAGCCTTTAGGTCAGGCATGTCCAAACTATGGCCCGTGGGCCAAATGCGGCCCTCAGAGGAATTTTTATTGGCCCTCAGGCTTCCAGGGGAATTGGCCCAAATTACCTTGCATCAATTAAAAATGAACGTTTTACTGCAGGATTTTTGAAAATCTACCTTGATAAAGCTAATATTTAATATTAAGTGTGTGGTTTTAAGGATCTTAGCATGAATAAAGACTGATGGCACATTCTAACGTGTTAAACATGCACATATTTCAATTATTCACTGTATTGAGCACCAGTCTACAGCCCTCGATCAGTCCTTTGCTTTGTCTCTGTTTAGATATGTGTCCCTTCATGAAAAAAGTTAGGACACCCCTGCTTTAGGTGGTTTGAACCATAGACACACTATGGTTTCAACAACTCTACTGACCTCTGGTGGACGAAAGAGGCACTTCTGCAACTTGTGTTAGAGCCTGTCTTTGGCAGTTTACGATTGTGAAGAAGAAAGACGTTTATTTTACCAGTAACTGCTAAAAGATATGGAGGCAGAGAACAGCACACTCACCTGACCGGACCCGTGCAGGAAGCTTCACAGGACGAAGGAGAGCCATGGAGATATAACATAATAATACCCGCTCACTTTCTCTCAATAAACAGAGATGGTCCTCCTGTCCCCCAACTATTATTCTTGCCTTCTTCATATTTACCACACCGCATTCACCTCGGTCGCCCAAACAAAACAAAAACAAAAAGGCGCACAAGTAAAGAAAAAAACGCGCACATGGATAAAGGGGTGTGTCACACTAAAGAATATCCCGCGCAACAGGTAGGATATGGAACTCCGTAAAACATCATTTATAGTTGAAATAGTGGGTGAATTGGGTAAGTAAAAAAATGAACGGGGAAATAATTAATGAATATGTTGTTTTCTTTATTTCTTGTTGGCTTAAGGGACTTTGACAGCTCTTGGTTCAAGTTCAATTTATGAACTCACAAGCATCGGGGGAATTGCTTTGCTGTGCAAATGCAAAGAGGTTGAACAGAGTTTATTCTACCAAAGGTAGAAAAGTTATATATAAACGGAAAAGATGATAAAGCAGCAACTGAGGAGTGGTCTGTGCAGAAACAGAGAGATAGCTCAGTGGTGTAGTAAGATCAGAAAGCAAAAATCCATAATCTAGAAAACTATTAGTTTCACAGTGTGTTGATTTTCTTTTATTTATAATGAAAATAGAATGCCCATACCATCTGCCCCCATCACTAGGATATAGAAACTGAATAAAACCCTACATATACGCTAAAAGAATATTTAACAGTGAGTCACTATTGGCCTTGATAGAAGAAAACAGGAGAGGATTTCTCTCTCTGGTTAGTTGGTATATATAGCCTCATCAGGAGACCTTCGTATGTTCGGCTGGGGTGTTATCTGCAACACCCAAGCTCCACAGGATACAGTACTATCACACCTTGTGTTTACCCTGTACATGTTGAACTTGAGAGCTGTGTCACTAAGTGCACTAATCTATAATATTGTTAAAAAAAACAAAACAAAAAAAAGGTCGGCAATACATAAATAGCCAAATGAAACACTTTAGTACTTAGTTTGCATCTGTAATGAGTCATATAAGTTATTAATTCAACAGTTTAAGGCTTAAATCTTATGTTGTCAAAATAAACAAATAAAATTAGTGCTGTCATGCGATTAAAAAAATTGAGAGATTAATTAATTATGATCTGTAATTAATTAATCTAATTAATCTCATTTTAATCTCACCTAAAAATTGCTGAGAAAAGCCTTCAATTTGAGGTATTTTCATTTAAATTCATTATTACATTATTGTGGCAGATCAAAAGACTGATATAGATTTAAAAAAGTGACTTTATAAAGTCATTTATTGTTTAACAAATCTCTTCAAATTGGCTGTTGAGCCCAAGTCTCCATGAATAAGAAACTGTTGTAAAGTAGCAAAGACGAGGAAATCTGAACATAATAACTTTTGTCTACTTAAAGACAATAAGAAGTCCAGTCTTTCCTTAACCATATTAAAAATATTATTGATAGAGAAATATATATGAGATCACTGGTTTTAGTCCTGGTTTAGACCTGGTTTAGTCCTGGTGTTAGTCCTGGTTTAGCCCTGGTTTAGACCTGGTTTTAGTCTTGGTGTTAGTTCTGGTTTAGAGGCGCACAGGAGGAAGCGCGGTTTACGCCGCGTACGCGAGAAAACACGATCCACACGCAGCTCACGGGAGGACAGCGATGTCCGCGCAGTAACTACGGAAGGAAACGTGGTCCGCACGTTCTCAGGTTAATGACGATGATGAAGGTGTGTGTTTGTTTGTGTGTGTTTGTGTGCGTGTCCCCTCATGTGGCAGGTCACTATAGGACAGTAGTGCAGACATCATGAGCCTATGCAGGTTGTTTTCAGGCGATATTATATTTGTTATTTTCTTTTATATTTCACGTCGGGAGAATAATTTCCAAGACACGAGTGCGTTTTTACCTGTGCACTGCTGCCTCTGTTCTACTGGCTCTTCGACCTCGTCCATTGTGCGACTGATACCGCCAACGTTAACATGAAGTTTACATCGCTCTTACTGCGCGCGTTTTGTGTGGCTTTCCGGCAATGAGTGGAATTACCGAAATAAAAAAATGTATAAATGTGTTTTGTGTGTGTGTGTGTGGTTGTTGTCCCAACAACACATAAAAACAGGTTTTATAATAAAGAAACTCACATACAGAAACACTAAAGTTAGAGATTAAAAATGAGATTAACGCGATTAAAAAAGATAACGCGCTAAATATGACTGTAATTAATTCATCGCAATTAACGCGATAATTTGACACCCCTAAATAAAATAAAATAAAAATAACCATAAATTGCAAGTGTATGTCTGCATGATTTACATTGCATTGGTTCATGTTTGAAATTACACTTTTTTTTTTAAACAATCACTTACCACTTGAACCTGTAGAATATTATCATTTAACTTTCCTAGTAGTGCAAAGAAACAATAAAAACAGACCCCAAAAATATTGTACATGTGTAATATCTAACATGTAGGCCTTTTGAACGATAAGTCGATATACGTAATTATTGTGGTAGGCCTAACTCACACTGGATTATTTCATTTATGTTGTGATGAATTTATTTGTGCGGCAGAGGGCGCTGTACGACCTCTACATACAGAGAGAGGTAGAGGGATGTAAAGAGAGGTAGAGAGAGATAGAGAGAGATAGAGAGAGATAGAGAGAGATCTCATCCCGAGTCCGGGGACAGCCTGGCTTTGCTGCAGCAGCTCGCGCCAAACCTGCATCTATTTTTAGAAGGTGACATCAGCGGAGGACCATCCCCCGTGCGCAGGACCAGCTTCAAAGACAGTCTGAGACATGGACGGGACCGGAGGCACGTGACCCTGGAGGAGCATCATGGAGCCCCGTGCACTGCTGCTCTTCTTGTCCGCGTGCTGCCTGCTGCCCGTGGCGCGCGCTCTGCTGGGCTTCAGACCGGAGGCCACAGGAGCAGATCTGTCGGTGGAGGACGGCGTGCTTGTGTCGGCGGAGGGCAGTCGCTTCTTGCTGCGGGTGTACTTCTCTCTGCCACCGCCCGGAGCTGCCGCGCGGAACCGCAGCGCCGCGCCCTGGATCGCTTTTGTGGAGGAACCGGCCCCGGGGCGAGAGCGTCAGGCGCATCCAAAGCGGAACCTGTGCGTTGACCGCGCGGCGAGAACATCCGACATCGAGGTCCTGGGCTCGTTCCGCTCAGCATCCAGCCACAACTCTGTGCTCGTGGAGCTGTGGGCCAAAGAGCTGCGCCGTGGTGAGCACATCAAGTACTACTCCACGTGCGCCTTTGACGGGGCGCGCTGGGAGCACTATCGCACACGGGACTTCTGGGTGGCAGTCCGGGAGCGCTCGGCGACCCCCGGATTGTGGCTGCAGTTGCTCGTGAGCGCGCTATTGCTCGCGCTGTCGGCACTTTTTAGTGGCCTGAACTTGAGCCTCCTCGCGTTGGACCCAGTGGAGCTGCAGGTGCTGCAGAACAGCGGCACGAGCTCAGAGCAGAACTATGCGCGGCAGATTGAGTCTGTGCGTCGCCACGGTAACTACGTGCTATGCACGTTATTGCTTGGTAACGCCGTTATCAACGCAGCTTTGGCCGTGTGCACGTGCCAGATTCTGGGCATGACCTGGATGTCCACGCTGCTCTGTGCTTTTGCCATCTTCTTTGTAGGAGAAATCTTGCCACAGTCCGTGGCCTCGCGCCATGGCCTCGCGATCGCCTCCAAAACCATCTGGGTCACACGCCTGCTCATGGTGCTGTCGTTCCCAGTCTCGTACCCCATCAGCAAACTGCTGGACCTCGTGCTAAATCAGGAGATCTCAAACTTCTACACGCGGGAGAAGCTCTTGGAGATGCTGCGCGTGACGGACCCGTACCACGATCTTGTGAAGGAGGAACTGAACATCATCCAGGGCGCACTGGAGTTGCGCACGAAGACCGTGGAGGATGTCCTGACGCCGCTGCAGGACTGCTTCATGCTGAGCGCGGACGTGCTCCTGGACTTTGGGACCATGTCCGAGATCATGCAGAGCGGGTACACGCGCATCCCCGTGTACGAAAACACGCGCTCCAACATCGTGGACATCCTGTTCGTCAAAGACCTGGCCTTCGTGGACCCGGACGACTGCACTCCGCTCAAAACCATCACACAGTTCTATAAGCACCCACTGCACTGCGTCTTCAACGACACCAAACTGGACGCCATGTTGGAAGAGTTCAAGAAAGGTAAGAGGTCAGAGGTCAGATAGTTTGGGTTTTTGAGCTGTTTTTGGAGCAGGTTCGTCATGACTTCATCTGACACAAAGCATTTTACTTTTCAAATGCCTTGTGCTCAAAGAGATAACCTCTGGTTGAGAAACAGGGACTTCAGTATCTGCTGCAAACACAGAAAAGTAAACTTAAACTTAAATTTCTAGTTTGATTGATTTTGAACATTTATTTATGAGTGAAGTCCTGTTTGACTCTAGTAATAATATAAATTCTTATAGCAGTTCTTTTACAAGGGCTCTGTCAGTGCAGTGCAGTGTTTTGGTTTCATTCACTCAGGAGGATGTAAACAGATGGATGCTGCAGTGGGCGTGACCTCTTTGGCCAATCACAGCTCTCCTGCTCTGTCAGCTCTTTCTATTGAGACTTTATCTGGGTTTAAGAAGTAAGAACACATCTTCCAGTCTGCCAGATGTCCACGTTGTCTTTAAACTGGGTTTGAACACTGGATTATAATCAATTATAAAATATTTTCAAAAGCAATGGAGTGAAATAAGGCCTAAACCTAATCCTGCAAGATTTAAACGTAAAAAAAAAAAAAAGTAGAAGTTTATTTTTTATTTGGGATTACTGAAACCATGACATTGCTATCCTGTTTCAAACACTATCTGCAGTATGGTGTGCATTTTAGGCCTACTTATTTCAAATGGTTTCTGACAATTCAAAACATTTGATATAGACAACACTGTGTAACTTTCTGGAGGTGGCACATTACCTGCCTGATTCCATGGAAATACTAAATTAAAACCACAGTTTCCATGAGTTTCCACAAGATAGAAATGTTTTATGCCATACTGTGGAGTATTATAGCCAAAAGAACCTTTCCATGGAAACAAGCAGGGGGAGGCTGTCCTCCAGGCCAAACAAGAGTTAGTTTTGTAGGCTTTGGACGCGTTTTTCTAGATTTTTCAGTGCAATGAATTTTAGTCAGTTCAAGTTCAGTGGTGGAGCTTTAATTTAACATTTAATTTGAATTGTTTGTAGGTTCACAATATCAATACTTTCAATCTCTCTGATTATTCGTATATAAATATAAATCATTTTTTAAACCAGTTATAGGCTACTAGGATACTGGGAAATACTGGTTCTTCAGTAAATATGAGTTTGCTATGAGTTATAAGCCTCCAGTGATTTTGTCCTGTCTTATGTCATTTCCACCACATTGGAAGTGCAGTGTAACAGATGTGCTCCAAACACTCAGGGATAATCTGGGATTATAATCTGGCCCCATGTTTTAATCTGTGTTTTACCTTAAAATAGTGCATTTGAAAATGTGCCTTGAGCATTCGGAATCTCAATAATCCCACTTTACCCATACGTGTGGATTATTCCTCTAATGATATAGAAATACTTAAAGATTCGAGCTAGAGATAGTTTTGGTGCTCAATTTGGTGACGAATTTCTTTTTTTTTTTTTATTTAGCAAATTTAGCATAATAGTAGACTGATCTTTTGGTGAAGCTGTACTGTAATTGCTCTGCAACACTGCATTTGCAAGTCTATAAAACTGAAGTGTTGCCACATCTATATTTCTGGATTTTAAATAATGTCACAACAATCTAAAGGCCAATAATATTTAATACTGAAACATTTAATATTGTTAAAATGCATTCTTGTAATTCAAGAAATCAGTGGGTCTAGTTTCTGAATTTACTTTAGTTCATGTTATCAATAGGTAGGACCATTGTTCATCTAGGATTATTGTCATTAGGATATCTTGTTAATGCTGCTGGAGTTGTTTACAAAATTTCACTCTGAACAGAATTTTACTTTTTAACACATCACAAATTTAATTGCAATTGCAATGCTTGTCAGCAAAATCGCACAATTTTTTTTTTTCCCCAAAATTGTGCAGCCCTAGTAGCCGACTAATGAATGCATTGTGTGTTTTGTTTTAGGGAAGTCCCACTTGGCCATAGTGCAGCGCGTGAATAATGAAGGAGAAGGAGATCCATTCTACGAAGTGATGGGGATTGTGACTCTGGAGGATGTCATTGAAGAAATCATCAAGTCTGAGATTCTGGACGAGACAGACCTCTACAGTACGTACACATCAGTTATTTTCACGTAATTCTTACAAGCCCAATATGAGCTGGAGGCCTGTCAGAATTGTAATGTAGAATCTGTCTTTTAACTGCTAATATATCAGTGTGGCCAAACCCTTTTGTCATTGCCCAGTCTCTGCCCAGTCTGATTCTTGAAGTTAAGCAGGATTGGGTCTGGTTAATACTTGAATGGGAGGCCACTGAGGACTGTCATTATGCAGATACGCAAGACACAAAAATACAAATACAAACTTGTCTGTGTTTTCAGCGGACAATCGCACAAAGCGCCGTGTCTCACACCATGAGAGAAAGCAGCAGGATTTTTCCATTTTCAAACTGAATGAAAATGAGATGAAGGTGAAGATCTCTCCTCAGCTGCTCCTGGCCACGCACCGCTTCCTCTCCACAGGTACTGCACCCTGCACAATAAAGAAAAAGTTATATTTGATATTTATATTTATTTATTTATTTATATCTAGTCACAACTCATCTATTGTCTAAATAAACCTCTTCATCCAAGATAAGTTTTTAACATGTCACTGTGCTGTGTGGAGCGGCCCCAGTGCTCACTAGATCTACTCCTTTCCATTATATTTGTTTATATTATTATGTTGGTTGTTTCAGCGCAGGGGTGGGGGGGAAATGGGGAAACCAAAAAAACACAACATAAATACTGTGCCCAATGTCACATACTGTAAGAATAATATTCCATGACACAATAAAATATTCATCAGTTTTGTAGTATTAGTATCAGCATTGATCAGCTGATCAAAGAACTTCTTTCCATGACAACTTTTTTTTTTCTGTCAGAGGTGGAGCCGTTCAAATCGTCTCACATCTCAGAGAAGATCCTACTGCTTCTAATCAAACACCCCAGTGTGCTCCAGGAACTGAAATTTGATGAGAAAAACAAAAGAGCTCCTCAGCATTTTTTGTTCCAGAGAAATAAACCTGTGGACTACTTCATCCTTGTTCTGCAGGTAATTTTACTTTTCCTAGACGAAATTCTTACCTCAGCAAATTGCAGTTTTTCATTCAAAACTGATCAATCATCTCCCAAAAGCAAGTTTAAACGTCAAAATGTTAAACCCTCATGAGGTGTTTTTCTGTGCTCTTTCATTCATTTGACAAAGCAGCTCAGAAGTTTTAGTCCTGCTCTCAGGGACTACAAAGAATCATTGGTTTAGTGCAGTCTGAGACTCGGGTTCAGAATTTACACATATAAAATTTGGACTGGAAAAGAAATGTACACATTAACAACTGCAAAGTAGAGTCTGTAGTATAAATATATTTATGCTAAAGAAAATTGAAAGATTTTGGAATAGCAAATACATCAACACTACTTTTGTACTGTAATGTGAGATGTATGTATTCTCTATTTTTACACAGTCTGTTCTCAGCTGAGACCCTTCTCCCTGTTTGACTCATGTGTGTAATCTTTTGGTGCTAGATTATTGATGCCCACAAATTGTAGAATTTGAGAATTCTGAGAAAGAGCCTAAGAACTGTGTGAACTGATGAGAAATGTTCCAAATGATGTGAGCACCTGTGCCCCTGTTCAGATACATGTTTAAACCAAATGATCAAACCAAGATTCAAAAAGTGTGCTACGACTGAAAAAAAAAGTAAATACATTATACAGTTTTACATACAAGGTCACATACTGTACATATTACAGTATGCCCCATATGCCATTATATTAGCATAAGGGGAGAAGTTTGATGGGGGGAAACTATTACATAATCACATATTTAAAAGCTCATAAAAGTCAATTTTTGCAATTTGTGTCATTTCTTGTAGAGATCTAAATATTCATACCATTTGACTTGAGTAAATTTTTGCAGTAGTTTAACTTTTATATTTACAATTATGGATATCTGTGTCAGTATTCTTACCTAATTTGTTTCAGGGTCGTGTTGAGGTGGAATTTGGAAAAGAGGCCTTAAAGTTTGAAAACGGTGCCTTCTCGTATTTTGGTGTTCCTGCAATAATGCCAACAGGTAAGTCTTAACTTTAAAGACAAAAAAAAAACATATCCACAGACACAACATTGTACATTTCTGCTTTAAGTTTTACATTTTAATATTGCTCAGGTTAACAGATAAATGAAGGTGATGATAACAGCTGCAGGTAGCAATGTCAAAATTTACTGTTAGGAGAGTTATGAGAGTGAAAGATCTTTTTACTTCTAAAATAGTCCCAATTATATATTTAATTTAATTTATATGATTATGTTGTAACTTAAAGAATCCCAGTTATCAATTGAATTGAATATTCTTGACATCCCTAGCTGCAGGTGTATTTCCCTGTCCTTTGCACTGACCGAGTGTGGTGATGGTACAGTCCACAGATCCCCCTCACGTAGCAGTGGATTGGACCGGTCTGACTCCATGCTTTATGGGGGCAGTATGGGACAGCTGAACGGAGGGTCAAACCTGTACTTACCTGACTACTCCGTCAGACAACTCACACATCTCCAGATCATCAAGGTCAGTCCTGACTTCATCTCAAATGATCTCTGTTCTCTATATCACACTAAATTACAATGTGGTCAAAATAACATACGTTTTCAGCTATATGAATTAAAGTAATTGTAAATGGTTTTCAGCATCCAAAGGCAAAAAAAAAACAAAAAAACACTGACATTACTTCTGACAAGAAGACTGAGTGGCTAGCACTCGCACCTCACAGTAAGAGGGTCCCTAGTGTTTCTAGTTAAACTCTTTTGCATGTTCTCCCCATGTGTTCTTGAGCCACATGTGCTTTCCCCATCAAGTAGAATCTTACAGCTCATGAGATTCTCCTAGCAGCTTCGAAGGATGGGTCACATTAAGCTAGAGCAGCATGGCTGATGAGCTCCACTGACGTTTTTTGGGGCAAAAGGACAGATTTTTATTTTCTATCCAAATTATATTTTATATTAAATTTTACCTCTACTCTGACCTGTGCTCAGATCAGCCGCAGTCACTATCAGGATGCGGTAACTGCTTCTCGGATGGATAGTTCCCCCCAAAGTCCAGACCCAGAAGGACGCCCCACAGATGGGACCGGCCTGACTCCAGATGCCCCGCCCACAGATCAGATGAACAGGCTCCTCCCACCAGACCACGCTCCTCCCAGTCATATGGCTAGACTGCTGCCACCTGACCACACCCCATCTGATCACATGACCAGACTCCTCCCCCCAGACCATGCCCTTTCGCAGCAAAGCTCTGCTCTCATGCCGCCACCACGGGAACCAGGGCGCCCAAGCTCCGCTCGCACGCGCTCAGTACAGGCCACTTCCACACACTGCACCTCTCTGCTTAACGAGAAGAACCGCATTGTTCGTAAGTTAAAAGTCCTTTGATATATCCTTAAACCATTATTGTATGAGTTAATATGTACATTATTATGCATATTATTATTTTCAGGCAGTAAGTCAGACGGCCAGAGGAAGTCCCAGTGATTCTGTATTTTTGAGGATGGATGATATCCCGTACATCCGAGAGGACCGCACAGAGACAGACACTAACCCTGGTACAAATTTAACCTACTCCTCTTTTCTCTCTGTTTGATTTAGCTATAATTTGATTTTTCATCTTGTTCTGATGTTGCAACGCTTCGACCAGTCAGATTCAAATATTTGTTCTAAAGCCTTTTCCCAATTGCTTTCAGTAGCAGCCATTCCAAATTGATAATGTGCAGCACTCAATTCATGAGCCTGGCATGAGCCCGGTTGTTTATCCCTGGTTTTCTCACTTCCATTTTAGCTCTAGCTCAGTATTGGTTCAATCCTGGTTCACTTCTGATTCAGACATGGTTTCTTTCTGGTTCAGTTCTGGTTGAGTCCTGGTCTAATTCTGTCTCTGCTCTCGGTCTAGACCTGGTTTCCGGCCTGGACTCTGACACGTCTCCGTTCCTCAGCAGCAGTGGTCTCTCTATGAGCGGGTCTGAGGATACTCTGGGGAAGAAACTCCTGCTCAAACTGAGTCAGTGCTGCTTTATCCACTTCTCATTCACATTCAGACTGCAACCTCTCAAACCCAACAGGCCAATACAACAGCCCCAAGTCAGGACACATTCAAGTACACTGGCACCACTGGCTCATTCACTTTAAGAGAATGAGATCAGAACATGAGCAGTATTTATCTTAATTAGGTCTGTCATGATGATCACTATATCAGCTTATTGTTAAATCATGTTAATAACATTTTCATATTGTTTAACAGTATAATATCATTTGAGCTGTAGAGAATTTAAATAATTAAGATCAGTACTTTCCTTGTTTTTTGTTTTGTTTCATTTTAACTATAGCCAATGGTTTATTTATAAAAGGGTGTAATGGGATTTTCCCATTTAAGGGTTATTTCTTGACCAGGGTAAGAGTCAATTTTCATATCAACAAAAACCTGAAATCCACAAATGTTGAACCTGATTATTTATATTAGTGACAATTCTTACAACTATATGAGCTTATAACCCTGTTCAAATGTTCACATGTTTCCTCAAAGAATATATAGGTCTACACATTCAGGTTTCTTTTCCATGGCATATTGCATGAAATAACTTGCAAAAATACATTACTTTTCTCTTCCGAGTTTTATAAATATTTTTAAAATATAAATCTGCCATTTTGTTTTGTTCAGGTCACAAAAAGAGGAAAAGGTCTCGCGAAGGAGAGAGGACTCCAGAGGACATCTCAGAGCAGCCTCTAGTCGAGACTTGACTTTCCCCATAGAAACTGCAGCTGTTTGAGAAGACAGGCACACATGCACTTTCAGAGTTTTATCTGAACTACACTGAGAGACACTTTAACCAGGACAGTGCAAATCCAATGGTGGTCTAACTTTATGGCAGCATATTTGGCATTATTTAGAGAGTAAGAAAACATGTCTTTTTAGATGCAATGTCACAAATCATTTAAGTAATAATTGCTACAAAATGACAATGGATAGTCTAACATATTTGCAGAACTTAAAAACATGTTTTCCTATTTATTTTCTAATCTCTAAATGAGCCAAATGCACCTGAAAAATATTTGGCTTTCGGTGCAATAACTATGCATGGCTAAATCAGAACAAACTGGGACTAAAACAGGAATGAAACAAGAATGACGAACAAATAAAAGGACTAAATATGTGCCTAAATAAGAAGTGAACCAGGTCTAAACTGGGACTTAACAAGAACTGTTACTGTGGGACAGACCCAGCACTTAACCAAGAAAATAAGAAAGACCTTTTCTGGTGGAGGATCCACCACCTGTTTGTACATGGAGATTTATGCTCTGCAATATTTCACAGTATGGCATTAAAGGTATCTATTTCCATGGGAGAAATAGGTGAAATAGGTGAAATCACCAAGTTACAGATCAAAAGAGAGATGAGGCCACACACTGTAAGTACAGGTTTTGAAATGCTTTGCAGACCCCATGAGAAAAGTTACGACGTGCACCTTTAAATTAAGTTGGATTTTGATTTGAACTGCAAAAACTCCTACATGTCACTTATGTTAAGAAGGGGAAGTGGTATTAGAGGTGGGTTATACTTTGTGTAGTAATTAATATAAGAAAATTAATTGCAAAATTATAGTACATTTAACATAGTTAATAATAGAATTAGGCAAAAACATGGTCAAAAGGCTGCAAAATAATTTGATTAATGAAAAACAAACGACCACTGCAGCATTTCAATTTTTTTTTTAAAGTATAGTAATTAATTATACAATATGTTTATGCCCAAAACATCAACAAGAACATTTTAGCACACTGCAAAAATACCTAATTAGCCTATCATTTTTGTTCACTCCTCAGCAGTATTTAATACAAATCAAATACTTAATTTTAAATCTAATTATTTTAACAGGGTTAAGGGTTACGATTAGGCATAACATTAAAAGGCCCATATTATGCTATTTTCTGATCTATGTTATTATTTTAATGCACTTTCTCGCCACAAACATATCTGGAGTTGTGTTTTGTTTCATTCACACATGTTTAACACACAAACCCTGCATATTTAGGCTGAGTTCTTCTCTCAAATAGAAAACACGCTGTTCCACCTTGTCATGTCATGTGGTAATACAGGAAGTGCTTCACTGTGTTTTTAAACTCCGTACACCTTCACCGGAATCATTTGGATATTGACAGCCCTGGAATTGGCAATCTCTACTTAAAAAAAGGTAAAAGGTGGATGTTAACATGAAACTACCACTACATGACATCACAGAGTGGAACAGAGCATTTTGAACTTTGGAGATGTAAACAAACAAATAATAATTACTGTGAATTACTGTGAGTTAATTTTGCATAATATAGGACTTTTAAGAACAAATACCACCTCGTAAAACAGACGCTATTTATTTTAAATGCTTTGCAGTGGTCCAAAGTTATTCCTCACTTACCTCTTGCATTCTGAGCATGCTCAATTACACAGGAAAAAATCTGGTACAGCCACTGGAAAGATGAAGTAAAAAGCTGAAATAGTCAAATTTATAATAGTTATTTATTGTAAAATGTATGGAGTGTTCCACAGAAAGTATATAATTAGGCATAACAATCAAGCAATGAAAAACATGAGGTTTTTCTTAAGCATGGGTGAATGAGTCTTTCAAACTGAACTGACTTCTTCTGGTATATGACTGAATTGAAAACACCCTGGCTGTTTGTGGGCAAAACTGTAAAATATGCATCCTTCCTCTTCCACCTTTTAAGCTTGAATGTAAAGGAATGACCATGAATGTAAGAAATGTACAGACGGTCATCAAATAATTTTATATACTGAAGTTTAAATAAATATATTCTCCCTGTGCCTTGCATGTTATCTGGAGGGAGTGAATCCAATTCATTTCACTTTCACACAACAATGTACAGCTGTGTAAGTCTTACTTGGTTTTTGATATATTTTATTACTGGATGTCTTAAAATCAGTATGAGTTAGACAGTTGTGACACTCCTTGAAAGCTTTATCTACTTTCCTCAGAGCCTCCATTACACAAGAGTCCTTCATAAAGACAGAAAAAGAGGAGACGCCAAAACAATGAGGACCTTAAGCTTATCACTGACTCTGGCATGCCTTTTTTCTTCACTGTGTGTCCCATATCTAGCCATTCACAGTGTTTAGCAAAAAGCATTTAATCGTTTCTGCTTAGACTCTCTCAGCCTAATTCACAGACTAATGCTAATTGACAATACACAGTTTTTGAATTGAGTTATGAGAAAATGGTTGAATTATGAAACAAAATCAAATAGTCTAACAAAACAATTTTATAGAAAAACATTAACATTAACATATTAATTCATATTCAGCTTGATTAGCTGCTGTCCATTTAGCTGCAGAAATTCTACTATCAATCTGGAAATGCACATGTATTGCTCCCCTCTCAGAATGTGACCAGCCCCTCGCAATATTTAATTTAATTCATTGTTTGACTTATAATCATTCCAATAATTATTTAGGTTAAACATAGAATAGTTCAGTGCAATACAGATCCAGGCCATTATTTTCAGTTCACTCAATGTATGTTTTGTGCCTGGGCGCTGCTCCTCATGCTCTCTGCATCCTGACTTTCTTGGTTCCATTAGCCGTCTGTTTGCCTTGCCTTGGACTGGAAAGAACTGACTTTGCAGAAGGCATGGCAAGGTACTCGCATTTGAGAAACAGCCAAAAACACAGACCTTCTTTATACTGATTTATATAAAGCTACTGGATTCAAATCAACCAATTACAGTGCGGGAATTGCAGAAGTGCCCGCCTTTCTTGGAAAAACAGCCAATGGGAGTATTAGGTGGGCGGGGCCTGTGGCACAACAGCGAAGCATTCAAACCGAACATGGCAGCTGGGAAAGATGACAACGAAAACACGCTAAATAAAAGGTAAGATTTACACGTTATTTAGCGAAACTACAGCAGATTTTACAGTAATAAATTAGCTTTCATTGCGAAAATTCGACGTTCGATATTAATACAAAATAAAACAATTGTGAAAACAGTTCATGCATGCGTACTGCCTCGTTAACTTACTAGCCATTGATGCAGATTATTGACCATCAAAAACATTTGATGGTCAATAATCACTGGTCAGGCATATACATGATTCTTTTAACAGTGTTGATAAAACGTGTACAATGAAGTGAAGCCTAGAGTGTGCTGCGAAAGTTCTTTGCAGTGTTGTCAGTGTGCAAGAGTGCTTTGGGAAACACTGTAATGCTGCTAAACTGTTACCAAGTCTGCAACCTCTTCTCTCGCCCCCTTTCTACTAATAAAACATATCCCATTTATTTATGTATACCAGTATTTATCAGTACTCGGTTTATCAGTGAAACAACATGGCAATATTACTGCCAGTCAAAATGTCAAATAAAAGCAGTCTCTTTATATTAATAATAGCATAATTATACCGTGCAGCTATGGTCTGGTGAGTTTATCTACGAACTAGAGCTGGGTGATGTGACAAAATGTACATATTTTTTCCCTTGTATGAACTGACCACAATACATTTTTTTTTTTTTTTTTTTAACAATGAAACATTAAATGCATTCATTACTATTTTTCTGAACATGAACAATACAGAATTTGAATAACTGCAATAAAAAAAAAAAAAAAAAAAGTCAAATTTCTTCCTTCAGTGTCTGAACTCCAGACCACATGCTTCTACTGACAGAGGATTGGCTTTGGACCTCCTTGACTGAAAAGGCCCAACCATATTACTGACAGTTAAATGACTCTCAGTCTTAATTCAAATTTGACTTTATAGTGTTTCTACAAAGTGATTTGTAAGTGGGTGAATTGGGTAAAATACTTTTCTTAATAGGTTAACAAATGATTGAATTATTTAAGTTTTCTGTTCCATTTCAAGAAGTTTTTAGTGCTTGTTTCCACAATTGTATTGAGCTGTAAGACATTTTTGAGTATTCATTGTATTCTTACCTCTGTCTCTCCAGAGTTGCCGAGACCACAGCAAGGATGCCTCCTGCAGACTCGGCTCCTCTCACTCCCCTCGTCTTTAACCCAGACTTCTTTGTGGAGAAGCTTCGTCACGAGAGTCCAGATGTGTTTGTGGAGGTGGTCCTGAGTAATGTGACACGCCTCATAGATTTGCCCGGGACAGAGTTCTCTCAGCTGCTCGGAGAGGACAGCCCCAAGACCCCAACAGGCTCCAACACAGGCTTCTTCAGATCCTTCAACTTCCTCAAACGCAAAGGTGAGAAGGAAATTGAGGCTGTTTATTTGGTTGTACAATTATATGTATGTTTTCAAATCAGGATTCAGTTCACAGTGCAAATTTAAACATGCCTTGGATCAAACATACAAACAACGTACACAGACATGTCTTGGATCATGGAAAGATGCTACAGTACGTAACTAAACATAGACTAAAATAAAAGCATGTTCTTTCATGTTTAATTTAGAAAAACATGCATCCTTACCCTGAGCGAGCTTGCATCTCCACAGACCTCTGCAAAAATACTCTTATTTGGCCTGCATTAGGGCCTCCTGCTTGTTTCCATGGAAATGTTGTTACTTGGCTGGCTATAATCCTCCACAGTATGGCATCAAACTGATCTATCTCGATGGAAAATGTTTAACTTTCATGTGGTCATGCAGGTGCCTTGCCTCCTCCAGAAAGTTATGTATGTATGCATGAAATGCATGAAGCCATAATTCCCTTCTTTGCAGATAAAGGCGTTCTCTTTGGGACTCAGTTGAATGAAACTTGCATCGCTCAGATCTACCAGCTCATGGAATACCTCAGCAAGAGTAAGTGCAGGCACTTTTAATTACAAACGTGAATAATTTATCTGAGTATCTGTAAAATTTGTTGCCTTACACATCAAAAGTGCTGGTAGACGATCCAGCTGTTATGAGTGTATGTATTACATAGATCTTTTGTCTGTTTGCCTTAGACCTGCATGTGGAGGGTCTCTTCCGTGTCCCGGGGAACAGTGTGCGGCAGCAGACCCTCCGGGAGCTGCTCAGTCTGGGGCGGAGGTGGATTGGAGCTCAGGAGACTTCCATCCAAACGACGTGGCCTCTCTGCTCAAGAGTCTCCTGGGAGAGCTGCCTGAACCCTTGCTCACACACAGACACTTCCATGCTCACCTCAAGATTGCAGGTACATGATAGACCAGGGGTGTTTATTATTTTTTCCATGGGATCAGAAACAGAAAATATTGTGGAGGGCTGGGCCAAAATGCTTAACTCAATTCTGCATAATATTAATTGTATTTCTATATAAAAAGCATCAAATAGCATTGTTTTGACAAGCTGGTAAGACTAAGAGTTTATGTTTTGAATAAGCAATGAAAAAGTTAGGCTGCCTTACAAAAAATGTAATTTAAAAAACACCTCTAATATAAAAGCAATGCAGCTTTAGTCTATGCATGAGGTAAAATGATAAAAATATGTTTATTTTTTAGTAATTCCAAATTAGCTTAAATGGGCCAGTCAGAGTCAGCCAAAGGGCGATATGTGGCCCGGGAGCTGTACAATGCCCAGGTCTGTGGTAGAAGGTAAATCTTTTATTGTCACTTAGATTAGAACATGCAAAACATAAATACTGATGAGTGTAGTAAGAGGGGAGCAGTACAAGACTTATATCCAGGAAAACGTCCTTCATACACTAGGCTTATTTAGCTTATAAAGTCTTGACTTATTTGATGTCTTTTTTTTTTTCTTGTCTTTCATGGCTGGGCCTTGTTATTGCATGGATGGAAGACATCCAGGAAAACCAATTGCCAGCAGTTATTTTAGTGCATGTTGTCATTGTGTCCTCTGGCAAGACACTTCACCCACATTACCTAGTATGGATTTGCTGATTGAGTAATTTGAGATGGTTGGAGAGATGATGGCACACGCAGATTGCCAGCATCACTTCCATCAGTCTACCCCAGGGCAGCTGTGGCTACAGTATTATCTTACTACCACACAGTGTGGAGAGAATGAATAATGCAGGAAAGTGTAAAGCAACTGAGTGTCTGGAAAAAGCCTCATAGACGAATGCATTATTATTATTTATTTGAGTACACAAATATAATGCCAGTTTAAGGGTCAGGACTGAACAAAGCACAAATCAGGATGCAGCCACATTTTCCCAGTCATCACTAGTTAAAGGGAGCTGGAATACCTGCTTCTGACAGCACACATTATATTTGATTGCACTTTGTCCTTCCTTTCTTTCTTCAGACATAACCCTACTTGACGAACACGGGAACAAGACGGCTGTGCCGAATAAAGAGCGTCAGATCGAGTCCCTGCAGCTTCTGTTCCTGCTGCTGCCACCCACAAACCGCTCACTCCTGAAGTTACTGCTGGACCTGCTGTACCACACGGCCAAACTCCAGGACAAAAACAAGATGTCCACCTTCAACTTGGCCCTGATGTTCGCCCCACATGTGCTCTGGCCAAAAAATGTGAGTAGGAGTGGGCAATATACAAACATACATACATACATACATACATACATACATACATACATACATACATACATACATACATACATACATACATACATACATACAACCCAACAAATTTTCTACAAGTCAGATCACCATTTTAGATTTTTTTTATATTGGTAAAATAAATGGTTAAATCCACCTGTCACTTAGAATATAGCACAGGCTGAGCAGTAGGAGGCGTGGGTGGAAAAAGTGTCTTTGTTTGAGCATCAAGTGACATTCAAGAGAAAATCTTCAAATCTTTGTTTAAGCTGCCCCTGCTCCACTATTCAGAAATCACTGAAAAGGGCCATTATGGTGTTTAAAAGAAACTATAATGTTGGACTTGGCCTGGACCTGTTTCAGATTTTGTGTTTTACCAGTCCTGTGGTACACCCCCACTGGATGATGGCTTGTTCACAGTGTTGTATATTGCCGTACACCTCTTAAATATTACTTAAGTTATCATTAAAAATGTAGAAAATACCTGTAAAATTTGTTATTGTTGCATTTTATGTTTTATTTGTCTTGTAGATGAATGCCAACGATCTGAAGGACAACCTGAAGAAACTGAACACCAGCATGGCCTTCCTCATCAAACACTCACAGAAGCTCTTCAGGGTCAGGAATCTGTGTTTAAAAAAAAAAAAAATGTTGTTATCCTTTTTAAAATACCTCCCTCTGATGCTTTAGGCTCCTGGTTACCTCAGAGATTTTGCCAAGCAATACTTCAGTGGGACCAATGTTCTACAGAGCAAGGTAAACTTAAGGGGCCTTTATTACAGCTTTGCAATTCAACAAATTTTAATAGAATCCTGATTTGATTGCTTGAAAGACTTAATGATGGGTGAGGGGTTATCACTCAAATATATCTTGGAAAACATGCATTATTACTGTGAACGGGTTTGGCTCTCCACAGATCTGACCTGTCACTTGGCCTTGAGAGTAGTTGTTGCTCATTGAAACAAGCATGAAGTGGACCCTCAACCCCCAAAAAATAAATGTTTTAACTTTTTTGTAACTGATCAGAACAATAATTACACAATTGAACAGTCCTTCTTGACCTGTCCTTGTTGTTTCAGGATGACCTGGAGCTTATGTCCCTGAACGCCTCCCCGGTGCAGAGGAGAGCTGTGCCCCAAAAGAGGACTGCAACTGGTGCTTTAGTTCAGGACCACTGCCCCTCCCCTGCCTCCCAGTACACGGAGGACGCCCTCAAAGAACTTTTCAGACACGTCAATAACAACATGCCCGACTCCGCTAAGAAGAAGAAACTCGTCCGCCAGGTCGGTTGACAGATTGAAGGTCATTTGATGTCATTATACAGTTTTTATAGTTTAAATTGAGCTGGAGGGCAGCTCAGAATTTGAATGCAGATGTTGTGACCTGGTTATGATTAATGTCACTAATATTGGGCCTATCCACAAGCACAAACAAACTAGCACTGGCCAGTTCAATGTCTTCTCAGGCTAGTTTACATGTAATATTTTGGTCCCAATTATTATTGTGTACTTCTTTCTTTTGCTTAATGCTTATTGTTTGTAGTAAAATAGTTCATCTATAAAGGGGTTTCTTGGGATAATCCTGCTTTTACACCTAGGTGTTATCATGCCTACAGATGCACAGACGTCAGCTTCCTCAATTCAGTCGTAGTTGGCCCAGATTTAACTTTTATTTACTGAACAGAAAAAGATGGATTGGTGTATCTCTAAGTTTTGTCTTATTTTATTTATGTCTAAAAGAAATCAATATTGTCAACCTCTGTACTGGTATCGGTTGATATCGGGTATCTGCAGCTACTTAAAGACATAGAATGAGAATTTGTATCGGAGCTGAAAAAGCTAGTCCCTAGTCATGACCTATATGACCTAGGCCTATATGTTTGTGTTTATAGTTGGTGAAACAGACTGGAACCCCGACCTCTGATTGTCTTCAGGTCTCTGCAGGTCCCAAAAAACATCCACGATCACGCTCCTTTGGTGGACTCATCAAGGTACTTCAGCATGTGCTGGGAAAAATAGTTGTTTGGTCACGATTTGATCCTGGTTTAGTCCCTCTTTAAACATGGTCTAGTTCTGGTTCAGTTCTGGGGTTAGTAGTTTAGTTCCAATCCACTCTGTTTAGTGTACAAGTGTGAATGTACTCAATGAATCAGAATGCTAGGGCTGTGGTCCTTTATAAGGATTTATATGGGCCACAGGAGAAAGGAGAGGCCATGGAGTAAAATCAGTTTTGGGAGTGACAGTTTAATCTGCCTTTTCATTTATGAGCATGTGGTTTACTAGGAGTTGTGGGCATATAGTAGTTTTTGCAGATCCTAATAATTTTGAAAGCAGACATTTAATATATCACATTTTTAGCGTAAAAATCGTGGTGACCAGCTGACTGCAGAGAGAAGACTTCGGCATATTTCTCCAGAGGTAGCTATGAGAACAGGGAGAAAAACAGGAAAAGAAAATGTTTTACTGCAGACTGTGAGTAACCATGGAACCATCATACTTTCATTAATATCGGTGTTACTTGATTGTATCTTAATGTATTGTATCCACAGGTGAACAGTCCAAATGGTCATCTTATTGGAAAGGCAGGGCTAATCGTAAAACCCAGACTTTAAGGAAAAAGTTGTCAAGACTTCAAGGGTAAGTTGCATCTAGTATCTACTCTACCCTGTAATGTAATAAATTATGCTATTTTAAAAAAAAATTTTCTTAATTAAAAACGTAATTCTCACTTTTTTAATGCAGTCTGAGCATCCAGTTATTTACAGTAATGAGTTTATAAGGGTGTTTCTAACCACAACTAGCATGCTAACAGTGCTTTCTGGTTCATAAAAATAAAAACACAAGACAGAAGACTTATGCTACATGGACAAACATTGGGTACTGGCTCTTGAATCCTGGTATTTCACTCTTTAATAATTGATAACGGATGTAATGTATATGCTTGGACATTAATTTATCATACAAAAACTCAGTAAAGCTTGCGATGATGCAGAGTAGTTAAGCAGTATAAATAACAAAATAAAGTTGAATG
Source organism: Boleophthalmus pectinirostris (assembly GCF_026225935.1). Classification (NCBI taxonomy): domain Eukaryota; kingdom Metazoa; phylum Chordata; class Actinopteri; order Gobiiformes; family Gobiidae; genus Boleophthalmus; species Boleophthalmus pectinirostris. The sequence continues at coordinate 13,432,735 of NW_026571190.1, read as the reverse complement.
TCTCTTCCCCCTTTTTCTCTGCTCACTGTCCAGCAGAATAAATCTACCCAAAAATATTGGTATGTTGTTGTTTATGAAACGTGATCCTCAGAAAAAAAGTTGACTGCCTGTGTTCTTCTGTTTTCAGCCTTCTCCGCTGATGCCCCACTCCTGTTTCTCTCCTCAGGATGTCTCACTATGAGCCCGCACTTGTCACTCTCTCTTTTTTTCTTAATCTTTTCTTTTTATTTTTAGTGAGTTTTAGCTGTGACTAACTGTTTGGAACTGAGAAACCAAACCATGACTCAAGAACCTATTTGACATTTTGAGACTGTTGGTATAGCTATTAATGCTACTAGAAATGTATCTTAAATCCTAACCTTTAGACATTTAAGGAACTCTGAAAGTATAATGCCTGAAATGTTCCACAGTATGCTATAAAACATTTTTTTTTTTTTTTAAATCTGCTGATTCAAAAGGAAAAAAAAAAAACTCGAAAAACATGGATTCTTACTGTGAGCACTTGGTTTGGTTACGCCACCTCCATGGAGATAGATTTTTTTATTATTTATTTTTATACCATACTGTGAAACATTCCAGGAAAAGCAATAACATCTCCATGCTGACGTGGCAAACCCTCCACCAGAAAGCGTACATAATCTACCTTTAAACCAAAATTAGGCACAGTAAAGTTATGTGCTTTGTAAATTTGCTATATAAAAAAATAAAGTAATGTCGTATTATACAAACTAATACCAAAACCATCTTTCAGAAAAACACAAAAAATATATAAAATACATTTATGAATTAATTTAACTGGTGATACACAATATGGTCCAATCTAATATCACAAATGTATTAATACACACATTTTTCATTTAGAGTCTTGACATTTCGTTTGGTTTCTTTGTTTCATAAATGCTTTTAAACTTGTGTGTGTTGTGTTGCTGCTGTAAATAAGTAACCACTATCTTGCTGAGTCTGTAGTCTGGAGTATTTATACATGTACAGAATAAGCCTCTTTTAATATGAATTTTATAATGTTTTTGTAACACTGGTATGGTACAAAATGATGAAATGAAAAGCAGGCATAATATTGCTGCCTCCAAAAAAAAGTCTCTGCCCCTGCTCTGGGTGGCAGTGGGTCAGGGCTGGCCATTGCCGCTTGCGGTTTTAATTTTGTTTTAATTTTGTTACTGGGACTGAATTTGGTCAGTACATGTTTGACCATATCTACGTTAAATGTGAATTATTACTTGAGTTTGTGGATTTTTGGGTGATTTTAAGAAGCTGTGAGTCGTTGGTTACAGAAAGTTGGTAGAAGGTTGTTTTATGTCTAGGTTTGTTGGAAATGATGGTCTTAAAAAACAGTGTCAATATTTAAGGGACAACTTTTTTATATATATAACACTGTCTATAATGATGACTATGTCAGCTATAAAAACTTGAATAGTGTTGATTTTTCACTTAGTGACCTTGGCTTATTTGTAATAGAAACTTTAAGTATTACAATTTGCATTTGCGATTGTTTACAAATCAGGATTTTGTACGCCAACTAATGTTAAAGGGGCCCATATTCTGCTATTTTCTGATCTATGTTATAATGTTTCCTCATCACAAACATACCTGGAGTTGGATTTTGTTTCATTCCCACATGTTTAAATACAAACCCTGTAGTTCTTCTCTCAAACCAAAAACACTCTGTTCCACATTGTGATGTCATGTGGTACAGGAAGTGCTTTTGTGGTTTTTAAACTCCATACACCTTTCTTCTAGAATCATTTGCGTGATTTCAGCCCTGGAATTGCCTGTAATGATTGACTGAGTTTGATTGATTCTAGTTGTTGTTGTCTAGTAGTTGTAATAGTATTTTTTTTTTAAGACAAAAAGTAGTCATAACTACCACTTATCATCACAAGGTGGAACAGAGCATTTTAAGCTTTAGAGATGAAAACCGACTAACAATATAGGATGACTCAAATGTATGAATGAATCAAAACACAACTCTAGGGATGTTTTTGATGAGATAACAACATTATAACATGATTTAAAGGTCACAAGAGTCAATTTTGTATAATATAGGACCTTTAACTTCTAAACAAAAACAGAAATCACATACAGTTGACAATAGGTTTGCTGCAGGGACAGCAGTTTTAATTCTAAAATAACATTGTTTGCAGAAGACATTTTTGCATGTTTGCAGTCTTAGTCTAAGAGATCATTTGTGTAGTCCTTGTTGAAGTTTTTACATTTAAGTCTTAATTTGCACATTTCAAAGGTACAAAAATATACATTTTACAGTAGTCAGTACGATTGTTGTCTGGTTATAATCTGATTTTTCCAGAGAACTGGCCAAAGTTTGCAGTTGGCCAACCAGAGTTATTTAAGTCACATAATTTAATCTTTAAATAATACAATATCAAGTCTGTAGACATAAAAATTGCAGGTTTGGGGCTTTTTATATATGATGAAAATGTTGAATGCATTTTTAGACTTTGGGATTTTCAGTTAGTTTTTTTTTTTTTTTTAAAGTGCAGAACTTCAACAGTTTTTGTATCAGTTTCTGTGTATGAAATACTTTGAGGGTTTGATGGTGCAGTGGACGTTGACATGAGGGTTCTGTGAATTGTATATGTGAGGCGTTTTACTTTAGGAAAGGTTTCTGATGGGACTGGGCGATATGGCAATAAAAAAAAAAATCTATTTTTCCCCTCCTTCGATTGTCAGCGACGGGTGGATTAACAATCACAGTAAAGCCTAAACTCTCAGAAGATGGCTTTAATATCCCTCCGTGGAAAGAGCTACGAACTACATGAATGTGATAAAAAAAAAAAAATTGCTACATCGCCCATCCCTAGGTTTTGAATCATTTTGATGGGAAAACATTTTATTGTACCAGTGTCTTTTTTTTAAATGAGTTTATGAACAAATTTTTCTCTTAAATGTTTATTTTAATTACCTGAACTACTGTCTACTGTATGTAAGTGGGTCAGATTCATTTGTAGCATGATACAAGATTTAAATGATTCTTAGTCATATGTTACACCACATTTCTTAATATTTTTAGGTGTTTTAAACAGTTAATACTTATTTTACACATTTCCTCAAACTGAAGGGACTGTTACAAAGTTTAGTTTATTTTTGTATTTGTTGATAATAATGACACTTAAGAGAACAGTCCGCTTTGGATTAAAGCGAGTTTCTCATTGCGTCTGTCTGTTTATTTATACTTGTATGTAAGCATTTTTGTTTAGTTTTCTTCACATATTAAAATGGGCTGTATCTATTTTTTTTAGCAGTTATTAGAGAAAAGTTGTAGTATATAGTTAAATATCTTAACCTGTATATTTTTATTGCATGGACTGAGAGAATACTACCTCTCCTACATTAATATAAATTGAGAATTAATTCAATACGGTATACTAACATTACTTATAAAACACACACACACACCTTACCTTTCCACAAACAACACACAAATATGATCTGACAGTACAACTTTTATTCATTTGAAGTGAAAACCGTTAAGAGCGTAATGCTGCCAACTGAAATTTTATGCATTTAATCGGAAGTACTATTACATTTTAACAATGCAACATTTTGTACAATTATAGTTGACTTGATACTTAAATGTATACCCCCATAGAGGTATAATAATGTCTTATTAGTAATTATAGATTCATGATTGAGACAATAAAAAACAAGACATCAGTTTTCTTGTTAAAAAAGGATACTTGAAATGCATTTGTCTTCAGTTGGCAGTAAGACACTCCTGCACTTTACTATAGTAACAATGAAATGTACATTTGTTCTTGTTCTCAAGTCAATTCCAGACCAAAATATGACATCTGACCCATTTAAGTAAATCACCCTGTGCATTTATCTGGGAGTGAATTCATTTGAAGGACAGCTCACAATAAATATTTTGAAGATAGACATGTACAGAAGAGGGATAGTGAATTTAGAGATAACATTATAATTGTGCTACTTTTTTCATTTATCTTATGAATTAATAATCATTTAAAGTTTTCCTATTTCAGTCAAGCCAATTATATATACACAGTTGTATTTAGGAGGATTTTCATTTGCTTTTGACCAAAATACAGAAGTAATATGGGGATATATTTATATTTTACATATGATTAAATGTTTGTTCAATATCACATTTAAAGATACAGTATTCCATTAATTCAAATCATTAAAGTGTCTTCTTCGGTGAACAGCAAGGACAAAAAAGTGCTTTTATTTTGCAATTGTTCCTTCACAGAATCTAGCTCCCTGACTGGTTAAAGCTACGGCCAAGCAGAGTAAAGAGGAGCGGAGAGAGGAAGTGGAGGAGAGTATAGAGGTGTTTCTTATTGGATTTTGGTGACAGCTTCGTGGATGGATTGAGCTACGTAGTCGATGTTTTTGGTGGTGAGTCCGCACATGTTGATTCGACCGCTGGCCATAAGATACACATGTTTCTCCTTCACCATGTATTCCACTTGTTTGGCTGTGGACAAGACAAAACACGAGTTAGACTAAAGAAAATCATGTTTGATATACAAAAATTAACCCTTACTACTGTACAAGTTACCCTGTTTCCCCAAATGAATTTACATAATTTTATTACAATAATAATAATACAATTTGCCAATCAGTGCCACCCCATGACCACCACCAACACTCTCACACAAGCCGCATTCATGCTAGACACAGTGCTTCAGTCAAACATTGGTATGCATGCAAATTTCAGCTTTCTGTTTTGCATCATTTTGACAACTTTTTCCACATTCAAAAGATATATTTGGATCCGGTCAAGCGGTAATGGAGGGAAACAGGGGCAGATTTTTTACATTCAAATAGCTCTTATTCAGAAACTAGAGGGACTCTTGAAATAAGTAAGGTATCAGAATGTAGGAAAGAGTTAACACTCCAACAGGGTAAAGTTAACCCTGTGATATTCTTTCAAGTTGTTGACAAAAAATTTAAAAAACTCATGACGGTAACGGAGGGAATGAAATAAGCAGCACTTTGTGGGCAATAAATACAAACAGCGATAACTACCGGTTCCCACTTACATATCCTTAACAAACTGGTTTGAATATTTGCTTAATATAGTTTTATACCATATGGTACAAGATTAGGTTGAAAAAACCTCTTACTTTTTGAGTAATGAGAATTTTTATTAAGAAAGGTCATGGTAACGAAATTGTGCAAGCAAGTAGATTAGAAGGTGCATGATTTTACATAATTTGTCATCTTTTTTCTTACGAATACTTTAATATTACTTCAAAATGAAAGGTAACTATTTCTATAAAATATGTCAGTCCTTCCAAGCAAATTTTTATCATTTTAAATAATTTTTTTTGAAAAATCATGTACCTTCATCAACAGTTCAAAGATTGAATAACACAAGATATGATGAAATACATCAATTTGCAGGTCTTTGAAATTTGGGAAATAATTTTTGTTCCATGTTGCATACATGGTATGTTTAAAATGTATGTAACTTTAGAACCAAAAATGGTACAGAAAAAAGGTCAACAGTTTCATAAACTAGAGTATATATACTATCTGTTGAATACATTTTTATATCAGATGTATTAACTTGAATTTTTGGTCTTGCTGTATACTTCTGCTTGACCGGGCCCATTTGAAAATAAAACAAAAATTTTAAGTCACTATAGCAATGGTCTTGTTTTTTGGATAATTTTGAAACTCATGGATATCTTTTGAACCAAGTTTGTATGGAAATTGCTCTATATTTCCAGACATTTGATAGTATATGGTTTAGTGTTACTCACGGTTGAGGCCGGTGAAGCTGAACATTCCAATCTGAGCTGTGATGTGGTCCCAGGTCCCAGGAGTCCCCAGAGCTAGGAGCTTGGAGCGAAGCTGGTCCCTCATCAGCAGCACTCTGTCTGCCATAGTTTTCACGTTGGCCTTCCTACACAGGACAGAGACAGGGAATTCGTTCAGCTATTATTTGATCTGTTATTTCATAGGTTTTCTTAAAGTTTAATTACAATATTGCACAATTTTGTCTGTGCAAATAAAAATAAATAAATCATGGGAAAATGGGCTCATACATGAGTTATACAGGGACAAAACTTTAAATGAGTTAGCAAACTAAAATTTCTATTTTGGTCAATAATGGTCATGAACAAATTAAATGTGTGAAACAGTGCTAGCCCCAATAAACCCCCAGTGTAATGAAACTGAAATTTGTTCATGATAGACTTCTGTCATAGCAACAATTTAACCCAAACGTTTATAGGATGAAAAAATGACCGCAAAACTCTCATCTTAACATTCACCTGGTGTAAGGATTTAATGGTCACCCATACACTGGACAGGTTTAACTGCACAAGATCTCACCAAACTGGAAAGTACAATTTCCCTTTCACACAGACCTTATTCATAGTAAACAGCAGAAATGGTGATCCTTTACCATTCTGTGAAGAGCTCTGGACAGTTGAGTGTTTTGCTGACGATACGTGCGCCCTGAGACGGAGGGTTGGACCAGGTTGTCCTCACAATCTTCTCCATCTGAGAGAGGGTCCTGGCCAGATTCTCACCATCTTTGGCAACAACTGTGAGGTTCCCCACTCTCTCATCTACAACAGAGCACAGAAACATACAGTGAGAGATTGAATAAAAATACTAAACTAAAACACAGAATTCAAGTGGGTTGTGCCACTGTGGCACCATCTATCTAAAGTCAATAGTAACTAAACAATGCACTGGTATAACAAAATTATACTTTTTTGTTATGACCCACTGATTAACTAAAATTAGAAGCTATAAAGTTACATTTTGTACAAAAACAGGGGCCCCACATTTTTGCTTCTTTGTTTTTATTTTTTTCAGCCTTTTAATCCATATTCTCGAGTAATCTCCTGAATTGAATGTGAAGTAGTCAACTAAAATACAATTTCTTGAAATCGACCTTGATACTTGTATCATAGTTATGCTGATTGACTGATGTTCTAATGTAAATTAAAGTACATTCTTCATCATTCTTGATTCACGCTATAAATACACATTTCTTAAATTTCATTACCAACTCGACATGAGAAAAAAAGTTTCAGATTTTTATTCTGAAAAAGGAACCTCTTTTGCACTACTCTAAACTATGACAGGGGACTCACTGTAGAGGCCAAAGTTCTTGGAGAAAGACTGAGCCACAAACAGTTCAAATCCCTGAGAGACAAAGTAGCGAATGGCCCATGCGTCCTTCTCCAAACTTCCAGAAGCAAAGCCCTGATAGGCCGAGTCAAAGAACACGAACAGGTTCCTCCTCTGGAAACAAAAACATGAACAATTCTTTCAGGTCAACCTCAACTCTCTCAACAAACACACAGCATCATTACAAAGCCTGCCCTATGCTACAAAATCAAGTTAAAAAGTACTGAAGATTTTTTTTTCATGCATACTTTGAAACTTTTAAGTACATTTGGAGAGCAGTACTAGAGGCAGATTAACAGAAATGGGCTGCAGCCTTATGGAAAAAAAGCCTTCAGGAATTCAAACAGCTTTCAATTTTCCTCTTCTTCCCTTCACCTGTTCCTGATAATTGACAGTAGTATTTTATATTTGTAGTAAAACATGTAGTACTAAAAAGGCCACAGATTGCCTTAAAAAGACAGATTTTGCCTCTTTAAAATGGCGATTACCTTCATGATTTCTGCGATCTTCTTCCATTCGTCCTGTGTGGGGTCGGTGCCAGTTGGGTTGTGGGCACAGGCGTGAAGCACAAAGATTGAATGCTCGGGAGCTTTCTGTCAGATACATAAACAAAGAAAATATATTGTTTAATCAACGAGCAAACAAATTCTTTTTGTTGTACTCTACTGCTATTGTTGTAATTCAATATAATTTGGTGCTTAAAAAGGTGCACTATGAAACTTTTGTCTCCATGGAGGCGTTATTGGATTGACTGGAATGTTCCACAATTAGGGATGGGCATGATTAGTCGATTAATCGATAATTGATCATTAAGAATTTCATCGATTACGTTACATTTTACTCGATAAACCGAATGTAAGTTGCTGTGCGTAGCGTGACCAAACAGGGATCCGTACATGTAGCTCTCTGCACTCAGAAGGAGCGAGACACAAACAGTCGGTCAGCCTGCTAGTGCCAAAGCGCAAATGCGTATTTAACGATGACACGCTTTCCGTTCCGGTCGGGACAAGTGGGAGGCCATGTGCACAGTGTACAAAGCAGCACATATGTTTCGGTGTCCAGTGGTTTTTCCCACTGGACAAAGCTTTGCCAGGTGAGAGTAGCGCAATGTTGATGATGAGTCCCTGTACGGTGTCCTGGTTTTGACAAACGCAAATATAGTCACACTAACCTGTATTCCACTGAATCATGTCTTTTAATCTAAGAGAAGTTGACTGCATCAGCGCACAAGAGCTGTATTTTTATCTTCGCTTAGTTTATGCAAATAAGCGATGCGGTTTTAAGTTTCGTTTCTGTGAGAGTTGCGCAAAATTGAATTAAACACATTATAATGTCAAACGGGCTGATGTGGCTCTAGAGTGGTTACGGTTTATATGTTGTAAAGTTGAATTTATTTATGCAGATTAGTAGTGCAGATAGTAATAATAATGATGATCATTTTAATATAAAAACGTTAATGATTAATCGATAATCGATCGTTAATTCTTCCGACGATCGATTAAGAAAATTTCATCGAATGCCCATCCCTATCCACAATATAACATACTTTACAAATTATGGGTGCATTATTGTTCAAATGTCCAAATAAATTTCCGAGATCAATAAAAGTTTAAATGCTGAAATTTAATTGAATGAAATATAAACCTCCAGATCGTCCACAAGTCCATCCAGGTCCAGGCCTCGTTTGTTAGCGTCCCAATAATGATACGGACGGATGTCTTTGAACCCAGCATCAGAGAAGACACCATTGTGGTTCTCTGGAAGTAGATGATTGAAATTTTAACTGCTGTTTACTTAAACATAGCACACTTCAGTTGAATACTGACCCCATGTGGGCGCAGAGACATAGACAGGAGTGGCCGTGTTGTTGGTGCCATTGTACCAGCGACGGAGGAAGTCTGCCCCAATCCTCAGAGCTCCAGTACCCCCCAGACACTGCACTGCTCCCACCTGCAACACACAAGGGTTTACTTTCATTACTTATTTTTAATCAGTTCAGATGTTTTCTTTTGACTAAGGTTATTTTAGATTTTGTCAAATAAAGGCAACATTTATAAAATAATTAAATCTCATCTTCAAAAATCATTTTTATCCAGTGTCCACTGGTGGAGTCATTCCCAACCTGGGGGGTCCCTGGAGTTCATAGAAAAGCTGTCTAAACTACATTGAGTTTTAAAGAAGGAATGGCATTTTAATTGCTTCTAAAGTATTTTCTAATGTTCTATAACATCATTATTAACCAGAAAACAATGATATTTTCCTTTAATAAGACAAAGGTTTCTCAGGTGAGAGAAGGACGTTAAGGAGTTAACATGGGGTCGCTAGAAGAAAAAATTGAAAAGCACTGCTCTAATGAGCCAGCCACATAACACATAATAAAATGTGCTGGGCAACTGCCGTTCCTTCCAAGCAAACTGCCCAACTGTTATTTTATGTTCCCTCATTCCCTCCCTCGTTCCCTCTATGTCTGTTTATTACTAAACGGTTTTGCCCTTTTTAAACACAACACTGTCCCCTGGTGGCCGCTGCTCACCCTGTTCTCTGCGATTGCACTGCTCTCATCTCCCAGAGCCACTTTGGAGGCTGCAGACCTGAACTCTGGCAGTCCCAGAATGGGAAGGTACTCATGATTCAAAGATGTATCCTCCACAATAAGGCGCTCCACCTTCTTCACCACCGGCAGCACCCACGGCTGGCAGTCATCTGTACGGTACGCTAAGAGACAAAAATGATACAATGTTATTTTAGGGCTGCATAATATTAATAATTTCTATTTCTATAGTACTTTTCTGAGCAAGTTCCAAAGTGCTTTACATACAATCAGAAAAGAATAGAAATTAAAAACACAGTTTAAAAAGTACTAAAGGAAATACAAAAATACTGACAAATGCCTTTTCAATCATCACAACAACTGTATAGATTATGATATCAGAAGTGTTCGGCCCTAGTTTGCAAACTAGACACAGTATTACACATGGCCGTTTTTACACATTTTAATTTGGTAGGTTTTTACAGTATTCATTTTAGACAAAATTTGTCCCCTCACTCTCCATACCCTTCCTGTGTTACTGTGGCAGAGTGGTTATTCCGTCTCCTACCCCTCAGAAAGGAGGATGTGAGTTAGAATGCTGAGCTTTCCATGTGGAACTGCATGCTCTTGTGAAGCAAGAGTTGTTTAGTTGTGGCAACAGTGTAAAACCATAAGCATAAAGCCATAATCTTGTATGTGGGAAAGCCTAGAATAGCACAGTAACGTGAGTATTATCAAAAATCTGAGGTTAACCTTAATCAGACTCTAAGATTCCACTGATCCATTGTACATTTAATTACTGAGAATCGTGTTGCAGCAAGTCAGAGCCACAGCTGCCAAGAGCCAACAACCCCTTGAACAACCAAACACAATATTGTCATGCAACAACAAGATCAAATCCCACATACAATTTAATCATGGTATTCTCCTCACAATAAAAACCTATTATTTATTAGGCTTCAAGACCCAAATGCAAATCTAAGTAGGGTGGACAACATATCATTGCCAATATTGGTATTAGTAATATTACAGGATTTGTTCAGATATTGTTAATGAAAAAGTATTGTGATATCAGACCAACATTATTTTCTTAGTTGGCCTAGTCTATGTGCCCATGTGTCATTCGGTTTGGTCTCAGCGCATCAGATTAATTAGTTAAACTAGCAAAGCAATAGAAGATGCTATATGTTCTCATAATCATTATAAAAAAATATATAAATATAGCATATAACATTTCAATATTTTTGTGAAAAGCTAATTTGTGAAAGTAGATTTTCGTGGGCCATTATTTTTGGCAAAAATCAATCAACAGTCACAATAAATAAATGGATACAAGTTTGTTTCTTTTTTTTACTCAAAATCTGTATGGTAGGACCTCTGTGTTACATCATTTGGAGCAGTGGGTGTAAGTTACCTGCATTTTTGACTAAGGTTAGGACAATAAATGATAATATCTTTTATTGTGATAAAAAGGGTTGACTATAATTGTTTGTAGGACATCTTATATAACTGTGATAATAGGCAACAAAGATAATCAACATTATATATTGTCACCAGAAAGGGCAGAGAAAGTTATCCATGATGTTTTCTTCTAGATCACTGTTGTTTTCACTTTTCAATTCTTTTCAGTTATTCATAAACTGTCAGCAACTTTCATCATTATTGTGAAATAATCATTAATCACAATTATATTGTCCATGATACTCGTGACATCAAATTTCAAATATCATCCCATGCCTATTTTTGACTCCATAGGAACTCCATGAATCCTGTATCAAGTATCACAGATTCAAAGTCCTGCTGCGTCCCAGACAAGGAGTATTACAAGGTCAATCCAGTAATAGTGGGTGTACCTTATCACAAAGAAAAATTCAAACAAAGACTAAATTTGAACTAAATCAGATAAAATGGGACCAACCCAGATGCAACTGATTCAGAAATACATGACATCTTTCCAATATGCCGTAGAGCTTCTTGGTGTGATTTAGGAATTATATGCAAAGTCAAACCAGCAGTGAGGTTAGCCACTGTAGTGTAAACAAACTTACCAGAGTATACCAGTAAAATACAGAGAGCTTTTAAATTCTGGTCTAAAGAGAAAGAGGGTAACAAAACATAAGTTGAATAGCCCCGAATTACACCCTCTGTAACTATTATGCCAGAAGATGCACATTTTAAGAGGTTTAGACAGTAATTGTTATTAATTGTTCCAAAATAAATAACATACAAAAGCAAAGCGTTAACTTTACTGAAAAACAAAATGTAAAATCAATAACAGACCGTTTTTGGCAATTTAAGGAATAGAACTACTTAAAGCAGGAATGGGGAGTTTTGTGTTTTTAGTTTTCTTACATGATAAATCGTATTCCTTCAACAAGAATAGACAGACACCAAAACTAACTTTTATGACAAAATTATAATTATAGCATACACCAATCTAAGCACTAAACTGAGCAATCACAAGCCATGTCACGCTTTTCTAAATCCCTTTCATTTCATAAACATTTGCTGCAACTGTCAAACTATAGGCTAATTCGTGGTTGCTAGCTCCAATGTTAGCATGCTGCAAAGGTCAAACCATAAACAATGACCGTAAATAGCCCTACGATCATAAATATTAGGTTTGACTGATATGGAAAGTTGTCGTAATAATTAGGATCCAAGTGCATTGTCATGAGTCGTAGTTCTCCCATTCATTCTTCCAGACAAGGCTAACTTAGTATTAGCGTAGCATTAGCTTGGAGGACGTTCATAACCCAGGCGTTTCAGTGAGGGGCGGAGCTATGGTAGGTCACTTGCTTAGTTGTTGGAATTACCTTGGAAAAATGGGAAAACTACTCAAAAACAAACAAAAATAGAGTTTATAACTATAAGAGAATAGGAGAAAATTTCTTTGTTTTTGCGTAGGGTGATCATGGGAAATTCACACATCTTTCACTTTCATCGGTCACTACTTTCATAAGATTACTTTTAAATCGTGCATTTTAAACGTAATTTAAGAGTGTTTAATAATTACTTCAATCCTCATTCATGACCATACATTAACAATACAGTTCATGATTATTGCGAAAAAGTGCATAAACTAAACCTACGCTCAATGGGACGAAATGCCAAGGATTTAGTGCGCTTCACTTAGCTTAGCATTAGCTTCCCCTACCTCCGACTCCGAGGTTCACCTTCTGCGGATGTGGGTCCTCCTTGAAATCGGCCGTAAGTTTGAAGACAGCTACCGGTGGGGCTTGGGGCACGTCTGTGAACACCGACATAGCTCGTTGGCTCTGTAAAGACAGGGAGTGTGGGGAGAATACACCGAGTTGCAGCTGATCGCAGAGACCGGAGGAGGGAGCAGGAGACGCCGGGAACAGTTCAACCTTCAGCCGCTTCAGGACGGACACAAGGGGGCGTGGGCGCAGGGAGCCAATGGGAAAGCACGCACTACGGGCGAAGTTGACAGCTTGCCAATCAGAATGCAATAAAAAAGGACACAAGAAGCAGCAATCAAAGCATTGTAAGACTGATAAGAGATCACTTTTAAGACTGATACGAGATAATAAAAGATTATTATCTCGTATCAGTCTTAAAAATCTAATTAATTGATAGTGCATAGATTTAGACTTAGACAAAATATATATCCACAAGAAAAATTTATTGGACACAGTAGCTCACTCATCACAATATAAAATAATAACAAAGAGTAAAAAAAAATATATATAAATTGTAATAATAAATTCTAAATAAGTAGCAAAAGAGATATCAAGAGATAGGTGTCAAATAAGGCATAATTATATAAATGTATATCTACAAGTCAAAGTAAAATAGAAAAATAAGTAATAAAATATAAAGTCTCAGTTATATACAAGATTATCTGATGAATGACAGGGCAAAAGGTTATCTGTTACATAGGGGTGAGTTGTACAGTTGTAGGAAGCGTTATCTGTTACATAATGGTGAATTGTTGTACATCTGTATGGAGTAAGTAAGTCCCTATTTATATAGCACTTTTCACAGACATTTTTTGTCACAAAGACACTTTACAGATCATTACATTCAGCATTATTCATTCACTCTATACCTGGTGATGGTAAACCATTGTAGTAGCCACAGCTGCCCTGGGACAGACTGAGAGAAGCACAGCTGCCATGCCAATCAACACCAACAGACTTCCATCTGCGTGGAAATGTGTAAAGGTTATACCCCTCCATAAAGGGAGTGACCCCAGCAAACTTAATAATTATAGACCAATCTCAATTATCAATAGCATTGTTAAAGTCTATGAGAAATTAATTTTTAATCAACTGTCCGAATATTTATTGAAAAATAATCTTCTATCAGTCTGGTTTTAGAAAGTATTTTTCAACAACTTCTGCTTTACTAAAATTTACCAATGATATTTTTTCGGGTTTTGACAATAATATGCTCACTGGTGCCTTATTTATTGACCTCACAAAAGCTTTTGATATGGTTGACCATTACCTTTTACTGGACAAGCTTCATTCTATAGGCCTTGACAGGTCCGCTCTCCTTTGGTTCAATTCATATCTTCATCACCGCCAACAATGTGTTTTCTTTAAAGGCAGCTTTTCAAATTTCTCCATAATAGAGAGAGGCGTGCCTCAAGGTTCCTCACTGGGTCCCCTTTTATTTTCTATTTTTATTAATGACCTTCCCCTTGCGTGCACAGACTGTGATATTCAACTCTACGCTGATGATACAGTTATTTATTCGTCTAAATCTAATATTACCGATATTCAGTCCTCAATTCAACATGATTTTAATACTGTTCAATTATGGCTACAGTATAACAAACTTCTTCTTAATAAATCTAAATCTTATTTCATGTTGTTTCAGAAACAAATTCGTCCTTTTTCTGTTAATGATATAAATTTGACATGTACCGATTCATCACCAATTATAGCAGTTGATAAATTTAAATATCTTGGCTTATGGCTTGACCCGTCTCTTTCATTCAGCGCCCACATACAAACTATTACAAACAAAATTCCATATCGCTTAAAATTACTTTATCAGTCCATCAGTTGTTTTAGCTTTTCTGTTAGGAAAAAGATTATTTCACAACAAATTTTTCCCATTTTAGATTACTGCGATATCATTTATCAAAATACTACAACTTCTATTCTCCAACCACTCAACATTATCTATAACAGTCTGTGCAGATTCATTCTCCGCTGTCCCTTCAGAACTCACCACTGTACTATGTATCACCAACTGTCCTGGCTTAATCTGTCCTCCCGACGTCAACTTCACTGGTTATTATTTATTTTTAAATGTATTAATCTCAGTTATCCTGAATATCTTAAACAGTATTTAATTCCATTTAGATCTTCTTATAGTTTACGTCATGCAGATCAGATTTTTTTTGTTGTCCCAAGAGTCAAAAAACAAATAGGAAAACACTCATTTAAATATAAAGCTCCTTCTGATTGGAACAATCTTCCCTCATCGATTCGAGCTTTAACTTCTGTCCCTTTATTTAAAAATGCTCTGGTTCAACATTTACATAACCCATGTAATTGTTTTTGATTACTTTGTTGAATTTTGTTGTTTATCTTGTTGTATCCTGTGATTATCTTTGTCTATTATTATTATTGCTATTATTATTATTATTATTATTATTTTATTTATTTATTTTTATTTTATTTTTTTCAAATTTTTTTTATTATGTGTGAAACAGTCAAGCGTGAGAGAGTGTGACTGTGTGTGTGTGTGTTTGTGGTTGTGTTGATTTTGTTGTTTTGATGCTTATTTGAATTTATGTCTCCTACTGTCTGTCCTACTGTGTCTGTCTTTTGTTGTTGTATTTATGAGGACCCCCTTGAAAACGAGATGGTGACACATCTCAAGGGGCTTATCCTCCAAACAAATAAATTCAAATTCAGACCCTCCGACCACCACTTTCATACTAGGCTATGTGGGTGAAGTGTCTAACCACTAGCACCAGTGCTAATTTCCATCTGTAGTCCCTGGCCAGGTTCATTGATTGATTGTATTTAATTGACCTTGACTATCAACTGTTCTGGAGACCTGTAGCATGTTTGGGTTGATGGGGGAAACTGGAGCACCCAGAGGAAATCCATCCAGACACAGGGGGAAACATGCAAACTCCACACAGAAATGCCCGGGCGACCTGGGGATCAAACCCAGAACCTTCTTGCTGTGAGGCATAAGTGCTAGCAACTCAGCCACCGTGCCGAGTATGGTATGAACATAGTCCTGTATCTTTCATCCGTGTCTAATTAATTGATTGTGCATAGTCAAATAACCAAAAAATAGATCCATAAAAATAGGTAATGCATACTAATAAAAACATGACTTTGTGCAGTAAAAATGCAGTAATAATATATTCCTCAAAATGGAATACACATTTTGCTATTACTGTGTTTCTTCAATAGTTTTAGCACATTTTCAAAACTTGATTTCGTTTGATTATTTGATTCAAACATGTATCTGAACAAGAGGCTTAGGTGGTCACTTTATTTGGAACAGTTCTCATCAGTTTACAGAGTTTTCAGGCTCGTTCTCAGAACACTTGACCCAGCTCCAATTCACAAACATACATAATAAGTGAATTCTCCTTGTTTTTTCAATACTACAGGTCTGTTCTCATGTGGTAAAAAACTTTGGCCCAAAAGGATGTCACACATAAGTCAAACAAGGAGAAGGGTCTCAGCAGAGAGTGCAGTCTGTGTGACTGTAGATATATACACTGTGAGATGTATCTTGTTTGATTTTCAAAAAAACATTACATGTTACAGTGCAAAGTAGTGTTGGTGTATTTGCTATTCCAACATCTTTTAATTTTCTGCATAAATATTTTTGATCAAATGCTGCAAGATCTACTTTACAATTGTCGTGTGCACATTTACATTTTACTGAATAGAATACAATTTAGACAAAGCAAAGCTGTTTCCAGTTGAAATTTCAGACCGTGTAAAATGGGAACCCCAGTGTAAGTCTGTAATAAACCGGTGATTTTCTATAGTCACTGAGAGCAGGAGTAAAACTTCTGAGCTGCTCTGTCAAATGAATGAAAAAGCACAGAAAAACACATGACCAAAATTTAAGAGTTTTGATGGTAAAACTTGCATTTGGGAGATCATCAATCAGTTTTGAATGAAAAACTGCATTATATTTGGTTTAGGAAAACAAAAAATATGTTTAAGATTTTCTGTGAACTATTGAACTTTTATAAATTCAAATTCAATAGATAAATGTGCCAAAGCGACTGGAAAAAACGATATTATTCCACATGGCATGTTTACTAATTCTCCCACCATCTTTAGTCGTTAAAATAAATACATTCTTTTATTCCCCTTAATCGCAGGGGCAGGATGGCAAGGGTGGTGTAGCCTATAAATCTGGCCACAAGTGAAATTGGAGACAAGAAAGGATAAAGGTTAACCACAGATGTCTGCTTGATTCAACGCCCAAATGCATCATCATTATGCAAGGCTTTGTTCATTACTTAATTAGTTTGCCAGAGGGATATGCATATGCCATAAAAGTATCTGCATTATTATAGGACTACCATGCAGGTCTTAACCAACAGAACTAAATTGGGCAGGTCAAACAATTATTAGCAAACATGTTACAAAGAAAGAGGGTTTTTGCTATTATAATAATGGATGAACCAGCATTACAGAATGCAATATCATGCAATTTTTGTGTTGTTTTCTCGTCTTTATTGGGGAGGCTGCCTACTGTCTACAGTTTGAAGTTTCAAAGTTTTTATGCCATTAAAATATGGTGAGCCAAAGTGCATCGTCATAGTACCAAGTACCACTGAAGTTACTTATTTTAGCCACTAGAGGCCAGTGTGTCTACAGATAATACAGTCAGAATCATGTGCAATTCCCAGACCGTGTTGGACCTTGCACGGGCTTCACATGTCTCTCCTGCGGGTATTTCTGACCAAAACACTGAGTGCTATTGAGAGATTGTGAAGTGCAAAAGTTTGTGTTATTACACTTTTTAAATAGTGGCTATGTTTTCATGCACACCCACAATATCACTGTAGATTATTATATGATTTGCCTCCTTTTAAGATTGTTTAAATGATATGCAAACCACCAAATCTGATTTAAATAACCACCAGATAATTTTGCTGTTTACATGCCATTTTAACAGTCAAAAAATCGGATAATAACCAAATTGCGAGTGTGCATGTAACTGCAGCCAATGTTAAAAGAGTAATTCTTGCTTCTTATTTAGCTTATTCTAAAAGTCAAGAAGCCACTGAAACAATCGTGGTTGGAGGGTTGTTCCCAGATCCGACCTATACCGTGGGTGTCCTTGGGCAAGACACTTCACTCACCTTGCCTGTATGCATGTGGTATATAAGTGAGTAATTGATAGTGATCAGAGAGGCCATTGGCGCAGACTGGATGCCATGTGTCTCTTAATCTGACTCATGGCAGCTGTGGCTTCAGTATTTGCTATATATTTCAATATTTCAGCATAGAGAGTAAAAAATATGTAATCTATGGGTGATTTTCAAATCAGTGCAATATAAATCAGATGCTTCATTATTTAGTAAGTAACTTTTGTTCAATCAGTGGTGTTATCTTACTTAGCCCATCAGTAGCCTTCTCTTTGGTTCAGTTTGGACTTGTCTTTCTTTCAGGGTCGTCTCCTCTCACCTCTCATTCTTGTCTCGAAGGGCAGTGAAAGCACGTGGCGTCTGCGCAGGGGCCACTAAATGTCCATCATGTCGACAAATTGCCTCACTCAGCTCCTGTTAGCGTCGTTAGCATTAGCCTTTGAAACCCTACACTGTTGATGGTTTGGAAGAGCAGAGGCCTCTAGCTGCTGTTTGAAGTCTTCAGGGACAACGGAAGATACGGGCCACACCAAACACAAACCTATAGCTTGGCACATAGATCAGACTGATTCCTTGGAGCTTTTAACCATGTTGTTATTCTGTTTGCACCTAAAAATACTTTGAACAGTCTTTTGTTACAGAAATGCAGGTTTAAAGATAACTTTCAAAGAGCTATGGTACTGAATGGTAGAATATTAAACTCATCAATAATACTTTATTCAGTGCATCTTTTTATTGCTCAAAAATAAAACATCATACATTCTTATGTGAGCCGGGTCACCTCTCCATAGACCTGACCTGCAAACTGGCCTAGTGGCATCTCCTGCTTGCCTCTATATAAAGACACTGCAACAATTATCGCATCAATGCAACAAAGTCTTCATGGAGACAAACAGGTGTGAGCTCCTCCACTAGAAAAGTTACAGAGCACGTCTAAATAATCCTGTTTGGTAATGTACTGTACCTCTTAATACACAAGCATCTGAAAGTCTACTAAAAAAGAAAAAGTGTTGCAAAGGAAGACAATTTCAACTGCAGCATATTGTGTATAAATCCACACTATTAATAAAGATTTTCTGGGCACTAAATTGCGAGGTGGTCACTCTAATGAAATGTTTGTCCGAAATATAGCATTAACTTTATTGTGTGTCAACAAGATTTTCACACCAAATTATAACACATTGGACCCGAATTGTTGTTTAGAGTAGCCTCATTTGGGTGTATATGTTTTTGAATGGCAGAGTGTGTGGGCCTCAGACTGTTATTAAAAACATCAGGTATGATTGTCTTCCTCTGTCTCCACTCGAGGGTTTGATAAATGACCTCCACTTCCTCCTCCACCAAAATACACCTCTGTTCAGTCTGCAGCACGCCAGCTCTCAACATGCACCAAAGATGGTACTTTTACGTAAACTTCAAATCCTAGTGCAGAATAGTAAAATATGCTTTTCTCCCTGTAGCTTTGTTAAAAGTATACGGCGTAACTTTTCTGATGATGGTCAAATATGATGGTGATGTTATTGCTTTGCCTGGAATATCGTGTCAAACCTGCATCCTTTCAAATATAGGTGTTTTTACTGCTCAGAAGTACCTTGAAAAAGAACTTCTCCACTTTAACTTGGACATTGTCATGTCACCTGCTGGTATTCATGGAAACAGATGTAATCTCATACTATGCACATTCACACAAAGCATAAGATCTTCAGAATTTTCCTTTGTGTCTGATAAATGCAAGTGCACTTCAATTGTGTAACACCAAGCAGTCTCACATTATGGCATCAAAATAAAAATAACAAAATAATACCTCCAAAAACATGCATTCTTACTTTGACCAGGTTCGCCTCTCCACAGATCTGACTGTAACTTGGCCTGGTGGTCTCTCAATCAATTTAACCTGGAAACTTATTAAAGTAAAAAAAAATCTTATATCAATATTCCTAAAAACATATATAAAATTTGGTTAAAATCTTGACCTCAGTTCCGAGTGATTCAAAGTAACAAATATTTTAAACCCCACATGAAGTGAAGTCTAAAGTGCTGTTTGTGTCTCTAGAAACTAATTGGTGGTTTTCAGTTTCTACAATGTGATTATGTCATACTCCAAGATGAGGGGCAAGAGCCAACTTTCCCCTGATTACATTGTACTTTGTCACGAAATACCTAAAACGTATACACAAATGTTGAACCCGATCATTTCTACTAATGCCTGACCCAAGAACTCACTATATTATTAAAAAAAAAAAAAAAAAAAAAAAAAAAGTGCATTGTGTTACTTTTCTGGTGGAGGGTCTGTCAAATGCTTTTCTTTATGGAGATGTTATTGGTTTGTCTGGAATGTTACACAGTATATCATTAAACTTATACCTTCACAAATACCCAACCAGACCAAGATACAGGTCAGATCTGTGGAGAGGCAATACTGCTCACAGTCAGAATGCCTGTTTATCTAGGTATTTTTGAGCAATAGTAATGAAACACCTGTAAATGAATAAATGTAAGTTAGAGTGGTTTAATGTCACACTGTGAAACATTCCAAGCAGAGCAATAGAAACAAGGAGGTAATCAATCCCAACCAGAAAGTTACATAGTGCACCTTTAAATATTATTTACCAAGCAATTACTGTACAGTCATTACATTACATTCGGTCATAGTGCTGTCATTTATAACAGTGTAAATGTACTTTCTTATCAGCCTCTTGAGCCTGACCCCAGATAAGAGGTGACAGGGGCAGGCAGGAGCAGACAGGAGCCACAGCGCAGGGCCTCCGCTACTCAGTCCTGCTCTGAGCTTGGCCTCTAGAGCTCAGATAAACAGAATTAGTTTAGTTTCTTAAAGAGGAAACCGCTGCCTTTACTCTGTCAGCACGAGGGTTATCTGCTCCAAGGCCCACAGACACCTGCACCAACCAGCTGCACAGTCCTGTCCAATAAAACTGAACTATAATTTTGCAAGCTAGTCTAGAATACATATTATTTTAGTGACATTTTTATGTAAAAAAAAAAAAAAAAATCATATTGCATTATCTTTTTTTTCTATTCCTGGAATAATTTGATTTTTTTCCCTTTTAATTTACACCACTGATCAATACACTTGCCTAAAAAGTAAAGAAAACAGTAAACAGACATACATCTAATTTAGTTATAGTTCGAAATAAAATAAATAAATAAATAAAATTTGTATGCGTAGGTTACCAAATTTATAAACTTTGATGTAGTCCCAATTTTGACCATTAAGTGCGCAATCACTTCATGAAATGTATATTCTACATGCTTGTTTTTATTTTTACCTTTTTATTTATTTATTGTGGAAGGCCTTTAAGCGTTGAAATAAATGGAGCATCAAGGGTTTATTGGCAGTAATTATAAGATTAGCTGTTTAGCCGCTATCTGTTATCGTTAGTCTCTGTGTCGCCGTAGAGATGACCCCTGAAGAGGAGCTGACCCAGACTTCATGGACGGAGGCACTTTGGGTATTTGGGTGTTTCACGGAAGGAGCCATTTAACTCTTTGTGACTGATATTGTTGTTGTCAAGCATTGCCATGTTAATGACACAATGGTTTTAGGCTCAGAGAGGGAGTTGAGATGGATAACTGAAAAATCTGTGATTGAAAGAAAACACAATGTTTAAGATGAACACTGGGCACTTCTTCATTTTATAATAATAATGCTTTCAATGTGTGTTATAAAGTTTCCATGGTGCAACACTCTAGCAAGCATGCCAAAAAAGTGATAGCTATTAACAAAATTTGACATGTCTTTGGACAATGAAACTCAAAGTTTGAACTCACCTTCTCTTTC
Source organism: Boleophthalmus pectinirostris (assembly GCF_026225935.1). Lineage (NCBI taxonomy): Eukaryota > Metazoa > Chordata > Actinopteri > Gobiiformes > Gobiidae > Boleophthalmus > Boleophthalmus pectinirostris. The sequence continues at coordinate 13,410,916 of NW_026571190.1, read as the reverse complement.
AATGTTTTTTTTCAATGTTTACAACTTTCTACATTTGATATACACACACAGAAGGCTTATATATGAAGTAAGTTGTATGAAATTATGACAAAAATTTAAATAACTCTACTAAATATATTATTTTTCAGATTTGATAACTAAATACACAATTTAGCCACCCCTTTGCTTTCTCGAAAATATTTAGTATAAATTAACTTTTGTTTTTTACTAAATAAATCCATATATCTTACTTCATATTTGACATCATCTGCATATATCTAAAATGTCAAAACTAGTAAGAAAAAAGAAAAGAAACATTCTTACTACTTTACGCATATGCATACAAAAGACATCAAATATGAAGCAAGATATATGGAATTATTTAAGAAAAACAATTAAATAGCTCTACAAAATATTTTTCAAGAAAGCAAAAAGTGGCTAATTTGAGAATGTGAATACAAAAATTATATATATATATATATATATATATATATATATATATATATATATATATATATATATATATATATATATATATATATATATATATATATATAATATTCCCTTCATATATTTGATATCTTCTATAGATATATCAAATGGCTAAAGTAGTAAGCATATAGAAAAAAACATTATATGAGAGGGTGTGTCCAAACTTTTGACTTGTCGTGTGCATATGACAACATTAAAAGTAAACAAAAGTGCAGTGGCATAACCCATATTGGTAAATAAATATATCATTCTATTTGAATGGTCGATCAATTTTGTATTTAGCATGCTGTTAGCATAACATAAGGCTAACACGACTGCGATGATGGGTGATGTCATGATCAAGCTCTATTATTCATTCATTCAACACTTCATGGTACTTTGCTATTTAAGTTTACTCAATACTTGACTGCCAATCTCTGAGACCTGACCATAAGCAGCCACTGTTTCACACACCAGATTCTCACTTGGCAAGATGGGTGAAGTGTGTTGCTCGAGAACACAAAGGTACACACTGGTCTGAGCAGTGTAACCTTGAGCCACTTCTGTCCCTTTAACTAAACCAGGTCAAAACAATGAGAACTTGGTTTACTTGGTATACATATAGGCCAACACTATTTAACACAGATACTGGCAGCTAAAATCAATGTTTTTTTTTGTTTTTTTGTTTTTTTTAATGCATGTTTTTGTTGTAGTATAATGACTTTCTGGGTCTAGTCAATAATAGAAACCATCAGATTTAACATTTGTGAATTTACCTTTGGAATATATCAATGGGAAGTACAATGTATCAGTAGGAAAAACGGTCTCTTTTCAGTTGTGGAAGAAGTATTCAGTTTTGTTATTTAAGTAAAAGTACAGAAACTGGAGCAATCTACTTAAGTAAAAGTATTAAAGTATCCATTTAAAAATGCACTTAAAGAGTAAAAAGTTAAAGTTTTTGCACATATTTTCAGATATAATAAAGCTTTAATGTATTCTTTGACAGGAATATGGATATGGTATTGTAATTTTTTTCTGATTTATATTTTTGTTTGCTCAAATTTGCGCATGTTAAAAATAAACCCTCAGCCTTTTCAGCAGGTCTTTGACTATAATAATATACTTTACCAATAGAATTAATACTTTCACTTTTCAGTCCTGTTCAAAATTAGTGGTGTAATAGTATCCACTAAGTACTAAGTATCCACTTTAAAATGTACTTAGGTAAAGTACAGATACCTGCAATTGCACTTAAGTACATTACTTTAAAACTTTTACTTGATTACGTTCCACAATTAGTGACTAGACCCCAGATGTGATGTCATCTGAAAACCGGCGATAATGGTGTGTGTGTGTGTGCGTGCAAGTGAGTGTGTGTGTGTCAGTGTTCATTTGTTCATTTGCTTCTTTGTCACAACATCACACAAAACAGCCTGTCAGCAGATAATTTAGACCTGTTACAAGTCATTTCACCTGAAAACGACTCCTGCTCCAGGAGACGGCATCATCCTTTAAGGAAATCAGCACCACACGACTCCAAAGATTATTTAAACTATATTAGGTAAAAGTTAACTGGTTGAGTCAAACAATAATGAAGTCAGAATTTCATTCATCCCACCCACTTTTTCCATATAAAACATATCGAACTGACACAATGTTTTATGTGCCTAATATAATTTTACAGTATTTTAAATTTGCAAACAAAACATAAAATACAGTTGGGGATTACATTGATAACAAGCCTAATGGCATTACGATGACATCAAATAGCCTAAATACCACGATATCAGTCATCGGGGGAAAAAGCATTTTATTTAAAGTAAAAATTCGTCAAACAGAAAATAACCACACAAAGTAAACAAAAGTCTTTTAGCAACTAAAAAAAATTAAAGACACCAAAAACTTACATTATAATATAAAATAATACACTGTGGAACTATCATGGAGTCCAGAAATCTCACTCAGTGCACCTTTAACCATGTACAAAATCAAGATTCAGTTTTATGTTTGACCTCATCTCGCTCCTTTTTGCGGTGCTCTTACAGACCTGTTGTAGCGAGCGCAGAGGAAGTGATCCATGTCGCTGTGATCACATAAACAAACAGAGAGCGCCGGGGTCAGAGGTCGCGGGTTAGCGTTAGCGTTAGTTTTAGCTCGTCTGCTGTTTGTTTAGCCTCGAGCCAGACCTGTCAGCGACTCAGAGACGACGCAGAGACGCATTTTAGGAAACGCCAGGCTCAAATCTGCAGATAACAGAGAAACGAACAGAGAAACGGACAGAGACAAGAGATTGCAGAGGGGGCGAGCTAGAATAGGAACGTCTAGCTCGCTAATAGTGATGTGACGTTCGTGAGCGAGTTGGCCCTTTGAACAGTTCCGTAACATGAACACTCGAAACCGGATCTCATGGTTTTTTTAAAGAATCAAATCTTTTTTTTTTTTTCCTAATTTTTTTTTTTTTAACCATAGACTGTCCCTGATTTTTTACACTGATTAACTTTGAACCAACACAAGAATCAGCACAGAAGCAAAGCGGGTGACACGAGCGAGAGCTCCCCCCCCCAAAAAAATCAGGCATCATAATAACAATTATTATTATTATTATTATTATTATTATAATAATAATAATAATAATAATAATAATAATAATAATAATAATAATAATATTTATTTATTTATTTTTATAGTGCAACATTAATTTCTATTTTCATCATTCCAAACGGCATAGTCCCACTCTGTGTTTGATTTGAGCCTTGGCCTATTCTCACACTGACTTCTAGTAAAAGAGCCAGCCTTTTGAACGGCTCTTTGAAGTGAACAGATCTGAAAGATTCGGATCCCACAAAGGAGCCGAAAGTCCCGTCACTAATCTACGGTAGGCCTAGTATTTTCTGCTATCCATGGGTTTGAATGAATGATGAACAATGAGGGCATGCTTTTAAACAAAATACGATATCTTTTAAATGAGAAAAAGTCCTTAAAATGTCACTGTTCAAAGTAAATCCATGAGTATCTTTTTTGATTTTGTCCTAAACATCTCTTGGCCTCTCTAAAGATTAAGATAATAATATTGCATTAAATTAAATAACACTTTTCCTGATGCTTAGCTATTTTATGCATAATTCATTTACTTGCTACACTAATGTTTTATTCATGGGTTTCAGTTTCATATCATGCAACCTTCTGAGAACTTTTTGTTTAATGTTTAATGTAAGTTTTTGTCACAAAAGGAAGGAAGAAAAGTGGTTGCCAATCTGTGCTAATCATAAACTGTATATACAAATGTACATAGCTACTAACTGTTTGTCATCACATTCTGAACAGGAAGTGAGCATGGGTGCGCTTCCGGCTCCATCAACTCCAACTGACTTTACATTACAAAACTGTCACCTCTCTTTCTCTGTAACTGCAGCAGTGAGCTGCGTATTTTGATCTTAAAATGTTCATTTTAATCCGCTCTACATGATCCTGGTGTTTTTAATTTTGCTTTTTTGCTAATATAAAACTTGGCTCCAAAGTTGCCCCTATAATTGCTAGCCTGTTGAGCTTGATTTGACTGAACCCAAATGCTATGTGTGACTCCCTTAGTTAACGTCTTTATACAGTATGGCCCCTTTGATCACTGCCAATCACTCTCACACACTACACACAGTATACAAAGGCAAAGTAAAGTGTCTTGCTCCAGGACATAACAACAGAATGCTCTGGTCTGGATTTTTTTGTTTGTTTTTTTTGTTTGTGTCATATCTGATAACAAGACAGAATCACAACAACTAATTGTATTTAGAAAAAATAATCTACTCAAAATAATGCTCAGAATATATACCTATTATGTCATCTCGATTTCTTTTTTAAATCTAAACTCCGTTCATCTATTAAGACTTTGTTTGACTAATAAAAAACATAGCTGATATGTTCTTCTGTTTACTTACAACAAAGATGGACAAATAGCTGGTCCAGTAATAACGTTGTACAGTAACAAACTTGGACTTTCTCATCATTTGTCGTGTTTAAACCTGACAGTGAGGAGTGACCGTGTCCCGCTGCCAGTGAACGCCTCGTTTTAGTCCTGTAATCTGCAGCTGCTTCTGTCACTGTGGATTTATGAGAGCTTCACTGTCCCTGGGAACTCACACGCTCACTGTGGGGCCCAGTCATGTCCAATATACTCAATTTTTCTACTGCAAACCTTTATTTATACAAAGTTTTTTTTAACAGTTTAGTTCAAGATGGAGGAGCGAGCCAGTTTCTCCCAATAACATTGTGTCATTTTGATGTAGCCACCACACGAGGAGAGACCAACAAACCTAGTCCATCTCCGAAAGATGTTTATTCTCAAAGTTCACGGACTTCGGTACAAAAGTAAAAAAAAAAGTTGTGTACAAACTGTGATAAATAGATGGGTCAGTATTTCAGTTTAAAGGGAAACTGAACAAAACTATTAGACCTGGACATGACTATTTCTACATTACTCCTCACTTGCACTCAGTGAGTTTTTAATAACAAATATTAAAACCAGAGAGATCAGGAGTCTAACCCACAACCTCCTGAAAGGAGGAGACAGGATATCCACTCTGCCACAGTAACACAGGGAGGACATGCACACTCCATTCAGAGGGATCAGGAGTCTAACCCACAACCTCCTTACTGAGAGGAGACAGGATAACCACCCTGCCACAGTCTAACACTGGGGGGATACACACACTCCACTCAAATGTGGGCAGAAATTACTAGAATATTACACATTATCTGCCTCAGTGGTAACAACATTTTAATAACAATGTAGAGAGGTTTTATTTGATACTGTTTTTGGAATCATAGAAGCCATGGTTCCCGGAAGTCATTGTCAATGTGATGGTACTAACTTGAGGCATCCTACTCGGAGTTAACTAACTCCAGCCCAGACAAAGAAGTTTTAGAGCAGATCTGCCCTGCCCTGATTAGCTTGCATTGGTGGACCACCACTCATACACGCACAACAGATTTTGGGTGAAGTGTCTTGCCAAAGGACATAAAAACAGAATGAGTGACAGAGGGTTAGTGGTTAGAACACTCTTTCATCAACCAAAGTTTGATTAACTCAAATCATGTTATGTCATTGTGGTCTTCACCCACTTTGCCTAGTATACACATGTGCAGTGTGCATGGGTGATTCTGTCAGTCTACTCCATGGGAGTTGTGACAATAATAGTAGTTTACCACCACTATGAACTGAAATAAAAATAAAAAAAAACCTGAAATTGCATTACAATTGTAAGTCATCTGGTCCATGCCGGTCCATGAGTGAAAGAAGTAGTCACTGAATGTATGGAAGCCCTTTTGAGTCTCCTGACCTCACTAATCACAATCACACTACTGCTACAAGGGGGGATATATTTTACTCAAAACAAGTATATCAACAATATGTAATCTAATACTACCACTGATTGCTAGTAGTTGTTGGGACACAGCAGTAATATCAATTGTAATAGTAGTAATAGTACTTATTATACTTTTTGCTTGCTTGTCCAGTCACAAACTTGACTGGGAGCAGATGCTAGGCGCTGCTTTCCTTTTTCCATAATGAAGATTTAGTTTCTAATTAATCAGTGGAGCTGAAAATGCGGAAACGTGTGCAATCCATCTTCATGGTGTGATTATTGTCTTGTTGAGCTTGTACATGGGAATTTGAAGTGTCCTGTCTCAGCATAAATCAGTCCCAACGTGCCTCTAAAGTTAGATTTGTGTAAACGCTGGTCGAGACATGCACACTGCTTCCTCTGCTGTGAAATATGGACGCTCCACAATAGGTCCAATAATAGTTTCCCATCCAAGCCGCAACCCCACCATGACCCCAGGGTTAGTGTCATGACAACGGGTTAATAAACAAAACATGAATGCTGAGGATATATGTTGTATGTATTTAATGGCGCACTTTTCTGGGGGAGGGTCCGCCGCGTGTTTGTCTCCATGACGATGTTATTGCTAAGTCTGTAATGATCCACAATATCACATTAAAGTTATCAATATCCATGGACACCACCAGGAGCACCACCATACCAGGTACAATTACAGGGTTCATAAACATAGACTGTATAAAAAAGTGGAACAAGGGAGTGTGACGTCACTCATAGCATTCGGCTCCAGTCAAATGAAGCTCACGAGGCTTGCTGTTATAGAAGCAAATTTGGAGCTGTATTCCTAATTGAAATTAGGAATAAGAATGTATTTATGGACAAACAATCAAAATAAAAACACCAAGATCATGTAGAGCAGGTTAATATGAACATTTTAAGACCAAAGTGACGAGGTTCACAGCAGTATTTACAAAGAGAGGGGTGACCAGAGTTGACGTAACCCAGTGTTCTGCACTTCCTGTTTGGAATGCAGTGGCTATGGTTCATACTGTGGAACATTTTAGACAACGCAATAACATCTCCATGGAAACAATCAAGTATTGGTAAAACCAACGGGCAGCCTGTCAGACCCCAGATTTTGAATCAGGATACTGGTCAGGAATACCTAGCTGGAGAATTACCCAGACCAAACCAACCAAATCACAAAGAGAGTTTGAAAATTCCTAAGCACTCTCTCCTCACAGCAATAAGATCCCATGTTTAATAGGTTGGGTTCATGTGACACTACAACTGTTATAATCTTTATTAAAATTTAGTTGCAGGACAGGTCTAAATTCTATGTTGCAATTTGTTGTTTATGTCAGTATGCAGTTTTGTTGACCTGCTTTATTGTTTATATCTCTGTGATAGGCCTATCAACAAAAATTCATAGTCACCAAAAGGACACAAAATTTTGTGGAGCTAATCCCTAATAAATAATGATAAGGTTCACATTTGTGGATTTTTTTGTTTAATAATTTCTTTCAAAACAGAGAATATCCCACAGTTAAATAGGTCCCTCCATCTACTTTTCCTGATCATGTGAGTCAAGATGGACCACAGTGGCAGTTTCACTGTACAACAAAGCAAAAGTGTTTACATATTTAAATAATGTTAATATTTTGAAACTTCTCATTTGTTTTCCAAACTATTTTTGTGAATGGATGTTGTTTAGAAGATGGAATTTACGATTTCCATAACCCCATGAATACAGCATCAGTCACAGTTTTAATGGTTTACAAGTAGCAGCTGCTGTTTTTGTAATATGTGTTTTCTTTTCCAAAAAACATGACTAGACTTTTGTGACATTAAACAAACTTTGTTATTTCTGCACGCAATTTGGCCTCCAACATCTGCAACACAAATGACTGAGAAGAAATTCATCATTATTTGTAAACTTGTGGTAATGTTGTGTATCATCACTAATAAACAACAAATTAGGTTTGCCACAGTAACACAGTAACACACTCCACTAAGACAGATCAGGAATCTAACCCACAACCTCGAGAGGCAGGAGACAGGATAGCCACTCTGCCACAGTAACACTGAAAGGACATACACACTCTACTCAGAGAGATCAGGAGTCTAACCCACAACCTCTTTTGATGAGTAAAATGAATTATAACACGGTCCACAGTATTATATGTATCTCCATGGAAAGAAGCAAACATCTCCACACAGGTATTTTTAGCTATTAAAGCACTTGAATAAATGCAAGAAAAATGTTTCAGGGCATTGTAATGGAGACAAGCAAAAGGTGTACCCTCTACCAGAAAAGTTACAGAGAGTATCTTTAAAATCCTTGTTGTAGTGGTTTTAGATAAATTGCAAAGTGGAGTTATATGTTAATCCCTGGCTGAGAGGTTGTGTCAGTGAAGATGCTCTTTCGATGAGAGATGAGATCAAAATTCAACCAGAAAGGATCAGCTTTCTGTTTATTCACACATTATGAGATCTGATACTTCCATTTTTATACAGTTTATTTAGCTCAAGGTAAAGTTTTAAGATCATTTTAATTCTATCTTCTTTACCTCTTCAAATATCAACATTGACTAGTATGTTGTACACTTTTTATACATGGGTATATGTATGGGTGTTGACTTCCCCAATATTATATTTGTTATTGTGCATTAAATCTGATTTTGTTTGACAGATATTACAAATGTAAAGCAACCAAAATGGCCATCTGACATTTTTCCTGAAAGTTTCTTTTTCACAATTGAAATATAATTCATTATAAATAATTTGTTCTGCATTCAAAGAAAACAGATAAAGGTATATTTTAACAGGCTCTAAAACAATAGATACTGCCTCTTTAGGGACTATAATATAAAACAACCAAGATGGCCGCCTGACATTCCTGTTTGTTTTGGTTGGAGCAGCAGGGACAGGTTTGGACTGGAGTTTGTGAGATCTGTTTCAGGGTGTGGACACAATAGAGAAACTAAAACCTCACACAATATGAAGTGTATGTATGTATATATATATATATATATATATATATATATATATATATATATATATATATATATATATATATATATATATATATATATCGTGTGGTACGTTACCTACCTATGATTAAGGTTTGTGAAGATGCAAGCCCGCCCAGAGTAGAATGCAAGTTTTTTTGTGAAAAAAAACACACATACAAAAAAATTTGTTTTATTTTTATTTTAGTCTATTAAAAAATGGACTGGACAGTAAAAATGCAATGGGCAACCTGTTTAAAAACAAAACAAAAAGCCTTAAATCATTTTATACATGTCAGGAATCTTACGCTCTTGTGTTCAGATTAAGTCATTGTAACCCTGCTATCTGATCTCTTATATTTCATCTTGTCTACATAATCTCACTAGAGGAGGTTGTTTCATTCTTAATCCCATCTCCTGTCACATATTGTTGTGTAATCCCAAGACCTTTGTATTTTAACACAATAGAGATACAATAATAAAGATGGCTCTCTCAGAGCAGCTGGTAATGAGCTGTTGGACATCTCATTATGGACTATAGTTACAGCCCGATCAGGTTCAGAAACTCTACACGTATTTACCTCTCACACCTGACACCAGGGGGTATCACTAAGACTTAATACATTGAGGGACTAAATAAATTCATAAGAACTTGCCTAGCAAATCCAGAATGATATTTTGCTGTATTTTGTATACTGATATGATTTGTTTTTTCAGCACACATTTTTATGATGGTAAAATGTAATTTCTCTCACTTAAGAGTTTAATGGTTCACTCATTGATTTTGCATTAATCCACAACTTCTTTTAGTTCCCTGTGATATGGTTTTCTTTTTTTCCCCTTTTTTCTGCGTAATCTTTCATATTTGTTTTGATACGGACAGACCATGCATGTCCTTGATCCACCTGTTAATCACATCCATCTGAACTCGGGGAGATTCACCAGCGACCACACTGTGTGTATTCTGGATCTCAGGCAACAACTGAACTACTTTTTAAGGTCTAAGAGTTAATGTCTTTTTAAGGTCTTGGGTTTGATTCCCAGTCTAGTGGACCAAACTAGGTGACATATTGCAGTGGGAGTCAAACTAAGGATATTTAATCATTTTAAAAAGCAGCTCCATTGAAAGCCTTTTACATTTATGTATTTATTTGTATGCCACTCTGATAACTACTTTAACCGACTGAGCAGAGATCTGATTGGTCAGAACATGCTACAATAGCATTAATAACAATAACAATCTAATCAATTATATTTTTAGGTTAAACACTCAGGATCACCTTTAAGCAATTAACAATAACATTTAGAGAAATGGATAGATTAAAGACATGCAATTAAAAGTATACAATTAAAGAAAACGGGATCACCACTTGTTTTGCCTGGATGTTCCACAGTATGGCATTAAACATATCTTGTCATATCATGTATAACAGTACCCAAGTAGTAGTAGAATTACCAAAAAAAAGTCCCTACTCCCCTCTCAACACCTTGATATCCTACATTTAACCCTGGGAGAGTCTAGATCAGACCCAGAGATGAACCAGGACTGAACCAGGACTGAACCTGGACTGAACCAGGAGTGAACCAGGATTGAACCAGGACTGAACCAGGACTGAACCAGGACTGGACCAAGGACTGAACCAGGTGACCAGGATGAACCAGGATGAACAGGACTGAACAGGACTGAACCAGGACTGAAAGGACTGAACCAGGACTGAACCAGGAGTGAACCAGGATTGAACCAGGACTGAACCAGGACTGAACCAGGAGTGAACCAGGATTGAACCAGGACTGAACCAGGACTGGACCAAGGACTGAACCAGGAGTGAACCAGGATTGAACCAGGACTGAACCAGGACTGAACCAGGAGTGAACCAGGATTGAACCAGGACTGAACCAGGACTGGACCAAGGACTATCCCAGACCAGGACTGAACCAGGACTGAACCAGGAGTGAACCAGGATTGAACCAGGACTGAACCAGGACTGAACCAGGACTGAACCAGGATTGAACCAGGACTGAACCAGGACTGAACCAGGACTGGACCAAGGACTATCCCAGACCAGGACCCTCTCAGAAGCAGGAAACAGTCCCTTCCTCACAGTAAACAGTTGGCTGCAGTAGAGGAACTAAGAGCTGAGAGGAGGAACACGGACTACACTGGGCCATGATACAAATGAGCAGTAAAAATGATATATGTTGTGACACGGTTTTAAACAACAGCTTTATAAATGAAGAATACTGCTCCATTAGTGATTCAGGTGGTGGTGATACTTGTCTCTGTGACAACCACAAAACACACAATCACTCCAGGGTCTGAAGCCAGGAGAATTAAGGTTAAAGGTGGTGCATTTGACCCATCCTTCAATGCCGCTGGGGAAAACCTGTCAGGAGCAGTGGAACCAATCGTGATCTAGATCTTGAGGTAGGTTTGGTCAGGACTACCTTCATTGGAGCATTGGAGTGTCTTGCTCTGTTGCACAACAAAAGCATACACTGATCACCAAGTAGTGCCAAGTAAAAATATAGTGGTTGATATGAACCAATTTATTGTGCAATGTTATGCAAAGATGAATGAACATATTTTGTCTTATGATTATTTTAGTTTTGTTTATTTTTTTTTTATTTGTGTAGAAGTAGGCTACGCAACATTTGCATTTGGTACATTTGTGATGTAATAGAACTTTCTACAGTTGCTAAAAATAGATTGGGACATCATGTTGTTGCATCAAATCAAGACAAACAATCTCTAGTCCGTGGATTAATGTACTTTGAAAAATGTTTTACTTGTATTTTCACAAGCTGCAACATGTCGAAACACAAAGGGACCCAGCAGTGCTATTGGGTGCTGCACAAATCAGGACTCCAGTTATCCAGGGCGGTTGCCAGAGGGGACATTTTCATCCCTCTCAACAAAATCCAAAAGCAAGCTGTGCTCCCCAGTCGAGCTTTGCTACCCCTTGTGTCTTTCCATGGATCAGTCTAATTATGCAAATTATGCATCCCCTCTTGAGAAGCATTATTTCATGTTAAAGTTTCATAAATGTATGATTTTGATGAGGTAACAACAAAATTTTACATTAGTCAATTTAGCATGATATAGGACCTTTAAACATAGGCCTACATTAGTTTTCATTATAAATCTTAAAAACATCCAGAACAGACAGACATGAGGTAATGTTGCTGTTATTTTGTTATAATAACTCCATAGAAGCATTATTTTACTAAATTACTAGTTCACCTTTTTGATCAGACTAAAAATGAGCATAATTCGCCAAGAAAATGTCAGTGTCAAAATAGAGATATATGACTCATTTCGTGGTCAAATAACTGTAATTTTGTAATTTGTGTATAAGAAACAGCAGTTAACAAAGAGAGTTTCTTCTCTTCAGAGCTCTGAGCATGTGCAGTAGTGCGGGGACACAAATCTGCAGATGTTGATCATATTGATATCACTTTGGAAAAGCTCAGTTTTTCAATAAAACTACATTTTTCAATTCCTTCACATACTGTCACATTTTCACATTGTACATGACAATCTACCATGGCGTGAATTCTGAATGTGACATCTTCGTCCACCAAAATAGCCTCTCCCATTTTGAGTTCTTACATCCATAACATTAACTCATTTTCCAAACACAATTTCTGGCTTTTCAGAGGGACTGAATGTAGAATGACTGCCTTTTCAATATGCAGGTGCCGATTTGTCTCAACAGCATTCTTTTCTTCCTTGCATTACTTTTAAAATGGTCATCTAATGTTTTGAAATAATGTCCCAGCATTTTCTTGAAACCCTAGCCTATATTTCAGCATTGTAAAATGTGTGAAGCACCTCTTTAAATCACTATAAAAACTAGCCTAAGCAGATTTGGAAGTCGTCTCTTGGTGAAATGATGTCTCTGAGTTTGGAAAGTTTGTCCATAAATAACACAGGCTCACTGGTCTGAGTTTGAGATGGACCAGACACAGTTTCCCATGATTCACTGGGGTCATGTGACTCTGCTCCAAACAACAGCACAATGTGAGTGCATATGACAGTGCATATCTTAGACTACTAAGATTTCTCCAAAAAGCATAGTATCAGTATATTATTTCCTGTATTTTTATACTTTTCTCCCCCTCTTTATTTTCACAAACTGCCACTTAACTGGTGTAAAACTATAATAAATATTTACTACAGGTAAGAGACAGGGGTAAGAGTTTGTAGTGTGTGTCCTGGGTCTTGTCCAGAGGCTCACCTCTCCAGGGAGGCGTCCAGGAGGCATCCTAAACAGATGCCTGGGCCACCTCAGCTGCTCCTCTCATGGTGGAGGAGCAACGTCTCTACTCTGAGCTCCTCCTCTGTGACTGAGTTCCTCACCCTGTCTCTAAGGAAGCACACAGCCACCCTGCGGAGGAAGCCCTCATCTTGTTCTTTCAGTGATTGCTCAAAGCTCATGACTATAGGTGAGGGTAGGAACATAGATGAAGTGGTAAATCGAGAGCTTTGAGTTTTGACTCAGCTTCTTCTTTACCACAGTAGTCCGATACAGATGCTGCATCACTATCAGGCGCTACATTGATCTGCCTGTCAATCTAACACTCCATCCTTCCCTTACTCGTAAACAAGACCCTGAGATACTCGAACTTGGACTCCCCACCCACCTGGAGAGGGCAAGCCGCTTAAATAACTACATTTAAAATAATTTTATAAAATATTTCTCGCTATATATATTCTTACTATTCTTACTACTTCTGTTACCAGTGGTCACCTCTCTGCAGATCTTGCAGTAATTTGCTGCCATTTCCAAGGAGATAGGTAGTAGATTTGTTGCCATATACTGGGGAACATTCCAGACTAAGACATATCATCTCCATGGAGACAAGTTGGTGGCAAATCCTCCACTAGAAAAGTCCCATAGTGTACCTTTAAAGCTGGGGAATTGCATTAATATAGTTTAGTCCCATTAGAGCAGTGGATGTGCAGTAGTGTGAGTGTGTGAGTGTGTGTGTATGTGTGCACGTGTGTGTGTGTGCGTGAGTGTGTATGTGATGTATGGGGGTTTTAAGGCCGTGCTGTTGTTTGGACAGTGAGGCTCCATTAGACTCACTGTTATCACTGAACAAGAACAAGACCCTGCACCAGCACTGAATCCATTACACCAAAAACTACAGCCAACTTTGTAATTTATAGGAATAAAAGACAAGAAGAACATACAGGCAAGAGCAGGGCCAAACCACCACTAACAGTTTATATATAATATAGGTTTTTGTCTTTAACACCCCCCAGACTGTCTACCTATCATCAGAGGAATCTGTGACTGCAGTTACAAGCACACTCAAAATCAGATTATTATCTGATGTAAGACTATGATGAATATTTACAACAGGTAGTTCAGAAAATTACCTGATTTTTGGAGCTAAAAGATTATTAAAATGAAATGTAAACAGCAAAAATATCTGAATTCTTTCTGATCTGATTGGATCTGATCTGATCAAACATGTCCTTTAAAGATGCACTGTGTAACTTTTCTAGTGGAGGGTTCATCATCTGCTTCTCTCCATGGAAATGTTGCCTCGAATGTTTCACAGTATGCCAAGATTTTTCTTTTTTCTTTTTTTATCTTTACAGAGACAGCACTTGACCCCACAAAGTCATGTTACATGTCAGATCTGTAGAGAGGCAAGCCCATTCACTTTAACAAAGCAAGTGTTTAGGTCAATAAAAACCCATGGTATTGAGTAAATGCAAGATGGATATGTTTAATGCCTTGTTGGAACATTTCAGACAATGAATAACATCTCCATAGAGACAAGCAAGTGCAGACCACCATTTACCCACACAAAGTTATATTTGTAGTAATTGATGCATGTTAAATCTTTAATGAGCACTCTTTATTGCTTACTTTCAAGATACCATAATTCCATTCAATTCCTGTTTTCACTGGCATACGCTCTGTGACATACTTATTTCATTCTCCAGTTAAATTTTCTTAATTTGTGATACACATGATGTCCCATTAGGTGCTACAGTTTTCTAGAGTGAAGTCGATGGAGTTGTTTCTCCCACTAAATTGTCAAAGATTAATATTGAGATTTAAAATGTCCAAATTATGACATGATATATAATGACATGATCCACACGTGTCATCGATTGTAACTAGCAGACAAAGCCACAACATGTCTTCTTTAAAGGTCCATTCATGGTGTAACTTTTCGGTGAAGGGTCCTTCATGCCGTAGAGTGGAACATTAACCTCTCCAGTAAGATTATTTATTCCGATATTTGTGAGTCCATCAGATTGATGTGTACATATCAATCTGCTGTGAGCCAGGTAAGTGAAACATTCCAGGCAAAGCAACTACATCTCCATGGAGATTAGTAGGTAATGCACCCCCCCCTCACTCTTCTCCACCCTTTCTCTCACCTTCTCCCTCTCTCCTCGTCCTCTGTCTCTCTCCCTCCCTCTGTCTCTCATCGCACTCTCTCTGCCTCAGCACGGCGTCAGAGGATTTAAAGCTTATTTAAAGTAAATGGAGGCGCGCTGTACCAGTCTAAACAGTGACTGACTTGTGTTTGGTTCTTTTTTATGACGATGTGATCATGATGATGTAGGATCAGCCCGAGAGAGACGCCCTGAAGTCTACTACACCGGACAGGAAATACTGCAGCAAAATACAATGCGCTGAAGAAAGAGACAAATGAATGAATTAAAGCATAAACTAAGTATGTAAGGAGTTGTGCTGCTCTTGTCCAAGAACTGAATGAAAACTGTTATTTTTCTTTTATCCCATCTCTCTCTCTCTCTCTCTCTGCCCCATTTTTTCTTCTCCCCTCTCTTCAAACTCTCTCTTTTCGAGTGGCTAACTGGCTTTACTCACACCTCCCTCACTTTCTCTCCCTTTCCCTCCCTTTTAGTTCCCTCTCACCTCTTTCTCTCTCTTTCTACTCCTCTTCCTCTCCAGCTTCTTTCACTCATCTCTCTCTCTCCCTCCATTTCTACACTCACTTTCACCCTGTCTTTCCTCTCTCCCATCCCTTTCTACTCCTCTTTCACCCTCTTTCTCCCCCTTTCCGTTTCTCTCCCTCTCCTCACTTTCAACCCCCATCCCCACTGTTCTCACCCTCTCCTCTCTGTCTCTCCTCCCTCTCTCACTTTCTACTACTCTTTCCCTCTCTCCCCTCTCTCAGTCCTTTCTCCTTCTGTCTCCCCTCTCCCTCTCTATCACACTTTCTACTCCTCTTTTCCTCTTTCTCCCTGTCCCACTCTCCTCTCTGTTTGCCTCGTGTCCTCCCTCACCCTTTCTCCATCCCTCTCTTTTTCTCCCTCGCTCTCACCCCTCTCCCTGTTCTGCCCCTCCCCTCTCGCGTTCACTCTCTTTCTTTCCCTCTCTCCTCTCTCTCTCTCCCTGGTCAGAGCTGATAGGAGTAGATGAACAGAAGAATGTTAATTGTTTTGAGTCTGTTATCACATTCAGGTTATTCTTACTACTCAGATACAAACTGGACTCAGGCTGCAGAGTCCATTTAAGGTTCTCCTCCTCCCACTGTCCAAAGGCGAAAAGGTAAAACAATTTGGTCTGTCACACAAGTATATGCTGAAATGTTTCTGTTTTTATCTAATTTACAAATACTTGCTCACTGACATTGTAATATGGTAAATTCTGTTTACTCAGAAATATGCAGTCAAACATCCAATGTCAAATATACTGTATTAATGGCACTGTTAATGTTTATGAGTTTATGTTTTTCTTCTTCTCACTCCATTTCAAGCTATTATGGTGTCGTGTATGTAATTGTGTATGAGTATGTTGTATAAGAGATGTGTGATGTGTTTGGTTTTGTGTTTGTTCTGCTTTCTTCTTCTAGCCAGACTGGCGCCACCTAGTGCCTCCCCTCAATTTCATTTCTCTCCAGCAACTAGGTCAGGAATCAAAATACAATAGATGGTCCGCAAAAACCCTGGAAGTGCAAGTTCAGGCACCAGCCAATCAGCGAAGAGCCGTACATTCTGTGTTGTCAACGATTCCCGAGATCGAGGATTTAAAGCCGGAACAAAGAGAATGTTTGGTGAATTTTATCAAGTGGAAAGACGTTATTGCTCTTCTTCCTATGGGATTTGAAAAAAGCTTAATATACCAGTTAGCCCCATTAGCGGCGCATTACATATGTCATGACCAAATAATAGCGATTGGTTAAATGATAAAAAGTACTCGCCTACCGTCAAGCGAAAGAACGTTGCGAGGTCAGACGGTTTCTACGAAGTGAAACTGGCTGATGAATCAGGCTATTCTTCTCCAACCTATATAAATAAGGTAGACTTGTATTCTGTCTGGCAGCAAATCTGTAAAAATAGTAAACTAAAGGTGAAAGGCACATTTACTGTCATAAGTTTGAACCAAAATGGATGGATCAGTCAAAGGTTATTTTTATTCTCCTGCTATCCTTGAGTTGTTGTGCAGGAGTTGCAACCAGATATAAGTCCAAATATATTATTACAATGTACAGTGGCGGAGTTAGTAATTTGGGGGCCCTAGGTGAACTTGAGTTTGGGGCCCTCACTATAATTATTATTATTTTTGTTCTGTTTTAATATATTCATTGTCTGTTTTTCTCATTGTTCTTGAGACACGCACATCTCTATTTATTTGAATTATGGTGGATTAGTTAGGTAGCCTACTAGATAACCAGAACTGAAAGTAGTTTTATTTTTTGCTAGTACAATTGCATTTTTGTTTACATCCATCACATATGATTGTTATTATTTTTCTTATGATTATTGTTTCAAAGTCAAATACTCTCATTTAATGTCATATTGAGAGAAAATCAAATTGCTCTGAGGCCATTAGTAGCACTGAGCACAATTGGTTGGGGGCCCCTCCAGGTTTGAGAGCCCTAGACGGCCACCTACTGTTGCCAAATGGTAGAGCCACCTCTGACAATGTATTCAGTATACCTGATTTTGTCCATGCAGTAAAAAAATCATGTATAGTGCCTTTAATTGAAAATCGTGTATTTAGTGTCAAATACAACAGCATTAAACCTGATTGAATGTTTTGCCACTTAAATTACACCAATGACAATTTTGTGTCATTGAAGTGAATTGGTTGCATGGTTATTTTTGAGGTTACGACCTGAGGCATTTCAGAAGCCTTGAGCTATTCAGCCTATTTGTTATGATTATTTGTTAAAGGTGCACTGTGTAACTTTTCTAGAAGGGTCTGCTGCCTGTTTGTCTCTATAAACATGTTAATGCCATCCTTCCATTTTCTTCTGCTCAGGTATTAAACTAAACCATCTTGTATTTATTCTACTACAGGCATTATTTATAGCTCAGAAATATCTTAAAAATCATTCATTCTTAGTGTGAGTGGGGTCACCTCTCCTCAAATCTAACCTGTAATTTGGGTTCATTGGTCTCTATGGAGATTCTTAAGTTTATGGCTATACTGTGGAACATTCTAGGCACATCTCCATGGATACAAGGAGATTTTTAATTATTTTTTTTTTTTTTTTATCACGCAGGTTCAGGTCTCCCTCTGAAAATATCAACAGGCGGTATGCCATGCAGCTAAAGTTATGCTTTAGCAGCTATTGTTTTTAGCCTCATTTGAACTGTTTCAATTCAACAATATTTACCACAGGAACTATCCTATTAAAAACAAACAAACAAAAATCTTACCTTTATGCATGCATTTTTTTGTACTTTTGAGGGGCTGATACAATTCATCCAAATTATCTTTATAGTAACTTAAAAGTACCATTAGTTAAAGGTGCATTGTGTAACTTTTCTGGTGGAGAGCCTGTCAAATGCTTTTTTCCATAAAGATGTTATGGCTTTGTCTGGAATGTTTCACAGTATGGTATTAAACTTGAATCTTCATGGAGACCAAACCAGACCAATTTACTGGACAGATCTGCAGAGGGGCGACCCCACTCAGTCAGAATGGCTGTTTTTCTAGATATTATTGAGCTATAAATCCACCTGTAATTTAGTACATGTAAGGCAGAGCTGTTTAATGTCATAGTGTGGAACATTCCAGGCAGAACAATGACATATCCAATAGAAACAAGCGGGTGACGTACCCTCAAACAAAAAGTTACATAGGGCACCATTAAGTTTCAAACCTTTAGCTACAGTCCACACTAATAGCGCCACTTCTTAATTCTTCAGTTCTTTTCATTACAAACTCCATTCAGTTCCCTGCTCTCTCTTCCGCCTCCTACCTCCTAACTCCTCCCTCGTCTCCGCTAACCTTCTCCCCTCTGCCCCATTCTAATGTCCCACCATTCACTGCTTCGACCCGGGACCCCACACACCCCCAGCGCATGCTACCATTTGGACAGTTTACTCCAAAATCAACTAAATACAAGCTTTTGAGGAACATTTTATTTATCCTAAGATCGTCCAGAGATATTTGGCTTACATCAGTGCAACTTCCAAGTCCTCAAGTAAGTTATTTTTTGGACAATATTCAAATTTCTGGGAATAATTAAAAAGAAAGGAACCACATAAGATGTAAGAGTTGACACGAGTATCTTCTGAAGAAGTTTGGGATATTTCTGAAAGATTTTTTGCAGTGAATCGTGAATTTAGCCAACGTCAACAAAAGAACTTGGACTACGTCTTGCTGAGTCGTAAAGGACAATTCAAACAAGCTTCGATTTTGAAACCTCAAATTTGAATTTTTGTAAAACTGTTTCACAATATTTGAATTCAAAGAGATTTGCATTTGAAGTTGGCATTATCATTCGCGCTTGAAAACAGACATCTGATAAGTGCTCTGTTGAAAATAGACTCCCAAAACATAGTTGTCCTTAACACTATAAGTAAGGCACTGCATTTTGACCAGTTCTGGGCAATTTCTCTTGAATTTCTTTCCATTTTTTACAGGAGCATCCAAAATTCCAATTTACATTTTATCTTATGGGACACATTACTTTACTGTATGGTGTTTTCTTACTTTAACTATTATTGCAGACTTTAATTAGTTAGTCTGCATAGAGTGGGCATTTTTGAAACAGCTAAATTTATCTAAATGTATTTTGCAAGCTGGGGCTATATGTTCAGTTGAAATTATTTGATTATTTGTGGGATCATTTGCCAAAGCTAATATTTTCAATATAGAAAACACAACCATACACTATACCTTTATTAAATGCAACTGTTTACATATAGCAATTTCAAACATTTGATTCCTGTCTCCTGAGTTTAAACTGTATGTTGTAATGTTTGGCTGCATCAGGGCTTCAGAGTCAAAAATTGCAACTAGTTTTTCAAGTATTATTTTATCAATAATTGTTTATTAAAGGCTTAAAGTGGATGTTTTACATGAAAGATTAGAGAGATTAGAAAAAGCTTTTGGAATAACGACTAAAGAAAACATTTTATTAACTCTGTGAGTGTAAAAGTCATTCAATGCAAAATGATATAAATTCAAGTAGTGTCTCTTTTTGATTTCTATCAGTATAAATTGATCTTATCCAGACACTTCACACCATATTAGATAAATGAAATATGGTTTAAATGTGTTTTTGATTTACCATGGTAGCAAAGTATTTATGTTAAATCTACAAACAAAGTGATATAGGACTTGTATTCCCCATGGCAACAAACAAGCAGAAAACCAGACCAAGTGCAGTGTAAACCAGGCACTCACATTGTTAACACTTGGTCTATAGATTGTATATAATTGTACTGCATTAGCTCTCCAGTCTTTTGCTCACGGTTTTACATCTTTTTATATTGTTGTAAACTGATCTAATTTGAACGTAAATACTAATCAATGTGATTTAGTTTTACTGTTGTTTAAAACAATTGCATTGTATTTGTAACTCGCACGCACGCATGTAATTTAGCTTAGACCAGAAGAACAACATGAGTAGCCCACGCTAAGTGCATTTTAATAGCACTTTTTAATTGCGTGATTCATTGCCCTGACCGCATGGCTTCAACTTTACGCACACACTTTTATTGAATCTTTCAAAATCAAATATAATAAATTAACTAATTCTGGCCTTGTCGCTGACGCTGTAACCTTGGTGCATACCCGAGAATTTTGTTTTTCTCTAAAAAGGATGGGATTTGGGGCATCTTTTCATTTTTGACCAACTTGACAACTTTTTAATTAAGTTCTCTCTAAATATTTTCACAGTTTAAATTAGTTTTGAACCGTATAGGTTATTTTGGAGAAAAAAAGGGCTACCCCTCCTTTTTTTTCTTTCTTACATTTTTGCTACTTTTGGGCAATTTCTGTGCAAACCCACAGTTGTTCAATGGTCCAAAAAGAACACTGAATTTTGTCAACTAGACAAAGTTTTTGAGACTGTACAATGACCAACGGAACAACTTTTTAAATCCCTTGTCTTGGAAAGATTTGGACAGAATTTAAAAGACTTGGTATTATTTGAGTTGGCTTTTACGTAAGCTCTTTTGGAGTGCCCCCTCTCTGGATCTTGATGACCAAACCGCTGTTAGACCCGAGTTTCCTTTGGGACATGGAGGACGTGGGGCTGCAGAGCGCGTCCACGCCGTTCTCCGTAAAAGACATCCTTAAATTAGAGCAACAACAACAGCAGCAGCAGCAGCAAAGATGTTACCCCTGCGCGCACCCGCCACCGACACTCTGCGCGCCCCCGATACTCACAGGAGGGCCCCATGACATGGACGCGCCCGAGGACAACCTGGCCTACCTCAGCGCGCTCACGAGGGGTCACGAGGGCGAGCAGGAGCCGCGGGATCTATTCACCGCAACATCAGCAGCAGCAGCGGGAAGGAAGGAGGAGGCACGCGGCGACATGGACGAGCACGACCCCGGTGAGTATAACGACACGGTTGACAGAGCAAAGATAAGTTCTTTAGCTTATTCATATAAATTAAGAAACCATGTAATCACCTATTTAATAAAAACTAAGACCAAGGTGCACAATAGTGCAATAGGCTACTTTGAATTTGAAACTATTAACCAACCAAGTTTTGAAACTAAAATCAACCAGGGTGATGTTTAGCTCATTGCATTTTAAAATCACAAATTCTTCAAAAGACACAACAGTAAAATAACTGATGAAATCAGCAAATGCCGTACGAGCTTGAAATAAAATAGTCAATCCACTTAAATCAGGTAAGCTATAACCTATTGACTACCGTGATTTTAATTTAGGACGGAAATGAAAGTGAAAACTGACGCCAATTTAGCGCGTTACGCATCAAAAAGTATTTTGTAATCATAAATAATAGGACATGGTTTCAGACTGGAAATGGAGTGGCCTACTACATTAGGCTGTTACTTGTATTTATCGAAACTAGCCCATAGGTTACAGCAGGAGTAGATGCATAGCCTATATGTGAACGAATGGCCTGAGATACCGTGGGCTTGGGTGGAGTTGGGTAAAGTTTACGTTTAAGTTCAAATCAAGTCCTGCAGAAGATATAGGCTTCTTGTTAATTACACAAACAGCAAAAGTTATAGATTACATGGGTTACATAGGTGCAAGACATTTAATGCATATTTATTATTATGAATAGACAAATAACAGAGAAAATGAACAATGTTTACGACGTTACAATTTAGACATTTTTATTAAAAAATATGTAATATAAAGCATTTCGTTTTATTTCATCAGTCATTTAGGTCTAGTTCAGCTCAGTCTGCTGTATAAGGCGCTAAACGGAATAAAGATGCTAACTTCCGCTGACAAACACTGTCCCTGTCATGGGCATTTGAACGCCTGTAGGAATATCTCTGAATAAAGAAGACAAGCATTTTGTTTTGGGTTGACAGAAAAGTCACGTTGTACAGACCTGTACACAAAAATAATTTAGTTAGGCTTAATTGATGCGCTTGATTAAATATACCACACAATTAATTCCCATCTCTGTCAACAAGCTCACAGCTTGGCGCGTCATAACCAAACGTGTCCAAACTGGATTAATCATCAGACTGTAATAGCCTTTCTCATCTCCTGCATGTGTAAGACTTTATTGACTGACTATCTATAAATGTGTTTATATTCATTAAAAGAAAAGAAAAAAATAAATAAATAAAAATCTTGCTAAGTTTTAAAGCTGAGATTGTTGGGTGACCGAGGGGCGTTGCAGACATAGTTCAAACTTTTGAATAAACACGGTAAAGTTTTATAAGCATCATGCTCGAATGTATAAATTGGAAGTAAAATACAAACAAGAAGAGTGCGGTTTTAAAATAATAAGAGGGGCATCGACTACTTTTATGCACCGCGAGCTATTCGGTTTGGTTTGAGAACTATACAATGAAATGATGAAAAATCGATCAAACTAAATATGAATAAGATGTTACTAAGGCCGATTTGACAAAAACGAGTCTTAATCTAATCAAACTAAATCATCTCCCTTAATTGAAACTCAAGCGGACAGTGTGCGTAATGTGCCGCCATATTATGAACAATTACAGACTCCTTATGGACTCCAACACAAGGACATAATTATTAGGAACGATGCTTAATGGTTCATGCTGAGAGTTTGATGACGGAAACGGTGCGTAATAACCCTTAATTAATAGGATACACAATTAGCCTTTTCTATTGTAGTGGGGAAAGTACACCAAAAGAAAATGTAAAGTACACTATTGTTAGATTTAGATGCAATAATAAATCATGTACTAAATTCACAGTTTGATCCTACTGAAAAGGAAACATTCGGTGGGTGTGTACAAAAGAGAGTTTTCACAAATTTTCTCACGTTGGTTTTTCATTTGAATAAACCCTTGACCGCCATTTAATATGCATTTTTTTACAGTTTGGAGTTATATATCCTGTAATCTCAAAATGAAATGAATTAAAGGTCGGAAAAAATAACTATAAAAAGTTTTGGAATATAATAATAAGAAGAAATAAAAAGAAATATATGGCACAAACATTTTCATTTTAATACCTGAGAAAAAATGTAATGAAAAATAGTATACCATCACCACATGTAGCAGTATATTACGCGCAACTAAATTCGCACACTGTATTGATTATCTTTGGAATGAATGAATGAAAAATACATATTCAAGAGTAAATATAATTCCTACTGGCGTATGTAGTTCATGTTGTCTCGGTGAAGAAAACATTGCCCATCACATGGCTTTCATGCGCTTTAAGACTAAAACTAAAGCGTTCATTTGTAAAACAGACACACGTTTGAAAAAGACATTGGTCGCTTGTAATTTATTCTTTGTATAGTAATATTTTCAAAAGCCATATGTATTTTACTGCTATCAAAATATTAGGCAAGACAAGTTTATTTGTGTAGTATAATTCGGACACAAAGCAATTCACAGTATTCCTCCCGTTTTTGATAAAATTGGCCATACATTATTGTAATTGTAATAATACCTCTAGAAGATGGTAACACGGAAAGAAAAAAAAGTTTGGGCAGTTTTTCAAAACGGAGATATGTTTTTGCTATTGAACTCTTCAATTGTTGTGTGTGTGTGTGTGTGTGTGTGAGTGTGTGTGTGTGTGTGTGTGTGTGGGGGGGGGGGGTGTATGTGTGCGTGCGTGTGTGAGTACGTATTTCTTTTAGTGGCTGAGGACTAATATACGCATAACAAAAACTAAACGGTGCGTTATGAAGTCATTCATGTTACGACCTCAATAAAAAATGTGTAGTTGGCTCACGGGCGTAAACTGCGCTATAAATCTGTCGCGTTGGTTTAACTGAGCCTAAATGGAGATGTCTGGCACCTGTCTTTGAGGAGTGTTATTGACAGAATGAATGTAACTTTATACCTGCAATTTGATTTTCAAGTATTCTACAAATACAATACAAAATGTATGCCACACCAATGGGAAGTGAAAGGGTTTAGGCCTCCTTATTTAGAAGAGCCAAACATATATTTACAGGGACTTGGAGCTAAGACAAGAGTTCTGGAGTAACGAGGTCTTAGTTTGTATTTGTTTAGCAACAGAAGAGAAGTCTGGAGTGATTTAGTGCCACTGCGTAAAGAACACGTGTCAAACGCAGGTGATTTAAGGCGGTGACACGCGCAAAGTGGCGCCAGTGAAGAGTCGCGAGACAATAGCGCGTCTGAGCCGGACCAGGAACTGAGTCCAGACTGGTCTGTCACGTGATGAAATACAACATGGAATGGCAGAGTCTATAACCACGTTATACTGTAAAACCACATCTCAAGGTGCTGGCTAATGAAATGTGCCACAGAATTGACCACAAACCAAACCCGTGTGCAGGAAGACAGTTGCTGTATTCTTAAAATTTTTGTTCCATTATTCAATTATTCAGTCAATTAGCTATATTTACGTGTTTATGTATCTGTGTTCACAGAGGGTCTCGTAGTGATGAGAGAGGACACTTCGGAGTCCACGCGCGCTGAAGGGGAGCGGCGTGCGCAGAAACCCCGGAGTCGGAGGAGGCCCCGTGTGCTTTTTTCTCAAGCGCAGGTGCTGGAGCTCGAGAGGCGCTTCAAACAGCAGCGGTACCTGTCCGCTCCGGAGCGAGAGGCCCTCGCGGCTACACTGCGGCTCACGTCCAACCAGGTCAAGATCTGGTTCCAAAACCGGCGCTACAAGTGCAAGAGGCAGCGACAGGACCGAACCCTAGAGCACGCGCCCCCTCCACCTCGTCGCGTGGCAGTGCCAGTGCTCGTGCGCGACGGGAAACCGTGCATCGGAGGTGCACAAAGTTATTCGGGCCCCGGGTACGCGCCCGGATACAGCTACAGCGGCTACGGCGCATACTCGTACAGTGCGCCCGCGTGCACGAGCAATTACAGTTGTACGTACAGTGGACTGCACACGCTGCCGTCAAACAACGGCTCCTTCACGAGCGCCAACCTGGGATCCACGCAGGCGCAGACGCAGGTCCCATGGGCGCGTGCCAGGGCATTCGTGCGTGGTAACAAACCACGTGACCACTAAACTGGATCTACCTGGACCTCTGGGTCTGCTGTCGCTTCACGTGGGACCAAAGCCTCGGTTCAGTCTAGACTCAGGACTCTGTGGAGTCTAGAACCTGAATTGCTTTAACTTGATTATTATTATTTTTTTTAATAAAAGTTTCCAAATAAATGCGCACAGATCAGAGCCTCCCGCTGCGTCTTCTTCAGCCGCGCGCTTTGGTCCAGTTTTATTTGGCTTTAAATGATTCAAATGTATTAATGAGTGTTAATGGAGTTATTAGCCTATGTGTTACGTTATTCAGCTTAACAATTTGACCATGCCTTTACAATGTATTGATAATGGGGGTAATAATTGACACATTTTAAATAAAAAATAAACATTTGTAAAAGCCAGCATATGTCGCCCATACATTTTGCACCAGCATACACACAATTCCGATCAGGGTTTCTTACATTGGTCAAAGCTACCATGTTATAACAAACGGCACATAAGATATAGCCTCGGACTCGGTGATAATTATAATGTGCAATTTGCAAACGACATTCAGCGCCGGTGAAACTGGTGTGGATACGGCTCTTGTTCCAGAGTCCTGGACTACAGCTGCGTATGGAGCTGAGGGGACCTCCGCTGTTCGTAAACGCGGGCTCGGGTCTTTGGGCCGAGTGACGCTTTTGTCCCGCTGCCACGGGCCACAATGAGGCGCGCGCTGTCCCACGGAGATCCCCAGAGGAGCGCGAGACGACCCCGGGAGCGCGCACACGGCACAAAGGCGCACAGGGACCGCCAGATTGACGTCCTAATATTCCCCATTAAGAGGCACAGAGGAGGCTCGCGCTGCAAAAATGTGCGCGTTTTTGTTCCCGCCGCGGAGCCTGTGGAGCGCGCGGACAGCGGGGGCTCGTGTAGAGAACAAGCCCCACCAATGGCAACAAGTTTCCGCTTTTGTTTCCGGAACGAGCGGGAGGAGGGGGCCTTTCTTTCTGCCAAGAGGGTCATTCACCTCCAGCCTGGACACAAAGCACTCACCCAGCATCTCATCAGAACAGGCGAGATCTGGACCCACGTGAATGTGGAGGGGTTTACTTTCAAATAATATTAGTCAAGTGCAAGTGAAAAGTGATGTCAACAAAAAACATGAACATCAATGCACTTTTCTGTCATTTAATCAGCATTAAAATAATGCTATTGGCTACTGACGGTTTTTAGATTACAATGCAGTGCTGTTCCAATCGAATAGGGTCGGATAGCCTCAGTGACATCACTTTCTTCAGCGAAATAGTCATATTTAGTTTAGAGGCAGTTTTTTCTTCTAATAGTGAGTTCTTGGGTCTAGTATTCAACCATCAGCTCCAGTATTTATGAAGGAACCTTTTGGACTACTACTCAACTGAAAACTACCAGTATTTCTAAATATCACCAAGGAAAACCCATAAACTTCGAATCAGTGTAACATTATCCCAATATATGTCCCATCACAAAACCTGCAGATTCCTGATGGTCATTTTACTTGCTCCATCTCACTTGAAATCCATTCTGCGTGTCCACTGAGTAATTCGCTTTCCTCCAGATTTATTTGTGGATGAAAACTGAGAAAGTCACTGCTAGTTTGTGGTTTGAATGACAATACTAGACTAAAATTGTAGGCCACCATTTTGGCGACATTCATGCTTTGTAGTTAGGTGTGTCATGATAAATGACTTATTGTTCAATATGTTAGCAGGAACTATACTTTGGGGTTCAATATTTATCATGTGTACAAGTTCTTTGTATTTTGTATATATATATATTTTTTTTCTGCACTGCAATAATATTTGAGCTGTACAAGATTAATTATTAAACTAATGCTGAAAGTTTCTAAACAAAAAAAAATGTAAATAAACTAATGAAATTGAAATGACATGTGTAAATAACGAAAAAACATAACTGAATGAAACGAAACACAACTCCAGGTATGATTTTAATGAGAAAAAAACTTTATAACGTAGATCATAAAATACCACAATATGGGCCTTTAAAGAGTTACAGCTATTTGTTTATTGCACCTCATGCTTTTTTAATATTCAGTGTTGTACTTTTAGAATAGTTTTTTTTTTTTTTTTGGGGGGGGGGGGGGGGTTAGGTTCAATATTATCTTTAATCCTTTACATTTTATTCAGCTATATATCGTACTTTAAAATTTGTTATCATAACAGGCCTGTTTGTAATTGCGATTGTATTTTGTGAATTTTATGTTTTACACCAAGAAAGGAAAAATGCAATACCTTGATTCACCTCACAAAATAATCCAAAGGTGCAGTTAATGGTTAAAGGTGTACTGTGTAACTTTTCTAGTGGAGGGTTTGCCACAGTCTTGTCTTCGAGTAAAGATGATATTATTTTGCCTTGAATGTCTACACATACTAAGTATAAGCAAAGCAATGATGTCTTTTAGGAGACCAGAAAGAGGCAAAACCTCCAAAAAGAAAGAAAAAGTTACATAGTGCATCTTTAACCATCACATGGACCCCTCAGCTGTTCATTTGATAAAAAGTTATGTCCACAACAGGCCTCGTTTCCATTTATCCATGTTTTTGAATACCGTGGCGTTGTTAAGAGCTTCTGGAGGAGGTTGTATTCATGTGTAAATGAAATGTCAAAACACACTCACACGCTCCTCTGTGGCATGTCTGATTGGCTGATCGTAGGACGAAAGCCCCGCCCACAAAGGCAGGTTTAAACAATGTACTTTAGATTCCCGTTGAAACTCCTGCGTGCATGGAAATTATGGTGGTAATTATTGTAGTCTCATTCTTTGTTCAAACTTTTTTGTAATTAGTCATACACCGTATAAGGTAGCCAGTCCGTATAATGTGACCACTGTTTGGATTTTAAAACATCACGGAAAATTTCCTGGATTACCACTTTATGACATCATGCAGTGGGACCAAGTCTTTGAGAATGGGCTCCCTCAAGTGGTATAATTTTTATGGGAGTTATTTTCTAAACTAACTCTAATCCACACAATTTTGCACATTCATTTTTAAAGACAAATGGTTTGTTTTACCTTGACATGTTTCAGTGAGCATTTGTCATTTCATCAGACTGCTGTGACATGTCACATGATCCTGGCAACATCTATAAAAAAAGAACACACAACGTTATCTAAAAGAAGACATCTTGAATTTCACTCATGGGTCTAATCCACAAACATTGGATTATGTTATGCACTGCCTCAATGGCACCACTTACATCAGATGCAGTCAGATGATCTAGATACATTTAGGTCATCACCCTACTGGTGGGTTTCAGATGACTCATCGCATTCTATTGGACAATATTCATTAACACAGAAGGGGGGTAACTAAAGTAAATATTGTTAAAATGCTAAATTATGTTGTAATACTGTGAGTTCTTGGGTTTACTCAATAATTGAAAATACCAGGTTTAACATTTATGAATTTACCTTTTGGATATTTCAAGTACAATGTCATCAACAGGGAAATCTGGCCCAGCAGAGGGTGACATCACTGAAACAGTGCGAGTGCCACAAAACACGAAAACATGCCTGAGTCTTGGTGAGAAAATCATAAATTCTCACCAAATGTGTGTGTGCACTGTCCCATATTTAAGAAATAAACATAAACATATTTCCAGTGCATAATACTAATCTAACATGAGCCAAACTAATGCATTACACAAAGAGACGATAAAATGTGATCGAAGCGCAGACAAGTGAAACAAATGCAGAAAAAGCGGACGATAAACCAAAAGTAGTTTTGTATTTACACTAGTTTTAGCCACATTTTGCAGAGTCACAAACTACATCTTGGAATTACTAAACCTAATTTTGTGAATTACTAAAATCAACCTTATGATTAAAGCATAATTCAGATATGATTTAAATTTTATTTATAAAAAAAAAAACATGAGTTATGTTTGGGTGATGTCAGTGTCTCACGAAGTGGAGCTCTGAATGGAGCATGGAATTACTACTGGGCTGGAGGGAACCGCACCAAACAGACTTGCTCCAAAACAGACCCAAGTGAACCGTGACAATGGAAAAGAGGCTAACCAGACACAAGTAATGTAGCTCAGCCATCTAACAATGAATGGTAGCTTTATTATCGACAAGTTGAACTAAAACAACTGGACTTAGTTTTTAGAAGCTGGCATTTCAATACCTATCCGGTATCTTCGTCAGAACTTGTGTTCATGATTGTGACTCCCATTAGATGTAGAGGTGGATGGTGACATTTTACCACATCACCAAAAAAGTCCTGAGGCATCCTTCAGTAGCTTTAAGTGGTACTTTGTAGAAATAAATTGAGAAGAAAACTACAAAAATATTGTTCTAAAACAGAATACCTCTACGTATGTCATTAACACCAAAACTTCTATATCCAAATGCAAGGACTTTTAACAAAATAAATGCATTTTCAATCATTTTAATAATGGTCATAACATAATCACACTTATTGCCAAATTTGACTGAGTTTGGTAACATTATGGTTGCTAGGTAGCAGATATATAATGACCTCTACTTATGTCATATCAGCTGAACTTGAACTTCACTAAAATGTTTTAAATGTGCTCTTGGGCTTTGTCTGTTTTTTCAGTTTCAGTGCCATGGGTAACCTGTCAGGAGCACTGGGTGACCACTGTACAATTTGCCTAGATCTGAGGAGGAGGATTTTGATGTTTTAAGTTGGATTATGGGGGAAATTAGAACTTCAAGATGCTAACTTCAGAGGGTAGAATTTTCTTGCGAGAGTGCAAATCACAGTACTGTGCTACTTAACTATAGTCATTAACTGCGTATATGTGCGGCAATTACCTACATTTTCTTATTGGTACTTTTCAGATTCAAAAAAATGTGATGTCATATTCCAAAACTGTGGACAAGAGACACTTTTTTTCTATTAAGAACGTCGTAGTTTGCTATGAATTATTCAGTGGGTAAATTCACAAATGTTGAACCTGATCATTTTTATTAGTGACAAGATTCAGGAACTCACTATCAACAGAAATCAGCATTTTAAAATGATTTTATCTGTCCTCCTACTGTACTGTAATCATATGGGCTTGTAATAATGCTACCTAAAACTCAGCAATAGCATATATTAAGCTACAGGTAAATATTAAGAAATGGTGAAGTTATGTGGTTTACTAATGAATACTTTTGTATATATACTATGGTTGTCAAAAGTATTGAAAATCAGGCACTAATCAATATTCATATTCATTCATAAGGGAGTATCAATACTAAAAATATTACTTAAAAGTCCAATATTGCGCAAATTAACTTGTGAGCTTTAAGCCATATTATAATGTTGTTTATAATATGGAATTGTGTTTTTTTTTTTCATTTGCAAATATTTTGAGATGTAGACAGACTAATAAGAAAAGGTCACTCAAAGCTCAAAATGCTCTGTTCCACCTTGTGATGTCATGTAGAGGTAGTTTTCAAGTTAACAGCTACCTTTTACCTTAAATTCAGAAGAGATTAGCAATTCCAAGGCTAAAATCATCCAAACGATTCTGATGAGGAAACAACCTTGTAACATTGTAGAATGTAATGTATTGTGGGCCCTTTAAACCGGACAATGAGTTTAACAGTATCTTTATGAAAACTAGGACACAACTATATGGTAATTATTATTTTGTGTTGAAGAATACATTCATTTGTCTAAAAAGGGCCTTATTATTATTTTTATCGTAGTAATTAGAATTGAGTATTGAGCCACTTCCTTAGTATTAAAATCGCACACAATACACTATATTACTTCATACATATTATTAACAGTGCATTTAAATCATGGGTGCAGGTTTTTCCCACCTCTCTCCAGGCTCTGTCCTTAGTAAACTCGAGTCCGCTGCTCTCATCCTGTCTGGGTCTGGGTCTCGTCTTCCCACGGCTCTGTACAGGAAGTCCATAAATCAGACACTTTCACCAAACATGCATCAGCCTAATCTCCTCTCACACTCACCTGTGCAGTCTCACCAGGAGGACCTCTCATTAACACACTTTCTCACAACACAATCATGCAATCAAGTGCAGTCTAGGTTTGATAATGGTGTATTACTGAATATGGTATTTTTTAAAGGTCATATATTATGAAAAATGGACACTTATGAGCTTTAAGCCATGCTAGAAAGCTCAAAAATATACTTGAAGTAATCCTTTAATTGAATTATTAGTCCACGTGTCTACCATCTGGATCTTCCAAAGCTCCAAATGCTCTCTTCCACTGACTGACAATTCCATGGCTGAAATTATCCAAATGACTCTAGTGAAGGTGTGTGGAGTTTAAAAACACAGTGAAGCACTTCCTTTTTTTAACCAAATGACATCACAAGGTGGGACAGAGTGTTTTCAGTTTGAGAAAAGAACTAAATATGTAGGGTTTGTGTGGTAAACATGTGTGAATGAAACAAAACATAACTCCTGGTACATTATAACATTATAAAATAGTAAACTTTTAAAGGGCACCTTTTAAAGGGAAACGTTGCATAGTGTAATATACATGATGGCATTAAACTTTATCTTGCATGTATTCACTTACAGGAAAAGCATGCATTCTTACTGTGAGTGGGCTCACCTCTCCACAGATCTGACCTACAACTTGGTCTAGTGGCATACTTGTCTATGAAGATTGATATGTTTAATGCCATTCTGTGGAATGTTCCAGACAAAGCAATAACTTTGCTATGGATACAAGCAGGTGACTGACCCTCCACCAGAAAAAAAAATGCATAGTGGACCTTTAAAGTATGATTGGGAAACTTACCTTAATGCAGTTAAAGGTTTCATAAGATCATATAGCAAACATGTTATGTGCAGGCTGTGGGAAATAAATAGAATACTCAGGCCAGAAAACAAGTAAATCCTAAAGAACCCAGAACCTTCTCACTGTGTTAGAAGGCTGTGTGAGAGCTAACCCTATGAGCAATGCCGACCAGATGTTGTTGAGATTTCCAGTCTCATCAGAATCATTACATAAAGATAAGGCTACATGTTACACTTTAGTATTTAGCAATAATCTAAGATATCTACCGTAAAGCACGTCTCTTTCTGAATTAATAGGCTGGTCCTCTTCATTGTTGAAAAATGGCTGTGTGACATCATTTATTTTGATAGGCTGTAACAGGGAGCCTACACAGAGCAGTGCGCGGGGATAGGGGATACAGGTGAAGATACGTTTTCTAATCACTCAAACTTTGAATTCAGAACCTCATTATACACCTTTATATTATGAGCTAAACTCATAAAAGTCGTTTGGTCCTTTAATTGAAAACGGAACATAGTTAGTCGTGGACATGAGGGAAGTTGAAAAGTTGTAAGAAGCGTGTTTATCTTGTTTGCCTAATCTATTCAGGCCTGTCAGGAAGGCACCCCGAACGCCCAGTGGGGTAAAACATATCCGGGACGGACCTTGGATTTGACCCGCGTCGTGTGCGTCGTGTGCGCGGCAGACGAGCGGTGACCTCCCGGCATGTGCCCGACAGCGCGGATCAGTTAACGCCAGGCCACGGGCAAGACAAACGCGGCGGAGAAGAGGGTCAGAGGCCATGGAGGTAACAGGAGACGTCAGTGACAGAGTCTGAGCTTGTACGCCGCAGGGAGCGTCAAGACGTGTAATGGAAACTGGAGACATGGCTCCAGGCGAGACGAGGAGGGAACCTGGAAAACTAAGTGTCATTCATCAGGATACAATGCAGGCCTACATGAGAGATTAGAGAGTGCCTGTAATCAGGAATGTATAAAAATGTACCACGAGCCAACTACATTAATTTACAAAAAAAAAAAAAAAAAAAAAAACAAACAGTCTGCCTATATGCGACCTTGGCCCTTCGACCACCATATTCACACTAGGCAATGTTTCCACTACAGAGCCACTGCTGCCCCATTGTGAAACCTGGTAATCCCAGGGTCCCCCATCCAAGTACTAACCAGGCCCGCCCGGCCTTGCTTAGCTTGAGATCAGACATAAAACTGAAAAAAAATCTTCCTCTTCTTTAACAAACCTATTGCAGCTATCACCTCTGCGTATATTTACTAAATATATTTACGGTCCGCCTCTGCACATACTACAGCAGATAAATCTGGAAACCTGTTCTGAAAATGTCTGCATCCCTTTTCCTCATACAACCACTGAGACAGATGATGTAAAATAAAGACAAATACGGTTTTATATTTTATTTTTGTTTAATTTATTTCTCTCAGCGCTTGGAGTCAGCACCAAGAGAAGACCCTGCTTCTGCGAGGAGCTGCCATAAACTTTATATTTACACAATTCACACAGTTCATGTTTAGAGTCCACACATCATCCTCTCTGTTCCAGTCTTTGGCTTCAAAGCAATGAAACAAAGGACCATCTACAAGTCAGAAAAACATTTTCACAATTTTCACACAATTCTCCACACTACGATTCCATTGCTTCTAAAGTAATGCTCTTAAATATATTTGTATTAGGTGGCCATAGGTCTTTGAAATGTGTTGCTTAGCCCAGAGGAGGAAAGTAACTAAATTCAATAACAAATTCCTTGCAGTAAAAAACTAAATGCCCCAATATTTAGTACAAATTTCTGTGCACACAAAATCACAATTGTTGCAGTAGAGAGCACAAGAACTAAAGTAAAGCAGTTTAAAGTTAAATTCGATAGTGGTTAGTTATCAATTATTCATAAGTTGTTGTAGTTAAGTAGTAGTAGAAAATGCACTTTTTGCTCTTTCAGTAGTAATTTACTTTATAGAGGCATATCATTTTGAACTTACTGTAGGTTACTTTTAACTAAATACAGATCCTTGTTCTGGCTCTTTCCACCCTGGACTAAGTTGTATTAATTTAATGACCGCTGTAGTAGTTGCTGTTGTAGTATTTTGTGCGTTGGAAGCATGGCGGCTGGTCAAGGCATTACCTGAATCACTTCTTTAACTGACCATTCAAAAATACACCATTTTAAGTGCTAGCAACTTTAATAAAATAAATGAATGCAAATTTCACTTTTAGGATCTAATGAGAAAAATAAATATAACCTAAATTTTAATGGGACTTTTGTTTATTTTTATTTTTTTTTACAAGTCTAATATTGGTCTGAAATAATATATGTAGATTCTATATTACTGAGGCACTTGAGCTATTGGCAAACATGTGCGTTGAAAACATAATGCTAAATATCTAGTATCTATTATTAACCAAGTAGATCATTCCCTACACTAGTCAAATGACCTATGTAAAACTTCCTCTCTGACAATCTTTCATTTGTTTGAGTAGGGCTCCCTCTGGTGGTGAAGGGTACTGACAAACTTGTTTCCAAATCTGAATATTTTGTAACATCATAAGAATTGAATAAAATGGCATTAGAATTTTGCTGTCCCTTTGAAAATAGTATTAATGTAATCAGTTTGTAATCAGTTGATAAAGTGCTGGACTATGATCTTCAAGGGTAATAATATTAATGTTTGGATGTAGGTAAAACAGCCTTTTCCTTCTTTTTGGTTCTTTTAATTGCATTTTTTCTGCAAATATATACTTTTAAAGATCACAAACCTTTAAGCTTAAAGTAGCATTGCTGTTTTGAAGCAAATGGTTGTATATTCAATATTCATTTATATTTAATGCCAGTTTCAGCACATTTTATACAGGGAGAACACGATCAGCCTCATTTTAGAATATTTGAAATGTACCCAAACATACTTCTATAAAATCATAAATTGAGTACTAAAACCTGTCATAAAAGCTCTTAAACTATGTAGGTTGGCCACTGGTAATATGTGACAATCTAATTATGGATGAAAGCTTTAAAGCCTGTTATCTCTTGTTCATTAAATATTTAGTTTCTTTCCCTGTTCTAAATTTGACTAATGTTTCATGTTGAACCTACATCAAAACTTCCCTTATCATTTCAAAAAAACCAAAACAACAGCTTCCATTTTGCCATTGCATTATTTCAATACTTTCCTGGTGACTCCCTGGTTTATTTTCACTTGAGTAGCCTCTCATGTTGCCTTTTGGTGATGATATATTTGAAAAACTCATACACGGACCAGCTGATTGCCGTGGAGGGCATCTGGTAGATCACTCTCGCTTGGACTCCTTTAAAGAACGCCGCTGCTCCTCCGGTTCTGTAAACAGTCCGAAACGCTTTCCCTAGTCCCGAAATGTGTCTCCCGCCAACCGTGCCCGCCCCCTCTGCTTGGATCATCACCACTTGGGCTTCCTGGGTGTTTAGAAGGGTTTTGCAGACGTCTAAAGGTGTGGTAGCTGCAGCGGCTAATGCTCCAGCTAGTGCACCGGACACAACGTGGGAGGTGGGGTTGTATTGTCTGTGCGGATTGAGGGTTTCCTGGAGGGATTCGTAGGTCATGAAGTGGAGGGCCTGGAAGGGGATGTTCATGGTGAGTTGGGTGGTGTAACTTCGGTAAAAGGCGGCCGGGCCTTCGCGTCGCAGCAGAGATGAGATACAGTGAAGGACCCCGCGGTACGGAGAGTTAAACATCTGCATGCGCTGTTTTACCACTGCAACACAGAGGGGGTGGGTTAGAACAAGTATCAGCAAATCAGAGCCTTGTAAATAATGATGTGATTAAACAAAAAATAGGCCTATAAACCAAGAATTAACCCATTTTGATTTTGGGATATCGCAATTTTCAATTTAAACACATTTGCTATTTTTATTTATTTATTTATTTTTTTTTACAATTTTAACATGTTCAGGAGGAGTAAAATTGAGACTATTGATAAATAAACAGCTAAAATAAACTATAACTATATATAAACTACAGGGAGTAGTAGTTTTTTTACACAAAAAATATTTTGTTGTTTGCAGAAATTATGCTGCTTAAATGATTATCATCTTCAGATAAAAATTTCATGTGATTCTTGTACTGCGCTTCTCAGTTTTCCTTTATGTCTCAAAGATCTCAGTGCAGTTGAACAGAAGGACTGCTCATGTAGGGTCATCATTTGCCAACTGAAACAGCTCAATAAGTTGATGTAGTTTTATTTGTTTAAAGCTACCATCTGTATATTTATTTGCTTTTGTTACTAGTAGTTGGAAAATTTGATATCTGCTCCCTCTTCCCCTCATTTGGCCTTTCTTTGGGCTCACATTTGTCTCTGGTTTTCTCTCAGGCCAAACTTGAAACACTATCAGACTGCAGTAAAGCGGATAGCAGGTAGGTGATATGTGAGAATACAATAGGAGTAGGCTGGCCGATCTAATTATAGATGGTAGCTTTAAAGGACTAAAACAGCATTAAAATGAATGAGAAAAGACAAAAAACAAGCATAATCACTTGGAGATTACACCAGGATTAAACTTTGGGTTTTCTGAGGAATTTCTGAAAAAAATGTTCCCTGATTTTTGCCTTTCCAGCCTTTCCAAATGTGTAAATTGTTAAACAGCAGACACAGTTTCTTGTTTACCTTCAGCAGGATTCATGATGGCATCATGGATCACTGTGGCCATGCATCCTGCCACTCCTGCAGGGAAAACACAAACAGTTTGTACAAGAATCACAAACATGTTTAGAGGCTCTAAACTACAGGATTAGCAGAATTAATACGTCGTATTATGTCACAGACCCTTAACAAACCCAAACAACAAATGCAGTCTAACACAATATCTTCTGTGACAGATATTCCTGATTAATTTCGAAAAACTATTGGTATAACAATGCTAAAATGTTAAACTTGACAGTTGTTTCTTTAATATGTCCACATTGCCTTAGTTCTGAGAGAGAATTACAAAAATATAGTAAAAAAAAGTTGTTTTTTGAATTGTAATTTCAGTAATACTTGCTTAAATGAGTTTAGTTTCAATTTGAGTATTTATATTTAGGCATATATTTTTTAAACAACCCTACACATAACACTGTGCTTTTTAGTAAAGTAAACTATAAGGTTTGTGGTGAGTTTTACCGTTAGCAAAGTGGCTGTTAGCTCCAGGGTGGATGGCGTCGCTGAGTCTGAACTTGATTTTCTCGTAACAGGCGAAGTAGAGCGCGTGTGCAGGGCCCGCCCCCACAGCCAAAACATTGACGCCTCGGATGGGCCGCCACACACCCTCTGTCTGAATAATCTGCCGCAGTGCATCCATCACGTTACGATACCGCGCTCCTGGCTCAGGGTGGAGACTCTGCATTCGAGTCTGTAAACAGAAGAGGAGACTTTTAGGATGTAGTTTATTTGATGGGTATCTGTATGAATGGAAAGTGTTTAGGATCTGAAAAGTTGTGTAACATTCCAGTCAACAACAAAAAAAAAAAAACCCAGAGACAAGCAGATGACATACCAGCAACCACAAAAGTTACATAGTACACCTTTAAAGAACATTTCAGATGAGTCCCCAGCACTTGCCTTCCTTCTACAGTCTGTTTGAATCCACAGAGCATGAAAAACCTCAGTCCAAATGTGGAATGATTCAACCAAATCTCTTTCAAATGCAAAAGACATTTCCTCTTGTATCAGTCAGAACATCATAACTTCTTTTATGCGAGTTAATTAACAGTTTGGTGATTTGATTAATTCTACAGAAATCTGCAGAAATCTGCACTGTTTCTCAGTCCTCTCTACACTGTTTTTTCATATCTCTGGTTGGCTAAGCCACCTGCCAATCACACCTTTCAGAATCAGGGCGGTAGGATATAGCTACAGATCCACTCCTCTTTGTAAAGTTTTGTCAAAGCGTGTGGTTCTGGTTGGTCAGGTAAGCTGGGAGTTGCCCTGTGGCACCCACTGCACCTGACAGGTTGGCCATGAAGGCTAAATTTCCCTGGTGTATGGGGGCAATAATCAATCTGAATGGATGCAAATAGCAAATTCTGCAATTTTTTAAGTGCCATAATTTCCACCACAAACAAAATATCCTGTTTTATTCTGCTTAAAAACTGCTAACCCTGTAGTTTAGATCTTTACAGACATGTTCTGATTAGTTTGTCAATTCATATTTCTTTGTCTTTTTGTCAATGAGTTTAAAAATGGAACTTTGAACAGAATCTTATTGAAGACAGAAATTAAATCAAAATTGCAATGATTGTCAGAAAAACTGCAATAAGATATTTTTCTCAAACGGTTTAGTCCTAACCTTTCAGGACACCTTCAGGACACCTTCAGGACAACATGCTCATCTCTGAGTTGTAAAGAATGGAGCAAAATAAAATAAATAAAAAAAACCTGTGTCTTTATAAAGTAATGGCAAAGAATAAATTCAATTTGCAAAATGAATTTGACTAAAATAAACTTTGCCAATCTCCTTTGCCATGGATTCTACATGGACGACTGAGGGATTTTACACGCATGTATAAAATAACCTCATTGATTTAACTGTACTTCAACAGTAGAGGGCAACAATGAGACTACAGTTTGACTATGGAAGTATGTTCTGTTACAGATATGGAGAATACACTGTATAAACAGAAATGACCAAATATTTCTGAAATGTTAAATATTTACACTGCCTCAAACCGGAGTCTGCTGAAAAAAGCCCAGTCATTCTGATGTGAATAAAACAAGGCTGTTTTCAATGGAACTGAACAAAAGAGAACATTTGGACCCAAACACAAAAAGCATTGTTTTTGTGATGCAACAGTGTTCCTGGTCAAGTGAAAATTATGACGCAGTAGGTTTTTCCTACAGTTTTATACAAAACAAATATTATAAACATCTGAGTTTAATGGCCTTACATAATACACTATTGAAACTTTTTTAAACCGTAACTTTGGCATTTATGTTACAGATTATAATTACGTATTTGTGCAAGATGAAAAACAAGAAAAAGTGATTCTTCAAAGTGCATACAAAACACCACTGTAGCCAGCAGAAGAACCCAAGGATTTTGTGTAAATGAGGCTAAAGGCTGGGCAATTACCAGTAAATTGATTTGATTAATTTGTGTTTTTATTTGAGATTTTGAAAACTGCAAAATTGTGAAATCCAAGACAATTAGGAGTTTACTCCTGACTTTCTTGCACGGCAATGCAGGGTTACTGTATAACTGAACAATTGCTATTGCAAAAAAAAATGTCATTCCAATTTAAACTATTAATATCAGATTGCATACAATTTTTTTAAAAGGATATGATAAGAATCAAAATGTAAAAAGCTTCCCCTGAAAGACTATCAGTCCCTGTTCTGCCTTCGATTAAAATTAAAATCGTTATCATCCAGAGTGCAAAAAAAAACTTTTAAGTCCATATTTCTCAGTCCAAGTTGACATATTTGTTTGTTTTTGATTTGTTTGAGTAATTCTTCTTTACTTCATATTCACTACAGGAGCAAATAAACCATCTTGTTTGAGGTGGTTGGGTTTTAATTTCTTTAGTAAAACAGGGGAATAGTTCCAAGTCACACAAACAGCAGCTGATGCAATGAGAGCCGCTCATGTGACAAACTAATCCCAGTGATCTTTATCTGAGAATACTGTTTTTGCCCTGAAAGCTTACAGTGGTAGTCATGGGGGGGGGGGGGGGGGGGGGTTAAGGTATCAGGTTAAGGTTAGGATTGGGTTAAGTTTAGGGGCTTTGGGGCATAAATCACTAGTCCTGCCCTGTAATTAAATGCCAAACATTTAGGAAGTCTCCCAGATGAGATGAATAAACATTTACAAAAGTGAGATGTTTTTGTGATCTTTACTACAACTTACCAAAGATTTTAAAATAGCAGAGTTCACAAATTTATGTTATCGGTATGGGTGAAGACTGATTTTCCAACAAGGCAGCAACACAAACAAAAAAAACCCCACAGCTGTTCTGGTGACTGTACCACTCGGTCACACATTACATTAAAGACTGGGTCTCCAATAGCTGGACCAGAGCTCTTCTCCCGAGGAGATCTGGTCCAGCCCCTGAGACCCCAACCCCAAACTGAATGGGGCTATTCAGATACATAAAACTAAAGCTAATGCAAAGGGCCAAAGTCCCTCATCAACTCTAGGTGTATTACCTAAAGCTGCTCCTTGTTAATGTGAGAGGTTTTGCATTTTGTTAAGCCAAACCTTCCATTAAGCATGCATGCGTGAAGCAAGTGGAAATTCTATTTGTATTTGTTTGTCTTGTGTATTTGTTTTAAATGTGTTTTAAATACACCATACAAATAATAAAAGCACATTTTAGGTTTTTAATGAATACAATTTTACAAAGTAATATTTTTATTCAATCAATAAAATGTGGCAGTTTGATCATGTGACTTAAGCCTTGCATTTCACAAGGCAGTAGAATTTAATAGCATTTCTCACATGTCGTGTTTGAAGAAGACAACTTACAACTTACTGGACGTACTATACAGCACAAAAGAAGGAGGCCAGAGCAAATTTAGTATGCAGCTATTCTGATGGGAAAGACAAGGAATGGAGTAAGAAAGAAAACCTGCTAGGCAGTAATGAAGTAGTACTACTGAAAGCTCTTTAATGATGCTGAAATAGTAAAACAATGTGCTGTTGATGTGGCTGAGGAGGTGTTGAGTTTCAATGGCAAAATGAGGAAAAGTGTTGTAGAATTATTACAGCAGGTAGGCAGGGTGTTTTATATATATAGCATGTAATTGTGTAAAGACAGATGTTTTTCACTGGTTATGTTTACAGTGCTGTTCTGGTGTCGTGCCGTTTTAATCTATTTTACAATTTGAGATTTTCCAACAAATACAGTGGTAACCGAAAAAGAAACATTGTATGCTTTTGATAAATGAAAATTTTAGTTAGTTGTTGTGGGATTTATCAGTTGTTGATTTTACCATTGTTTTTTGGCAAATAAAAACATTGTCTACTGGCAGATTTTTTGTGGACCCCAGTTTTGCAATGTGGAAATATTTTGGCCCTCAGAGAAATTTAATTAGAGACCCCTGCACTAGAGCTTTAATACATACCATCAACGTGAGTAGGAAAGTTTAGAAGTTTATTTTCAATGCTGTTTTGACAAATGAGGTTGGCAATATCCAGTCGTTTTTTTTGTTTTTTCTATTTCCAACTAACTAAACCTAACATGACAATGAAAATAAGCCACAGGACATTTAGCCATCTACAGCGCAAGATGAGATAAGGGGTAATTGATGCATGGAGAAAACAGGAGTAAAAACCACAAAGACTACATCATCGGTTGTCGTAATTGTTTGGTCATGTGACACAGGAACTTCACAAGTCCGACTTTTAACTTAACACCCCGTGAACTGAAGTTCACACCATAAAGCATATAAATAAGCTGACTGAGGGAGATGTCGCCCATAGTGTTCGGCTCAAGCTAGAGGTTATAAGAGAAAATTTGGAGCCAGGCTCCATATTAGGAATTAATTAACATACAAAATGTCGAAATAAAACAACAGGATCATGGAGAGTGGATTAATATAAACATTTTAAGACCAAAATGAGCTCACTGCAGCAGCTACAGAGACAGGGGTGATAATTTCTCAATGTAAAGTCAATTTTTGTTTATTTTTATTTCTGTTTTTGTAATATATCTGTAGTAGCAATATCACACTTCCAAAGGGGCAATTGTGACAAGACCAAATGTCAAGACTTTATAAACTTTTGATAGTGAATTATTAATCAGAATTTATAATGGGACTTTACAACTTGCATCATACTGATTATTTTGGTATTGCGTAAGTATGCCTTATGTAACTGGGTGTATTTTAACTGTAACACATAAAGAATAAAGAACTTGCGGAAATTATTTTCTTGTAAATTTTCTTGATGTATTTCCTTTACAGAGACAAAGACATCAGTTTAATCACAAGGAAGTCTAAGGATTTATCATCAGTCCATATGAAACAATAGCTCAGTTTTGCCAAGAATGTATTATGTAAATAGTCTAGTATGCAGCTAAACAAAGCAAATATGACATAGTCAAAACTATTAGAGCGGGAAGGACATTCATGAACTACTTATGTAGCATTTGAACACCTGCAGACAGAAAGTGCTGATCCAATCTGTATTATGTGGTTACTCATTTGTGGCACTTGGGCTGCCGTAACTAAAGTATTTTGGTAGCTGACTTTTTCAATTAGTGCATTATTTCTTTGCAGTCGACTAGTCATGATTTGTATATAGTAGTATGATATAGTATTTAATAGGGGTGGGCGATATATCGATATTTTAAATATATCGAGATAGTTTCTAAACTCGATATGAATTCTGACATATCGTATATATTGATATAATGCTTATATTCAATTTAGAATTCGCCGCTTCGCTTGTTTACCTTCTCTCTCGTCACTTCCGCGCGCCCCCGCCTCCCTGATTTTGTTCGTTCGTGTCTCCTTCGCTCCTCACTATCGCCTTGAACGCCGAAAGTTGGTGCCAGTGAAAAGCTTCAAGCACCACGAACCTTTTCCACCATTTACAGACAAGACCATCAGCAGCACATCCTCATATTCCACCGAGTCGCGTCCTTTAGCCCGAAAGAAGCTAAACGAGCTGAGCTGCGTGAGAAGTGCGCTGTTTATGGAGCCATGCGCTTAAGTTTCGTTTCTGTAAAACGTAAACACACGTGCGCAAAACTGCATTAAACACATTATAATGTCAAAATGGCTGATGTGGCTCTAGAGTCGTTGTGCTTTATATATTGTAAAGTTTAGTAATGTAAAGTTTATTTATGGAGAAGATTTTAATGAATAATCTGCTGCAGTGTCACTTGTCACTTGTCACTTGTGTTTGGAAACGTTGGGTTTGATCTGCAGTTGATTGTGGGAAACCTCAGAGCTCCTTACTGCTGGAACATGGATCTATTAAAATAAGGAACATCCTGAGTTTCTTCTGCTGAAGGAGGTCATGGTTCTGGTTCTGGTCTGGATAACAGAGTTAATGCAAAGATGAGCTTGTGTTGAGTTGTTTTATCTATGAATGAAAAGAAGGAAATATGTATTATTTATTTTATTTTACAGTTAAATTATTATTTATGTAATTAGGTTTTTTGTAATCTTAAATGTTCTTATATGAACTGCCGACCTCTTACACTTCAATAAAAAAAAGGACCTTGTGGAATTTGGCAGATTTGTTTTTGCAGTTTTCAGTTTTAGGGGATTATTTTTTCTTGAACATATATAGCGAGATATATATCATATATCGAGATATAGCAAAATATATCGAGATATATTTTTTGATCCATATCGCCCAGCCCTAGTATTTAAAATAAGGCAATAGGTAATCTGTAACCAAGTACTACGTACGTTTGAAAGAATTATGGACTTCCATCCAGTAGTAAAAATGTATAGGCAAAGGTGAAGTCCTTATCTGTAAACTGAAGCCATTTGACTGAAGATTAGATGACTAACCACTGACAAAGTATTGTAGATAATTCTTGCATAGCCCTATTTAAAATAACATTCAAAAGGTAGTCCAGATCAAGTTTTCATTTACACACTAACCTACTATACTTTTAAAAGTCAGCAAAATAGAAATCGGAAGTTAAAACTCAACGAAACCTTACTCAATGCGAGGATAACTTATGCAACTTTAATTTCAAATGGGACCTGTGACTCTTCATGAAAAGAAACGGAACTTATTTTAAGAAGGCATGGTGCAAAGACAGCTCCGCCAATGCTGACATTTCTATGGCTGTCTAGTAATTCAGGCATTCCATGTTTAACATGAAGCTGCTTATATGCCGTTTTCATGCACTGATCATAGTCTGACAAATACGACATAAAGTTAGATTTAAGTATATTCTTATTCTGAAATGACACACTTTATTTTATCTGGTTTCCGGTTGAGTTTATTTGTTAAATGACCTCTGATAGCAAGGTTATAGCTGATAGCATGTGGCTAACTCGAGCGCAGGATTCAGTAGAGGCCTAGTAAGAGCGCAGCGCCTGCCCAATCTGTGTCAAACATGCTAACAGGCTAACATTACAAACAAATCTACCACTAGTTAAGTCATAATACTTCACCAGTACAGTACACTTAGCATTACTTCTTATAGTTGCCATCTGTGATTGAGGTTATAATAAAAACGTTTAATACTCAGTTTAAACAGTAAATGCCAATGTAATCACACTCCCATCAAAACAAATATTATTGTCACTTTTTAATTATGCTACCCATTGTATCTTACATGATCGGTGCAGTATTTATGGATAACAAATTACACGGTTTCTAGTTTTTAAAGGCAAAATGATACAAAAAAGTTATAATGACACAAAAAAGTTATAATGACATTCGCGCATGTGTAGAGCACTTCGTGGGGCGAATGGGG
The DNA here is from genome assembly GCF_026225935.1 of Boleophthalmus pectinirostris. NCBI lineage: Eukaryota > Metazoa > Chordata > Actinopteri > Gobiiformes > Gobiidae > Boleophthalmus > Boleophthalmus pectinirostris. The sequence continues at coordinate 13,366,097 of NW_026571190.1, read as the reverse complement.
TAACTTCCATGGTAACATATCTGGTAGTGACAGCTAATGGTCATTTTGACATTAACAAGGTACAAAAATAGTTAAAATACACGATGTGCGTTGCAAAACATATACAAACATTAAATAATTCTACAGCTATATGACAGGAATTGAAAAAGTCTGTGTTAACATTTGAATTACTGTGATAAATACCTTGACACAGTCGATGGGGTACATCAGGCAGTGCTCCATGATTCCAGCCACGGCTCCTGCCAGCATATGGGTGCTAGTGGCTGCTCCCTGGGGCAAGCCTTCATAGTCTATTTCAGTATCCAAGGATGTCGAGTTTTCCATCGGCATGGCTCGATGGACTACCGCCGGAGCAAAGTCCGGTTCCAGTCTGGGTGTCGTAAAAGGCAATGCTCCGCGAAACCCTCCAGTAGCGTCCAGAATCCTGCCGCCCAGCCATCGGATCTCTCGGCCGTCGACTCCCGAGGCTTCGACGGGCGCTCGCCGGGCCACAAAACCGTCCGCTTCCATTCAAAAACAGTCCGAGGATACGCGGAGGTAGTGTCCCAGCCGGCCCGCGGAGGTCTTGGCGGGTGAAGGACTGCTACAACGCGGTGAAGCTAGAGCCGGGGGAGGGCTGAGTTCAGCGGTGAGCCATACTAAAGGCTGATTGGCCATAATTCCTGTCTTTCATTTTTCCTGTAATATCATTGGTTAAGATTCATTCACGGAGGGGCGCGTTTTAAAGGAGCCGGAGAGTTATAAAACTGCACTTTCGCAACTTTGGGGAATCACATGGGAAATTCTGACGGGAAGATTACAATGGGATGATTTGTAAATGGGAAGCCTGTGTTGAAATAAAAGCAAAGCGAACAGAACACCTATAGAGTATTGTTTATAGCCAGGCCTCAACTAGAAAGTCAAGTATCAATCTCTTGAGTAGCATTATAACTACATGTATCCACTGTTAACATGTGGAATTGCAAAGAATGGATTTTTTTTGTCACTAAAGTCAGTGAGTTGCTAGTTGTTAGCGTCACTATTATTATTTAGCCTAAAAGAGATAACTACACATCGGACAACCTCACTCCGAAGTATCAATAGAGCTCCTACTGTTGACGTCACGCAATCCCAGCATGCACCTCCAAATCCCATGCTGGCAGTGGTCGTGGCCCCTTTTTCTAGAGTCAAAAACAGCTGTTTCATAAGGTTTCTGTCTCGCAAATCACCTGTCTTTGTGTTGATTTTCTGTATTATATTACATATGGTTTAAAGCCAGGTGTCAAATAGTATAATATATAGTCAAATGGTAAAATATAGGGATTGGGCTCATTGTTGTTACACCAAAAAATGCACTTTATTTAAGAAGATCTCTTGTATTCTGATGACACTCTGGTACAGTAGAATATTCGTGAGTCCATTACATAGATCTAGAGATTAGAGAGTAGTTTGTAAAAGTCCTGTAAGCAAGTATAAACTTTAGTCTTTTGTAGAGTTTGTTAATTGGTGAAGAGAAAATATCAATTTACCTATGACCTGCTTAAGACACGAAGTGTCATTGCTGCTTTAATTATAATCAATACAACTAACACCATATTACATATTGAAAGAGTTTCATGACCAAATAATACTGGCACAACTGTTATCTTATTAGCCATTTTATTTAGGTCCTGCACCAGAGTAACAGTAAACAGTAAATACTACTGAGAATGAAAGGAAAAGCACAGAGTTTAGTTTTTCCTCAATTCTCCAAAAGCATGTTTTACCATCAAAACTCTCATCATATGTTTTTCTGTGCTCCTTTGTTCATTTACCAATACAGCTCAGAAGATTTAGTCCTGCTCTCTGTGACTATAGAACAATTTGATACAGTCCAACACTGGGATTCAGACTTGACACAGATGAATTTGGAGTGAAAAATATATAGAAAAATATATGAAATGAATAAATAAATAAATACATACATACATAAATAAAACTACATAACCAATTGCAGAATAGATTTTGCAGTATTTAATCAAAATATTCATCAATACTATTTTTGTACTGTGAAATGTAATGTGCTCTTGAAAATGAAATAAGGACTGTATGTCTCTTAAAATCTATACAAATACTCAGTGTCTGTACTCACTGGTGTGACCCTTCTCCCTGTTTGGCCCACCTGTGAAATCCTTTCCTATTACATTTTTGGTGTACACAAATTTTGATTTGCCGTTATGTTTGAGTTTCTATATTGAAAGAGTTTGGGCCACAGTCATTTACCACATGAGAACAGACCTGTAGTGTTGAAAAACAAGCTGAATTCACTGATCATGTGTGTCTGTGAATGAGAGATGTGTCAAGTGTTCTGGGAAAGAGCCAGAGAACTGTGTAAACTGATGAGAAATGACCACCTGTGCCCCTGTTCAGATACATGTTTGAATTGAATGACCAAACTGAACAAAGTTTTATTTGATTTAATTTAACTTAATTTTAATTTTTTTTTTTTAGTGTGCTAAAATAATGGAAGGAAAAAAAAGTAATGGAGCAGATGAATGGGTGTAGACTGCTGCATGTAGCATTTGACCAACTTCTGGATTCTGGACACAAGGGAAAAAAGTATAAATATTAAAGTTAGTGTATGCTAGTAAAAACTGCATGTATTGCTTGGTTTCAGATGACATCACAACATTCTGTAGACCAGTATTATTTAATACAGATGGGAGGCAGCTAAAATGCAGATAAAATGTTATCTTGTACTGACGTCAGTTAGTATGTGTTGTAAATAATACTATATCAGGTTTGTAACAGACAGCCACTTATATGTAACCCACTCAAGCACCTTCACCCTTCACTTACTACACTTTAATTGAGACACTTTTGATAGCACATAGCACTTTGCACATATAAAACTACATTGCAGGTTTTACAAGAGTTTTTTTATATCTTTGTTAAAAGAATGGGAAACAGGATGGGTGTTTTATTGGTTTGTGGATTTTAAAGTTTATAGTATTGTTTATAGTTTGGGTTTTTAATAGTTTGTTGTTTTTTGTTTTGCTTTATGGAGTGCTTTAAGTTCATATTTTAAAAAGTGCTTTTGAGTGCTTTGAAGGCTAAGTAAAATGTGGCCATTTAGCATTTATTTTAAAGCTAATGTTAATTTACCATTCCTGGTTAGCTTGTAGTTTTAACCAGATCAGATAAAGGCTCATCCCATCACTCTGTGTTCTGCTGCTGGAGAAGAAACTCACGCGACTTCTGTCTTGCTCTTAGCACTTTTTGCACATGCACTTTGTAAACTACTGAATTGCAAAAAAAAAAAAGGAAAAAAAAGGTTTTAAAAAATGTGGACCATAGCTTCCTGCCATTGTCTGAGTTTTTACCTTTCTCACTGAGCTCCACACCAAAAGGTAAAATCTACAGGTTACCTTTTTTAAATGAAGATGGAAATTTGGTCATTCTAATTGTCAATGCTTGGTCGTTGTAATGAAGAGGTTCACAGCCAATCCCATGTGTTAATTAAATCATGTGGTTTGGAGTTTGGATTTTAGAGGAACAAATGCCACTACATTCTATTTTGCTCATGTTCAGGAAATTCATATTGAAACTGGAAACTACCACTATCGACTTAACCAGGAAAGTCCCAGTGAGGTTCTGAGTCTCAGACAGAGGCAACACACAACCTGGAGCATGCACACCCATCCCCACAAATGCCCCACCAAGTCTAGGATTCGAACCTGGGCCCTTCAGGCAGTGAGGCAGTTTGTGTCACTTACATCTGCGTTGTTCCAGGTGTACCTCATGTTCATAAACAGGTAGCAGTTTTCCTGATACACATGCCTTCTCTGAAGACAGTTTGGATTTGGATGAACTGCACCTGAGGAGAAACAAACATACAAGGTTAAAAAGGTGATTCTTCATGATGCTTCTGCAGAATGAAATATATGAGTTTGATGACACCTCAAGGTCAAATGAAAATGCAGATATTGTGAGAGTTCAATGACACAAAGGCTTTAGATTTATCTAGATTTTAGCCTTCATTATGTCCTTCCTTGCATTCTGATATTTGACAGCAACTAATATAGTGACATATACTGTGAAATCTTAAAAGAATTATTTGGCTAAAGGTTTGTATTTATAAGTTATCATTGCTATCTTCACTGCATGTCTCCTTATTACAAAAATGTATCATTTGTATACAGTTCTTTATATGGGCTATTGTGTATTGAATGCACTTCTAATCTATAAGAATAACAATCACTTAAACACCACATTCAAACTAGGAAGGTGGGTGATGTGCCTTGCCCATGAACACAACAACAGGGTAAAAAGATGGTGTAATCTTTATGTAACTAATAATCATATTTCTCCATGCAGCCCACTCTCTCTCAATCACTGAACATGTTTGAGTAGATATTTCTGTTTTAACCTGTACACTGGGAGCAGGAGCCTGTCCATTTGACTATAAATGGTGCACTGTCACCAGTTGTTTTTACTGCTTCTAAGGCAAGAGAACATTAATGCTGTTTTTTATTACCTAAAAATATGAGATAATAAATGAGATTCTTATCTTGTACAGATGGTTCAAAGTAGTATGCTTCTTTGGTCAACAAATTTTCACTTAAAATAACAAAAGTGCAAAAAGTACTGTATATCCTATATAAGTCTAATTAAAAGCTTTCAGACGATACAATAAACAGTAAATAAATAGCTAAAATCATGGTAATTGTTACATAAAATAAATCATTTGAATAATAACCTAATAGAAAAAAATGAGATATTTTCAAATATCACAGACCTGGGGCAGAGACTTTGAAGACTTCGTCTTGGTCACCAGCATATACAGGAACAGCTAAAGGGATAACATAATATTTGCTGATTTTAGAATAAGCTACGTATACACCAACCAGTGTCCCTATCCCTCAATGAGAAATATAGACTGCCCAGACCATAGGGAGCAGTAAATTCAGCTGCACAATTATTAAATTGTCCTCTTACTGCTCTCTAGTGGCGGAGTTAGCATCTCACAACGGAATAGACTAGACTCTGACCAGTGATAGATGTAGACTCAGTGTTAAAGGTGCACTGCGCAACTTTTCTAGCTGAGGTTACACTACTGTGTGTTATCACTTTGATATGAATCTGAACAGCAGCACAAGTGGTCACATTATTGGCAACATTTCTGATCAGTTCAGAAGGTTCTCAGGTTCTTGAACACAGTTCACTTTGTTTGTTCAGTACAGCTCTGTTCTCTCATGCTAAAGGACTTTGGATCAAAATCTCTCCCATTCAGTATAGAAATTCAAAGATAAAGGCAACTTCTGCATACACACTGAGATGTGTAATGTCTTGTTTCATTTTCAGTCATCACATATTACAGTACAAATGCAGTGTTGTTGTGTCTTTCAACTTTATTCAGCTTAAATGTTTTTGATCAAATACTGCAAAATCTACTTTGCAGTTGGTAGTGGTACCTGTATATTATATATACAGTATACACAGATGTAAAACTAAAAAGCAAAGCTTTTACAGACCAAAATTCCTCTGTGTAAACCAGAGACTAAACCACTAAACCAGTGATTCTCTGTAGTCACTGAGAGCAGATCTAAAACTTCTGAGCTGCTCTGTCAAATTAAAGAAAGAGCACAGAAAAACACATGATTAAAGTTTGAGAGTTTTGATGGTTTTTGTATGAGCTGTTTTGAAAATGTCACTTTTCAATAGATAAATGTGCCAAAGAGATTGAAAAAAGCTGTAATGCCACACAGAACATTGAAGCAAACCAATAACATCTCCATGGAGACTGGCAGGTAGCAGACCCACACCAAAAGTTTCATATTGCATGTTTTTGCAGAACATTACCATCAGCTGCACAAATGGCCAGGGCCCCACACAGAAGGCAGAGAACCGGACAACTTTTCATCTTAAAAACTATTACCATAGAAGTTTTAAAATTACTACTACTGAAAGTACTGCAGTCTGTTGTGTATCTGAACCAGTGAGCTCAAAACCTGATGTGTGTGATCTTTCTGTTCCAGTCCATCAGAGATAAAGAGTTATAAACGTCTAACCACTTTATGACTTTGATAAAGAAGTTACGGTAAGGAAACAAGAAACACTATGCCCACAAGATAAAAACAAAAACACAAAAACAAGATAAAAATTTTAAGTAAGCTTTGATTGAAAATACTGAATGTATCTTTGTTTACAAATGCCTATTTTTTTGTGACTACACATTAAAAGGGGAAGGCATCATTTACATATTTGATACAATTTGTGCTTAAACATGAAGATTTAAAAAGTAATTGTCTCTTGTTTGATGAATAAGCAACCAAACAAAGTAGAAATCAGGTGTGAAGTCGATGGTCCAATACAATGAAAAATAGCCTAAATTAGGAAATTGTCACCATGGTGACAAAAAGAAAGTCTAGTTCCAGCAGACATGTTGTGATTCAAGAACTCAGACAAACTAATAGCTGAACTTTTTCATTAAAAAATGTCTTTATTTATATTTTATCTAATGCACATGTCCTACCAAATTAAAGTGAACAAATAATTTTAGGAATATAAAGAATACATTTTTATAAGCCTAAATAAAATAAAAAGAATATTTGTCAATGGCCATATGGTCTACTGACACACAAACATAGCTTAATTCTGCATAAAATATAGACCATTGCAGTCCAGTTTTTAGGATGAATATTCATTTTTATAATTCAGAAAAAAAAAACTGTCCTGAGAGGCATTATTAGGACCTTAAATACACGATTATATGTCCATTTAAACACTCTACAGTGAACATGTTCAGGCCTTACAATAATAACATCAACCTGCAATAATAACTAACAAAACATAACCGGGACATTCTACATCACATAAGAAAGTATATCCAACTTACTTATTTCTCATACATTTAGCAATCATCACTAAACAATGCACTAACATTCAAGCCAGTCGAGTGGATGAAGCACAACTGCTAAATTTGTTCTCTCTTTTTTTTTCTCCAAACTTTTGCCTGTGGAGCATTATTATTGTTTTTTCTATCAAATTAACAGTTGTCTGTGCAGTCAACATTTAATTTCTGGTGAGAGACCACCTCCACACAAATGAAGAAGGGATTTACTTTCACCAGATTACGTCCCATCATTATTTACGTACACTCCATCGCCAGTGAAAAACAAAGCACAATGTTTGCTTATTTCCTATGAAAGAAGATCTAACATGAAAAAACTGATACTGGAGGTTAGGCACAGAGTGAGCGCTGATTAAACTAACAAAGCGGTCCATTGAAATTAGATCGGGATCTGTTCCACAACCCAGGAGGATGACTTTAGCTTTATACCTTTCTAATGACGGCTGATCTAATGAGCTGGTGATTTCAGACAGTTTTATGTCGTTTGCACTGTTTAAAGTCACCATGATTATATTGTAAACTGAATAACACCGTTTGGATCTACCCCAATCTTGACCTCTAGTATGGCCGTCAAAACATTAAATCACGTGACCATGTCAAACGCAAATCCTCAATACCTTGATATAATGACATTTTTTAATAACTATGATCAATGTTGTTTTGTTCAGGGCAAGTGGCTGTGGATTGAGAGCAAGGGAATGTACTATGAAAACTGGTACAATAAGCTCAGCACTGAATCCAGCAACTCCTGTATTTACCTGTGTACCACCAGTAAGTAACAAAAAAAAGGTATTTTTAAAAACAAAATCCTAATCATCTATTTTTAATTTTCAGCTGGCTGGCGTAACAATCATTGCAACTTTGCTTTCTGCGCCAAGAATCCATTCACCTGTTAAAGTGTGAACCACCTAAATATGGAGATACAGTTTTTTATTTGACTGAATTTTATTGTATTTACAGGATTATAATTTGTCTCATTATTGTGATGTGATTTGATTTGTTTGATTTAAAAAAAAAAAAAAAAACTCACTTTCACTCTCACTTTCTTTGTTGTTCATGCATTGGGGTAAATAATATCATCTTTACAATTTCATCAATATTATGTTACAGCCAGTAGAAACTTTTACACAGTAAGAGAGTGAAATGACCTCTGACCTCTGACCCCACATTTCTCATAAACTATGAGAACAAAGCACTCAATCCTTAGGCACCAGTAAGAGATTTTCATATTAATGAAACCAGCTGCATATTTGCAAAACATGCTTCATTCATGCTATATTTGCCATCCATATATACTTTGCCTAAATGTGCTGCAATAAAATTAAAATGCCCTCTAAAATGTTTGCAGAGTAAATTCAAGCCCAATAATGAAGTCAATAATCATTTTTAATTATTTTTAAAGTATGTATAAATCATAATTGTGTTAGTAATATTACGCACACACAAAATATACACACATATAAATAACAATTTTAATCTTAAACCATTATAATTTTTTTTTTTTTTAAAGGATAATAGAAGCTTTATTTGTCCCACAATTGGGAAATTAGTGTTGCAGTGCAAAGTTCAAACAGCTAGAAGCATACAATCAGAAGCAAGGTAAAGACTAATAAAATCTAGCACAACTCTGTGCCACAAGAGTAAATCTAAGGCTATATATTTAAATAGTGGCTCTGACTATATGTAGTGCAGCATATGGATAGAATCTGGGCCATTGCCAGCCATTTGGGTGCCCTAAGCACAAATGCTGTTTGTGGTGCCCCACACCACATCACCCCACACCACCAGAATGAACAATAATTCAGAGTTTATCAGTGTGATTTGCTTTATTTTCAAAGTAAATACACCAAACATTTAAGCTAAAATAATAAATTATGAAAAGGTAAATATATAAATACCACTGGCATTATTATAAACAAAGATTTGTGCAATAACTGCAGACTGAACACTGAACTGAACATTATAAACAGCCTAAGTAATAATGTGCAAATTTATTTGATAAATAAAGTACATGAGTACAAATACTTGCACAACTAAATTTACTAAATCAAGGAACTTTAAATAAGAATTTGAAAATTAAAATTTTATCTAAGAAGACTCTATCTACTGGCATGTATGGAGGTCCAGACATCAAGGGGGAGAGAGAGAGAGCACCTCTCCATGCACTTTGGATGGATAGTTTTGCCACGATTCACGAGTCAAATTTTTTGTGCCTGTGCGGAGGGACAGGACTGGATAAAATAAATAAATAGCAGGTAAAGTGACTTAAGTGAATTGTACCAGTGGTGATTCACATTATGATACAGTATTGCTCATGGTTACAACAGGTGAAGGACACGTGCAGGGATAGCAGTGTTCATTACTCTAAATAGGAACCATCTTTATGACCCAAAGGAATCAGTGTAGTATCAGTAAAAGTCATTAAGATAAAGTTCGAGCTTCCTGTCCGGCATGAACATTTATGGTAAAAAATCAACAAAGCAGGTTGGGTTTAGACTGTAGAGGAGCAAGGTATACCACAATCAAATACAATTTGTAATTATAATGGAGACAATTAGCAAATCACAGAGATGACAATTATTTACATAGCAAAATTTTCTCCACAAACATCCAAATATTGTGTCTCATCAAGTTTAAAACCTGCTTACCACATTGTTTAGACCTCTATAAGCACATTCCTGAAATGCATGAGATTTCTGGATTACTTGAACAGTTAATGTTTCAGGCTCAAACTCCTGCTATTCTACTAATCAAAACTAATTGCATTGTTTTAATGGTAGGATCACAAGTTTTTATAATATTAGGCATTCTTAGAAGTTTAAAGTTGGAGCACCTCATGACTAGAAAGTCCTAAAATAGGGGGCAGAAATGACAATGTCTTACATGCATCTTAGCTATTTGTTGTGTACAATCATATTTCTCAAAACTGCCTTGGCATCATGATGGGGGCCAGGCTCACATGGCCTAGAACTACCTTATTGATACACAACAGTGTAATGATACTCCCAGAGAGTATCAGCAAGAGCCAGTTTTCACAGTTTACATGGTTTGTTAACAAATGCTCAAAAGAAAATATGTCATGATCATTTTACAATACACTGGCCATTTACCACATTAAATAACACTGCATCTGAGTGGCTAGTACTTCCTCTAGCAATCAACCCCAAACCTCCCATCAACCCAAAACATGTACAATAGGTCAAATTCTCATACACAGACAGACAGACAGACAGACAGACAGACAGACAGAGTCACAGACAGAGTCACAGACAGACAGACAAGACAGACACACAGATTCACAGACAGACACAAAGACAGACAGACACAGACAGACACACAGATACACAGATACACAGACAGACAGACAGACAGACAGACACACACAGATACACAGACACAGATATGCACAGACGCACAGATTCACAGACAGACAGACAGACACACAGACAGACACACAGATACACAAACACACAGACACAGACACACACATATACTTTATAGTTTCCAAGTTTTGCTGCAGCAAACTGTTGCAGTTGATGTTGCTGCAACATTTCCGCTGCATGTTTCAGTGGCCTTTGTGTCTCAGTCAAAAGTCTCAGCGCAGTTAAACAGGAGGACTGGTCAGGTAAAATCAGCACATCCTGTGGAAGAGCCAAAAGTGTCCCTCCTCTGTGTCCTGCAGCATCACAGCAGTGTCCAGGGGGGAACCAGATAACAGCAAAGGCCTCACTCTGGTGTTTCACTTGGTGATGAAATAAATAATCCTCATAATGTTTCCTCTGGAAGATCTTCTGCCACATTTGCTGCCATATATGGTGTATTAATTAAAATTCCATGACAGCAAGTTAAAAACTCAAAGCTCAAAAAACAAAATCTGCTCAGTGTGTGAGCAGCTAACCACTCCATTGCCATCCAGGTAATCCTAATCAAGCTGTAACAGTCCCAAATATTTATGTATTAAATCTGATGTTTTTCTTTGTATTTTACTTTGCGCCATCTGGTAGAACAAAGTATAATAAAAAATATGTAGTATGTGAAAAAGGAAATCTGAAGTCAAATAAGTAATTAGCCCCCTCATGGATGCCAGTTCACAAGGTTTGTGTGCTTATATTTTTGTCTAACTTATATTCATATATTGTAAGGTGTAGAGTTGATTTTGCTGTTTATTTATTGTGCATCATGCTAATTCCCTGAGGGTGCTACAGTAGCTTTAAGTGACAGGCTGGACTACTCATTTTACTAAAGCACAGTTAAGATCATTACATTTAAATTTTTACTTCCTGGTTGTAAACCATGACATCACACTAGGGAATTGCCTAACTGTTACCTAGCAATCATCTTGTACTCTGGGCTAAAACTCCTCATACATACCCAGAAATTATGATGAAGAAAACACTATAATTTAGTTGAAATAATATTTAAAGTATCAGAAAAATGTGTTTCTTTTGTATAAATTATGCTGTTATCTAGATGAAATTCTCTAAAATTGAACTCTCTACTTCTTGTAATTTTCAACATATTTTTCTACTTTTCTTCACCAGTTGCTCCTTGATTTGTGTAAAACTATAATTTACTTTTACAACAGGTATTATCACACCACATTAAGTCAAAATTTAAGAACCATCAAAACCTGTCATACACACTTTAAGATCTGCGATGGTCCATTGTATGTGAACACTTGCGTCAGCAGCACTGAAGAATATGGGTCAGAGAAAAAAAATTTCCATAACCAATTAGCCAATTGTATTTCAGTTAATAACTTCAATTAGTGAGGAGAGAAGCAGTCTAAATTAGGTGAAAACATTAGCTGCTATTGCACTGCAGTGAAAACCAAAAATATAATAATAAAATAATACAATAATAATTAAAAAAATATATATACATACATATATATAAAAACAAGGAGGGAATAAGAAATAAAATCTTAAAAATGAAAGAATAAAAACATAAACATATATGTTGACATTACATTACAGTACATTAACTACACACACCTTTTCACTGCAAAACAAGCAGATCTGATTTTCTATACAGTAAACAAATATACTGATGTGATACTCTGACCCCAAGTAATTAGTCCGGTTGCAATAAAAACAAAATCACATATTAACTAAAATATCATTAACATTTGTTGACATATTTCCAACATTGCAACATCTGTGCTTCTTTACAGTAACTTCTTTGTCAAAGTCGTAAAGTGGTTCTGGTAAATTGACGTTTGCAACTCTTTATCTCAGATGAACTGGGACAAACTCAGCGTATTTAAATCCAGGCTTTGAGCTCACTGTATCAGATACTCCGCAAGTTGCAGTACTTCTAAACAGCAGTAGCAATTGTGATACTTTGCTGTGTGCTTTGTAATAATTTTTAAGATGAAAAGTTGTCTGCTTCTCTCTCTTCTGTGTGGGGCCCTGGCCGTTTGTGCAGCTGATGGTAATTTTAAACTTTAAATTATTGTTCATATATTTATGTTTTGTTATTTATGTTATATTTCAGATAGGTTACTTTGTCCTACTCTCAGTTCAAAATAATATCACTCAAGTAGAAGTAGAACTGGTCACTTATTACTACGACTACTATTATTGGTTTTAATTTGTGTTTGGGCACTATGTCTTTATCATTGCGAGATAGGGGCATTGCCTTGGTGCAGGTCTTACATGGCAAATGTGTTTATTTCTGAGTTTTGATATGAAATCTGAAACTGATAAATATGTTTTCTCTTTATAGCTGTTCCAGTGGAAGTGGCAGCACAAGAAGTGTCCAAAGATTCTGTCCCAGGTTTGTGCCATTTAAAGGTGCACTGTGGAACTTTCCTTAGAGGGCACATAATACCTCTTTGTTACTGCAGTATGGCATCAAACTTAAATATGTTTATATATATAATTCATTTACAATATCTTCAAAAGTATTTATTGCTAAGTTGTTTTTTCTTATTTTCTTATTCAGATGAAGACGTGTTGACAAAAGTAGAGGATGAATCAGTTGTACTTGGTAAGTAATTCAAAGGTTCTATATTATACAAAACTGGCTCCTGTGAGCTTTAAGCCAAGTCACAATGCTGTTATATGTTTGAGTGATTCTTTATTATTAGTCTGTCTACATCTCCAAAGCTCAAAATGCTCTGTTCCACCTTGTGAGGTCATGAAGTGGTAGTTTTCAAGTTAACAGCTACCGTTTACCTTTAGACTAGAAATCCTGAGTCTGAAAATATCCGAATGATTCTAGTGAAGGTGTATGGAGTTTGAAAACACTGTAGAGCACTTTGTGTAATTCCACTTGGGGGAACAAAGTTTTTTCCTTGTTAAATGTGTGAATGAAACAAAATATAACTCCAATTATGTTTTTGAGTGGAAACTACAATATAACGGATCAGAAAATAGCATAATGAATCCTTTAAATAATTGAAATAAATACTAAGTTACTACGAGTGTGAACACTTTTCAAAGTTTAGGTTTTGAATCTCTTCTTATATATATATATCGTAAGTTTAAAATATTTTCTTTTATTTCTTTAAGGCAGAATGATATATTATAAGTTACAGTACTTTTTTTTTTCACTTTTTTCAATTCAAGATGAATACCTGTTGACAGAAGTAGAGACCGTAGCCTCTGAGCCTCTTGCACCTGGTAAATTATTGATCCTACTAATTGCTTTTTTCAAAACAGTTTACACAAAGACTGAAATGTCCCTGATCTTTTCCTGTAGAAGCAGTGAACGCAGCTGTTAAAAGCGCTCCCAGCCTATTGTCAAATGTACCATCCCCTACTCCACTTGTTCAGGGTAAGATGAATTATTATATAGTGCCTATGGAGTTTTGTTTGTTGCTGGTTTAGTTACACTGCAAAAAGTAACATCTAGGTGCATTTAAATAACTCAAATTAAGAACATTTGACTTAATCTGAGTAGATTTGACTTGACATGTAAAATGATCTACCAATGGAATAAATATTTCTTTTTTATTCCATTGGTAGATAATAACAACATAGATTTAGTTTTTTATTTCAAGTGCAAAGAATCTTTATCAGAGTAACAAGATGTATTTTCGTATTTTAAAGACTTGTTCCATTGGTGGATAATTTCCCTTGTGATGTGAAATGTACTAACATCAAATTAACCTTTTACTATTTTAATATGGAAAATTTTAACTTTTTGCAGTATCAGGTTGAGTCCTAGTTTAGTCTCATTTGGTTTTCACATATAGTTTCTATGGTTTTGATCTGCTTTAAAATTTGATCAAAAATGTTCCTTGCCCCAGTACAAGAGGAAAGCTAATTTATTTAGGGCCCATATTACGCTATTTTCTGGCCCATGTTATAATGCTGTTTCCTCATCACAAATATACCTGGAGTTGTGTTTTATTTCATTCATACATGTCTGAGTCACCAATGCTCCATATTTAGGCTGTGTTCTACTCTCAAACAGAAAACACTCTGTTCCACCTTGTGATGTCATGTGGTAATGCAGGAAGTGCTCCATTGTGTTTTTAAACTCCAAACACCTTCATTAGAATCATTAGTATAATTTCAACCCTTTCAGTTGCCAATCTCTACTGAACTAAAGGTCAGAGCTGTTAACTTAAAAACTATGATATCACTTCATGACATCATAAGGTTGAACAGAGCATTTTGAGCTTTGGAGATGTAAACAGGCTAATAATAAAGAATTACTCAAACATTTGTGAATGAAACAAAACACAACTCCATTTATATTTTGGATAGGGGTGTCAAATTATCGCGTTAAGTGCGATTAATTAATTACAGTCATATTTAGCGCGTTATGTTTTTTAATCGCGTTAATCTCATTTTTAATCTCTAACTTTACTGTTTCTGTATGCGAGTTGCTTTATTATAAAACCTGTTTTTATGTGTTGTTGGGACAACAACAACACACACACACACACAAAACGCATTTATACTTTTTTTTATTTCGGTAATTCCATTCATTGCCGGAAACCCACACAAAACGTGTGCAGTATAAGAGCGATGTAAACGCCATGTTAACGTCGGCGGCGTCAGTCGCACAATGGACGAGGTTGAAGAGCCAGTAGAACAGAGGCAGCAGTGCACAGGTAAAAACACATTCGTGTCTTGGAAATTATTCTCCCGACATGAAATATAAAAGAAAATAACAAATATAAAATCGCCTACAACTTAAATGTCACTGGTGAAAACAACCTGCATAGGCTCATGATGTCTGCACTACTGTCCTATAGTGACCTGCCACATGAGGGGACACGCACACAAACACACACAAACACACACACACACACACACACAAACACACACACACCTTCATCATCGTCATTAACCTGAGAACGCGCGGACCACGTTTCCTTCCGTAGACACTGCGCGGACACCGCTGTCCTCCCGTGCGCCGCGTGTGGATCGTGTTTTCTCGCGTACGCGGCGTAAACCGCGCTTCCTCCTGTGCGCCTCTAAACCAGAACTAACACCAAGACTAAGACCAGGACTAATCCAGTCCAGGACTAAACCAGGACTAAACCAGAACTAAAACCAGAACTAAAACCAGGTCTAAACCAGGACTAAACCAGGACTAAACCAGGACTAAACCAGAACTAAAACCAGGTCTAAACCAGGACTAAACCAGGACTAAACCAGAACTAAACCAGAACTAAAACCAGGTCTAAACCAGGTCTAAACCAGGACTAAACCAGGACTAAAACCAGAACTAAAACCAGAACTAAAACCAGAACTAAAACCAGGTCTAAACCAGGACTAAACCAGGACTAAACCAGGACTAAACCAGGACTAAACCAGAACTAAAACCAGAACTAAAACCAGGTCTAAACCAGGTCTAAACCAGGACTAAACCAGGACTAAACCAGAACTAAAACCAGGTCTAAACCAGGACTAAAACAAGGACTAAAACCAGTGATCTCATATATAAAGCTTTTCTCTATCAGTAATATTTTTAATATGGTTAAGGAAAGACTGGACTTTTTATTGTCTTTAAGTAGACAAAAGTTATTATGTTCAGATTTCCTCGTCTTTGCTACTTTACAGCAAACAGTTTCTTATTCATGGAGACTTGGGCTCAACAGCCAATTTGGAGAGATTTGTTAAACAATAAATGACTTTATAAAGTCACTTTTTTTTGTTCTATATCAGTCTTTTGATCTGCCACAATAATGTAATAATGAATTTAAATGAAAATACCTCAAATTGAAGGCTTTTCTCAGCAATTTTTAGGTGAGATTAAAATGAGATTAATTAGATTAATTAATTACAGATCATAATTAATTTTAATTTATTTAATTTTATTTTAATTTATTTATTTTTTATTTTTAATCAGTTTTTTTAATCGCATGACAGCACTAATTTTGGATGAGGTAACCACATCATAACATGGCTTAAAGTTCTCAAGAAACCATGTTGTGTGATATAGGACCTTTAAAAATGTGGTCTTATTTGTCATTTCAGTAGCCTGATATAAAAATATTCACTGATAATTCACTGATATAATGTCCAAGAGACTTTCTTGTTTATTCTTGATTAACATTTTTATAGAAACATTTTGCCCACACTCCATTTTCTTCACTTAAAGGTGCATTGTGTAACTTTCCTTGTGGAAAGTCTGTAAATGCTTTTCTCTATGGACATGTTATTTGTTTGTCTGGAATGTTTCACAGTTGTGGTATTAAACCGTTCTATCTCCATTGAGACTAAAGCAGGCCAAGTTACAGGTCAGATCTGTGGAGAAGCAACCCTCTCACAGTCAGAATATCTGTTTTTCTAGGTATTTCTGAGCAGTAAAACCACATGTAATTGAGTAAATGTAAAGTAAAGCTGTTTAATGTCATATTACGGAACATTCCGGGCAGAGCATTAACATATTCATAGAAACAAGCAGGTGAAGGACCCTCAACCAAAAAGTTACATAGTGCACCTTTACATAACCCTAATGTTATCTGTAGGTCATCCCAATACAGACTGTCCACATGGGTGGCAGCAGTACAATGGTGCCTGTTACCTGTTGGTGAACCTGTCCTACTCCTGGACCAATGCAGATGTAAGTCACACAAATACAGTGAACACAAAGTTAGTGGGTTTATGCCATTGTGTCCTTTGTCAAGACACTTTAAACACCTATATTTGAATGTGATAGTGGACTGGTTCTCAAACCATAACATAGGACTTCTTCTGCAGGTTTTGACTCTTTGTTTATTTAAAGGGCCCATATTACACTATTTTCTGATCTATACATATTATAATGTTGTTTCCTCATCACAGTCACAACTGGAGTTGTGTTTTTATTCACACATGTTTAACAAACAAATCTTGCATATTTAGTCATAGTTTAGTTCTTCTCTCAAACAGAAAACACTCTGTTCCACCCTCTGATGTCATGTGGTAATAAAGTTGCTAAAATGTGTTTTTAAACTCCTTACGCCTTCACTAGAATCATTCAGATAATCTCAGCTCATTGCCAATCTCTACTGAGCAAATGGTAAAAGGTGTTAACATGAAAACTACTGCAAACTACTACATGACATCACAAAGTAGAACAGAGCATTTTGAGCAGAAGACAGACTAATAATTCAGCATTACTCAAACATGTTTGAATGAAACAAAACACAACTCCAAGTATGTCTCTGATGAGGTAACACTGTTATAACATGGATAAGACCTTTAAACTATTCATATCATTTGAAGTCTATACTTTGTCTAGCCCTTGGACTGTTCAGACAACCTAAATGAGCTGAAACTTGGTGTGAAAAGCACATGCACACATTTTAAAAGCAGTTTCAAATTCCTAGAAAAGCAGTAATGCTAAATAAGACTTACATGATTCTTATTTGTCTAATCCAAGGCCATGTGTCAGAGTCTGGGGGCGAGCCTGGCCTCAGTTCATAACCTGTGGGAGTACAGCTTCCTGAAGCAGCTCACCTGGAGAGCTGGATTCTTAACCGCCTGGATTGGAGGATACCGCTTCCAGGTATGACAGTTGAAAACACTTTTAGTTTAATAAGAAAAAGAGATAGTAGTTTTGGTTAAGGCTGGATGATATGGGGATAAAAACTGAATTGCAATCTCTTCCCTGTTACAATATGCATAAAGGTCAAATTGCCACATCGTTCCCTGCATTTTGTTTAATGCTGCTGTATAGTCAAAAACTCTGTACCACATATTCACTGTTCTTTCTCAGCTCCATATATTCATTGTCCCTCTGTGTTACTGTAATACATTTGATCTCTTTTCAGGGATTCTGGAAATGGGACGATGGCTCTGCTTTTGACTACAACAACTGGTATTACTTGCAGGGCTCCAGCTATGATTGTGTATTCCTTAACAGCCAAGGTAAGACAGTTCATTCAGTTCATTGCATTTTTATATTTTAGTTTTTTAGATTTCAGGAGAACAGTGGCCAGTTGGTAGAGGGTAGTTGTAATCATAGCAGCAGAGTAGTTGTAGTGGAAGTAGAAGCAGAATAGCAGCAGTAATTGTGGTAGTAGCAGAGTACCATCAATAGTAGCACTAGTGATGGTACTCATATTTGGAAAGTAAATAGTACATAAGCCAGCACTATGAGATTTTTTAATTCAGCCTTCATAAGTAACTCTAAATGAGGAAAAAAAACTATTCAAATCAAATTTTCATTAAGAACAAAGTGTAATACATTATTGTTACAGACCACAAAAATATTTATTTATTTTTTTATTTTTTTTATTTTTTTCAGAATCAAGAGGTTGGTCGAGTGAGCGCTGCAACATTCTCCATCCCTTCATCTGCTCCACTAGATTAACTAATTGTTAAAGAACTGCTTTTTAAATTTTTTATATATTTCTCTGTATTCTACATCAGATTTTTTTATACTTAAATAAAAGCACTATTGCTACTGAAATTAAGTGTGATCGCTTTGTCAGAATAGATGCCAATTAGCCACATAACTATGATTTTAAATGCATTCTAAGCATAACTCAACAACACAACTAGCCAAGACTAGCAAGTGATGTTGTTGTTGTTGTCATTTTCTCACCATATGATAAAGTAAGTTATGACACTAAATTAACATTAGTGAGTGGGATATGTTTTCATGATCCGTACACATTAAATGCATGTGGGTGTGTAAATGACAAGAAGGAATGTTTTAAACTTCTGTAGCCGGACATTTACACATACTTGATTGATACAACTAGCCCCGCCCCTGGGAGATTCTGAAATCTGAAATCCTGCAAGACACTGACATGATACCAGACAGGACAGCGGCTCTTTCTGCAAGAGACATGCGCAGTAGCGTAGTGACATAGTCTGATAATCCCTCTATACTTTATAAATCTAATTAGCAAATCAAATGGCTAGCTTGTTTTTGAGAATAAATTAGTCTGTGTGAACCTGTATGAAAGTGACTAACTGAAAAAAACTTGCTTCTTGTGGGTGCTGTAATTATCTCTCTTGGATAGTGGTAGTAAGTAAGTAAGTTAAGAGAAAACATTGCTTATCACATCATTTACATTTAGAAGCCCCCTTAGTGATATTTGTTTTAAGTGATTCAGGCAATGCTGATGTTTGCATGCTTTGTGGGTTTTAAAGAAACAATTTAAATAGAGTAAAATCATATCTGGAAGTCAGGATATATTTTGTTGCAGTAAATGGCCATAAATAGTAGTAGTACTAATCTCCCCTTGACATGCGGAGTTCCACAAGGGTGTGTTCTCTGGCTGCTTTTATTCAATCTTTAAAATCCTTAGAAATAAAAACTAGAGATGTCATGTTACTGATTGTCTAGAAAATGAAACCATGACTGCTTTAAAGTGATTTTTAATTGATTCTGAATTCATTTTTAATAGTCATTTTACTAAATATTTTTTTAACTTAAAAAACCTGCTGGGAAAACAAGCTGATTAGTCTATACTACTACTTGCCGAAAAAGTTTGCAGTATGGGGGGACAAAGAGTAAAAAATATGATCACATTACCCCAGTACTTAAAAGGACAGTTCAGAATTTTAGACATAGAGCCTCATTTCCTAGTTAACTGGAGTGTTGGGGACATGTGGAGACACTTTTAAATATTCCATCCAGTCCTTGTATTTGCAGAGGTCTCTAGTGCTAGGCTAGCACATGTCAATGGCCATAGTTAGTCTGTCATTAAAAACAGTCTTACCCACTCCACAAAGCACCTGAAGCAAATCTATTATTACACCAGACTATCAATGTAAATGTCTGTGATAGAATAATGTTTGAAATAAAACTATCCTTGCATTGCATGAATCGTCGCATGTTGAAGGACTATTTTCTCATATATCAGTCTGCTGCTGCCAAGCTTTCTATCAGGAAGTACAACTCGCTGCTGCTGCTCAGACATAAATCCTTCAAATGCAAGGCTGGTTTTACTTCTAAAATTATTCTATTGACACATTCATATCGACAGTCCGGTGTAATAATTGTTTTGCTTAGGGTGCTTTGTGGAGTGGGTAAGACTGTTTTTAGTGTCAGGCTAACTATGGCCATTGACATGCACTAGCCTAGCACCAGCTACCTCTGCAAATACAAGGACTGGATGGAATATTTTAAAAAGTGTCTCCACCCGTCTCCAACGCTCTCACTAACTAGGAAATGAGGCCCCATGTCTAAAATTTCAAACTGTCCCTTTAAATCTCTCCACTGGATCCCAGTTCCATAAAGAATAAATTCATAAAGGTTTACGCAGGGACAGAGTATCTGATGAAGATGCTGGTTCCCCCGGGAGGCCAGAGGTCAGAGGTCAGAGGGAAGTGGACTGTTGTTAGTTCCCAGAATCAGGAGAAAACATGGAGAAAGCCTTTAGTCTACTCTTTTTACAACACTGGAATCTGTTGAATGAAAGCATTGCGCAAACATTGACCTTTGTGTTGAGTTCCACCATGTTATAATGTTCTCTCATCAAAACATGCCTCAGGTGGTTTTATACATGCATGTTTGAGTAATCACATAATCTCTACCAAGCAAATTAAATAATTTGAAGTTTAACAGAAATAAATCAAATCAAGAGCTGAATTCTGCATTGTTTGATGTAGACTTGGTTTCTTGGTCTAGTCCAGATTTAGCACAGTTTAATCCATGTGGTGCGTCTGCAAGTGCATGCATAAACTTAATCTAGTTGTTTCCCAATGCATAAATCATGACATCACATAGGTTTAATTATTTTATTTTGAAAACTCCACAAAGAATCATCATTATAATTTAAAACACTGATTGATTTCTTTGTTATAAAAATGCAGTAACATAAAGGAGGAGTTAACAGTTGACGTTGATCTGACAGATGGCAGGTATGGCGTTGCTGCAGGAGGAACTGTACCAGCCTTGGCCAGCTGAAAAACAATTATACATTGTCATTAATTAAGGAAAGTGAAATTTTAATGCATTTGCTCAAAGATTAAACCAGACTGCCAGAGTCTAAATCAGTGGTTCGCAAACTTTTCGCAAAAGTACTAACATAAAACCTGACTATCAGGTATGAACTAAGTCTAAACCAGGTTTAAAATGACTAAACTATCGATCAGGGAGCTCTACATACTAACTAATGCAAAGAAGGAAAAAACACAACTCTTTAGGTCATAAAATACCCACTGTGCACTCTCTCCTTAATTATATGATTATAATTAAAAGTTTTATGTTATGACAATCAGGAAGTGCACATTAGCATGCTAGTTGTTTACTGTAATGTGAAACTCTGCTCTGGTATCTGAAAGAGCTTATGAACTCATCATTGTGAATTATTAGGAGGCTCAGAATGCATAAGTCAAGTGAGGAATAACTTTGGACCACTGCAAACAGCTGAAAACAAACTCGTACTGTTTTTCATAATTTCAAGACAAAGAAAAATAAAAGCAAAGCTCAGGTATAGCACCTTTTATAGATCCGTCTCCAAATTATAGTTTGAGAATCCTTGGTCTAAGCCTTTCTTTGATCTATTGAGCACTTGTCTAGACTCACCCTGAGAGTTCATCCTCAGACACTTGTACGTTGTACCAGATCCTCCACTCATGAAGTTGTTATAGTCGAAGTAAGAGCCGTCCTGCCACCGCCAAGAGTTCTGAAGAAAGAGGCGGAATGTCACTTTAACATGCACCTAAAATGTTTGTTATCATTGTAGCTTATAAAACGATTAGAGAACCTCTATTTGTCTCACAGTGGGGAAGTTCCAACATATATATGTCCCAACATATAGATCAAGAACAGTAAGACAGAATAGAAATAGGCACTCAAAAATCAAGATAAATAACTATAAGAAAATATAAGACTACAGCACTATTATGTATTTGTCTTCATGGCTGAAAGCTTTCATCCTCTCTCCCCTCACCAGTCTAGACAGAACAGGGCATCAGGTTAGAGCCAGAACTGGTGTGGCTAATCTGCATAATGTTACTTCTAACTTTATTACAGATTCCTAGTTTGATAATTTAGTCCTCTGACATTATCAACAAAACCTTTTCTGATCCTGAATTCACCTCAAAGTGGAATCCTCCAATCCAGGCGCTGGTTTTGCCCGCTCGGCCCACCATGTACTGCAAGTGGTTATACTCCAGAGGGCTGTGCACAGAGGCCAGAGTCGCCCCGAAGTTTGCACAAAAATCCTGCAGCAACAGAAGAGGAAAATGTTTTAGGTTTTGGTTCTGAATATCACTGCTGTTTCCCTAATGTAGTTTTTTTAGAACTACAACTGTAACCCTTATGACATTACAATAAATTACACATATTAAAATGTGTTTGTGAATAAAAACGATAAAAACTATGCGTACCACAGCGTATTTCCAAGAGTATGAGTTCCCATTGAAGTAGTAGCATTTTCCACGGTAATACTCCCAGTCAGGAAGACAATACTGAGAAATGACTGTGGAAAAGACAAAAAATATTACAGTAAGAGGGGGAGAGTTCACAAAACACATAAATCAGTGTATTACAATGAATCATGTATGTGACTGTACCTTCAGGGGCCAGTGGAGACAGTTCCTCTTCAGCTTCTGTATAAAAGATTAGATTTTCCAAATCAATTGTGATTGAATGTGTTTTATTAACAGGCTGCATTCATGTTATACAATTTGATGACTATGGAAGATTTACTGTTTTTAATTTTTGAAAGAAATATCCAAAAAAGAAATCCAAAAATTTCTATTCGCAAAGTTATTATTTGTTAAGATTTGGAATAAACCTGGAATATTAATGTCATGTCTTGACCATCACATCTTTGGGGTTGAATAATGAAACCACTTTCTGAAGACAGCTTGAAAACATTATTTCACGTTTGTTTATTTCTCCTGACACAAAAGGCTTTGTGCCATTTTTGTTTCCACGTGGCCCAGTAATTACAGAGACAGGAACCATAAACCAGGTCAACAAATCTGCAATCTGCAATTTTAATCAGTCATTTCCACCACACAGTTCTGACTTGTCCTCCGGCTCAATTTCAAACTATTCTACAATGTAATGTTGAATGGAAAACAAACGCCAGTGCCAACCTTCAACCATCAACAGTTATGGCTTGCCCAAGGACACAACAACAATTTGCAATGCCAATTTTGGGGAATCGAACTGGCAGCCCTCTAGGAAGTGGGAGCACATCTTTACTGCCTGTGACTGATTGTGTTACCTGGTTGAGGCTCCTCTTTCACTTCCACCATCTGCACCTCGGCCACTTCTGTTGGAGAAAATAAGAAAATCATCGTTTGAAAATCCACACTATATACAGTAGCAGAGGTTATTGTGTTAAAATAATGTGTCTTTTTTAACAAATCACCTTGAACTGAACTAAACACACATTTTTTTGTTATTGTTTCGCACATGAGGTTGGTGAAGTCTCTTGCTCAAAGACACAACACCAGCAATGTCATAGCTCAATTGTTAGAACGATATAAATGTCAACCAAACATGTATTATGCACAAGTCTAAAACAGGAATTAAACTGACAAGTGTCTGGTTAGTGGGTGAAATTCTCTTCTGCCTGTGACTGATTGTGTTACCTGGTTTAGGCTCTTCTTCCACTTCCACCACCTTAACTAGCTCCTCTGCTGGGGCCGCTAAAATGACAAAAGCAATGTATAAAAAGTTACAATGTCCTTTACAATTTAGTATTTCTTTTCATTCTGGATCCTTTGAAAATAGAGATTTTACATTTAAAGAATAAATGTGTTTAAATGTGGTACCTGTGGCTTTTAATGCAACAGCGGCAAAAAGAAGAAAAAACACAGCAGTTTTCATCTTCAGATCTGCAGAAAACAAATCAACATATTTTATTACAAATCTGAAATTTAAAACTAAATTCTACTATACCTACTACAGATACTAAGGGATCATACACTTCTCTAGTTTGAAGAGATTAAAGTGGGATTTGAACCATCAACCGTTCAGTTATAGGGTGATTGCTGTAGTAACTAAACTATTTCTACTACAGCCACTGTTGCAGAATACTTCAAAATAAACATTTACTGAACTAAAATTAAAAGTCTATACCTAAAAACTGTAACTAATAAAACAGAGTTGACTTACTTGAGATTATACTCCTCAAGGTGAATCGTAGTAGTAGTAGTAGTAGTAGTGCACTGATGCTGTGGAGTTCTTCTGCTGCTTATATACTTCACAAGAGACAATAATTTCCCTGTTTTCATCTGGACTTCGTACTCTTACCTACCGTAAGTTATATGTTCATGGTATTTACTATTGCTGCCCAGTAAATGGTGTAATACATGTATTTTATGACCCAACCAGGAATCCTTCATTGAAATACTACGTACTAAGTAGATTTTTATTTCAGCCTATTATCTACTGTTATATCTGTTGTGAGAAACTATTTGTTGGATTTTAAGTGTAACTAGTGGTGCCACAATATTAATTTTTAATATTTGTATCACAATTTTATGATTTATTTTATTATTTGGGATTATTTACACCTTAACTTTAATGCACTTTCATCCACATGTCTAATAGATCACCATTCATCAGTATGTGCACAGCTTTATAAAATAATATTGATAATGATGAATGATGAAGTAAAGTTAATATGACATAAGAGGCAGATGAAAAATTGGATTATTTATTTTTGCTTCCAAAATGGTATCAATAATTCATTTCTTTAGTTATTATGATTATGATAACACGATATTGTATACATAAAGTGATTAATCTTGACATCCCTTTTTAATAAGATCATAATGAAACTAAACCAAACCAACATAGGAGGACTATTTCAGGTCAGAAACTGTTGGATTAAGCCAAGACTGAACTTGGTTTGAACCAGGACTAAACCAGGACTAAATCAGAACCAAATATGGCCTAAGCCATAAGTAACCAAGACTAAACTATGACTAAACCAGGACTTACCAAATCAGAATAAAATCAGAACCAAATTAGGTTTGAACCAAGACTAAACCAGGACTAAATCAAGTCTAGACAAGGAGCCAAAAAGCAATGACCTTCAGATCAAGTATAAGTTGTAAACTGAGATAAAGAACACTGAATCAGTGAGAAATCATTTAGATAAGAGTTTAAAGACGATGTTTGAAACATGATGATGAATATGGCACAGATAAAAAGGAAAGGCAATAAATACTGGACCAGAGCCAAGAGAGAGGCCAAACACAGAGACATGTCCATAAATGACAAGAAAAAATATATTTTAAAATATTTTTTAATTTATAAAAAGAGACATGTTGTAACCCAATTTTGGAAAAAAGCTGTTTATGTTTAACCAGGACCTGAGCAACTCTGCAGTAAACACTCATATTTCACTTCTGGATTTTTTTGGTGGGAAAAATATTTAAACAATATTAACTTTGTAATTTCAGCACTAAATAAGATTTCGTAGTATTTGGTTAGCCAACTGAGGACTGTACAAATAAACACTGACTGATCAAAACATTTTTGCTAACCTTGGTTTGAGTATTCCTGTTTGGGTTATAAAATACATTGTTTTATCATTCACGTATAAGGAAGTAATCGGTAAAATGTTAAGATCAGTCAGTTTACAGTAAGGGGTAAAAAGTCCAACATAAGATAACAAGGCTGTGTTTATTATGATCATGAGTCCATTTTAGTTTGTAATTTAGTTTGTTGTTAAGTTTCTGGCATAATGAAGAAGATACAAAAACAAATGTTACTCATTTAATTTTCTAGAGAAATAAATTTCCTTCTCATTGAAAACACCTGAAATGATGTAGATATAAATAATTTCTCTCAAAAGTGAAAGAAACACAGACTATTCAACTATGGCAACATCAGCCAAATTATCCATCCATGTTCGAGAGGAGCCTTTATTAAACTTACCTATCTTTTTACTCACTTTTTATTCACTACAGCTGTTTATACTGATAAAAGTCTGTGAAAAACCAATGAGTGATTACACACTCATCTTGTGTTTCTTATTGCCACTTAGCTGTATACTTTAACCCTTGTATTGTGTTAGAAAGCTACACGCGTCTTTAGTGTTACCGGGTCAAATTTGACCCGTGATTTAACTCAGCCTGAAAATACTTAAAAACACTAGATATCATCCAATATTGTTTTTCCCCTCATAACTAACTTAGTGTGTGTTCATGTCCATGGAAACATTTTTATTTTTTTTTATTTTTTGGCTGCACAGACCTTTTATCTTAAAATATACCACTCGTTATTGATAACAAAAACTGCTTAAATTCACTAATTATATTTCCTATAGTGATAAAATTTGTAATTATATTATATAATTATACTATAATCATAATAATTTATATATATAATACATATAATATAAATCTAATTTATATAAGTATAATTATATTGGGTGTCAAGAGGCTTGGTGACCATGAACTGTCACTTTTTCTTGACTTGAAGACGTCTCTTTCAGTCTTTGTGACATCTGGGTTCTCCTCACCACATGTGTGCTCTTGTTCAGGGTCATACTGAACCTCATCCTCATCCACAGACGTATATATGAATGGACATAACTAACGCTGTAGCCACCGCGTTCCAAATAGAAAGTTCTCCAGGAGGCTCTTCCGGCTCCTTCTGACTCTGGCTCCAATTGACTTATGTTAGGATCTTGTCGTCCTTCTCTCTGTACCTGCTGCTGTGAACCTCATCATCATTTTGGTCTTAAAATATACGTATTAACCTGCGACACATGATCCTGATTTTTTATTTTTTTTTTGGCTGTTTTGTCCGTCCAAAAAATCCTATTCATAACATATAACCTGGCTCTAGATTCGCTCCTGTAACCGTGAGCTTCATTTGAGCGGCGCCAAACGCTGTGGGTGACGTCACACTCACTTAGTCCACTTCTTTTATTCAGTCTGTGCCCTCATCCTCATCCTCAGATACATCTTCCTCAGCTTCACTTTCCTCTCTGTCTTCAGAATCACTGTCATGACCAAAAATCTGATCCAGCGCCTCATAAACAGTGAACCTGCTCATGTTGACTGATGCTGCAACAGAATACAGCTGATAATATCTCACTAAAACCCTGTTTATATATGACAATGTTTATTTTAGATTCAAAAATGTATCAATGTGCTGCAAGAAAGAGAAGAGTTCACGTGGGTGAAGACGACCTTTTGTGTGTGTGTGTGTGTGTGTGTGTGTATGTGTGTGTGTGTGTGTGTGTGTGTGTGTGTGTGTGTGTGTGTGTGGACACACTGAGCCATATTTGATCCACAGAGCAGCCTACAGCTTGTAAGTGATGCATAAAACAGCCACTATTCTCTGCCGGGTCATTTTTGACCCGTAACACCACAGATGTCACTTTTTTTTTCAGACCTTTACAATTTACTAAAATGGTGAAAATTGATTTTGTTGCGTTAAAATAGTTGTGTCTGAGGATTAGATGAAGCCTCATTCCGGTACAAAAAAGCAAATGGCAGTTTTTACATACCTAAACTTGAAAACGGGTCAATTTTGACCCTAACACAATATAAGGGTTAAAGGTTCTATATTACACAAAATCTCAGCCATGTTATAATGTTGTTACCTCCTCAAAAACATACCTGGAGTTGTGTTTTGTTTCATTCAAACATGTTTGAATATTATTAGCCTGTCCACATCGTCAAAACTCAAAATGCTCTGTCCCACCTTGTGATGTCATGTACAGGTAGTTTCACATTACCTACCTTTTAGCTTTTGTTCAGCAGAGACTGACAGTTCCAGGTTTGAAATGATCTAACTGACTCTAGTGAAATTGTAGAGAGGGTGTAAGAGTTTAAAAACACAGTGGAGCACTTCCTGTATTATCACATGCCATCACAAGGTGGAACAGAGTGTTTTCCATTTGAGAGAAAAACTCAGCCTAAATATGCAGGATTTGTGTGAAAGAAAACACAACTCCAGGTCTGTTTGTGATGAGGAAACAACATTATAGCATACTGTAGATTGGAAAATAGCATAATATAGGTCCTTGAATATGAGTGCTACTGTGGTTGCTCTAGCTCCTGCTACTCCAGTTAGATACTTGAACCCCTTCACTTGAGGCAGGAACTCTCCATCCCACCCACAGGGTCCAAGCCACCTTTTCCCAGTTGGGAACCATGGCCTCGGACTTGGAAGAGCTGATCCTCATCTCAGCTACTTCACACTCTGCTGCAAACTGCCCCAGTGCACATTGCAGGTCCTGGTTTGATGAAGCCAACAGGACAACATCACCTGCAAACAGCAGAGATGAAATCCTGTGGTCCCCAAACCAGACCCCCTCTGGCCCCTGACTGAGTCTACAAATTCTGTCCATAAATACAATGAACAGAACCAGTGACAAAGGGCAGCCCTGGTGGAGTCAAACATGCACCGGGAACAGGTCTGACTTACTGCCGGCAATGAACACAGCTCCTTCTCTGGTCATACAGAGACCACGCAGCTCTTAACAAAGGGCCCGAACCTCATACTTCCAGAGCACCCCCCAAAGGACACCACGAGGGACATGGTCAAATGCCTTCTACCGATCCACAAAGCACATGTGAACTGGTTGGGCAAACTCCCATGAACCCTCAAGCACCCGATGAAGGGTGAGGAGCTGGTCCAGTGTTCTGTAGCCGGCACGAAAACCACGATGCTCCTCCTAGATCCAAGGTTCGACTGCGGTCACTGTATCGAACCATTGTGGTGAAGAGGGAACTGAGCCAAAAGGCAAAGTTCTCAATTTACCGGTCAATTTATGTTCCTACCTTCACCTATGGTCATGAGCTTTGGGTAATGACTGCGTTTTCTTATAGATAGGGTGAGGAGCTCAGTTACATGAGAGGGGCTCTGAGTAGAGCCACTGCTCCTCTATGTGGAGAGGAACCAGCTGAGCTGGCTCGGGCATCTGTTCCGGATGCCTCCTGGGCGCCTCCCTTCGGAGGTGCTCCGGGCATGTCCCACCGGAAGCAGGCCCGGGGAAGACCTAGGACACGCTGGAGGGACTATGCCGCTTGGCTGGCCTGGGAACACCTTGGGGTCACCCTGGAGGAGCTGGAGGAAATGTCTCTGGTGAAGGAAGTCTGTGAGTCCCTGCTTAGACTGCTGCCCCTACGACCCAGTCCCGAACAAACGGAAGAAGATGGATGGATGGATTCCAGTTAGGTGGAGTCCATCCATCCATGCCTCAGGTGGTTTTATACATCATCCATGTATGTTTGAATAATCACACAATCTCCAAGGTAAAATAAATAATTTGAAGATTAACTGAAATAAATAAAATCAAGAGCTGAATTCTGCATTGTTTGATGTAGACTTGGTTTCCTGGTCTAGTCCATATTTAGCACAGTTTAATCCATGTGCTGTGTGTGTAAGTGCATGCATAAACTTAATCTAGTCATTTCCCAATGCATAAATCATGACATCACATAGGTTTAATTCTTTTATTTGAAAACAGTGAACTTCACAAAGAATAATCGTCATGATAATTTAATTAATAATAATTAATAATTAATAATAATTTCTTTTAAAATCAGTCAATAAAAATGCAGTAACATAAAGGAGGAGTTAACAGT
The DNA here is from genome assembly GCF_026225935.1 of Boleophthalmus pectinirostris. NCBI lineage: Eukaryota > Metazoa > Chordata > Actinopteri > Gobiiformes > Gobiidae > Boleophthalmus > Boleophthalmus pectinirostris. The sequence continues at coordinate 13,336,301 of NW_026571190.1, read as the reverse complement.
TGACGTTGATCTGACAGATGGAAGGTATGGCATAGCTGCAGTAGGAACTGTACCAGCCTTGGCCAGCTGAAAAACAATTATACATTGTCATTAATTAAGGAAAGTGAAATTTGAATGCATTTGTTGAAAGATTAAACCAGCCTGCCAGGGTCAAAATCAGTGGTTTGCAAACTTTTCATTCCAAGTACTAATATAAAAGCAGACTATCAGGTCTGAACTAAATCTAAACCAGGTCTAAAATGACTAAACTATGGATCAGGTAGTTTTACATAATAACTAACGCAAAGAAGGAAAAAAAACACAACTCTTGAGTTCATAAAATACCCACTGTGTACTCTCTGCATAATTAACAGTTTTATCTTATGACAATCAGGAAGTGCACATTAGCATGCTAGTTGTTTACTGTAATGTGAAACTCTGCTCTGGTATCTGAAAGAGCTTATGAACTCATCACTGTGAATTATTAGGAGGCTCAGAATGCATAAGTCAAGTGAGAAATAACTTTGGACCACTGCAAACCGCTGAAAACAAACTCGTACTGTTTTTCACAATTTTAAGACAAAGGAAAACTAAAAGCAAAGCTCAGGTATAGCACCTTTTATAAATCTGTCTCCAAATTACAGCCTGAGAATCCTTGGTCTAAGCCTTTCTTTGATCTATTGAGTATTTGTCTAGACTCACCCTGAGAGTTCATCCTCAGACACTTGTACGTTGTACCAGATCCTCCACTTATGAAGTTATTAATAGTCGAAGTAAGAGCCGTCCTGCCACCGCCAAGAGTTCTGAAGAAAGAGGCGGAATGTCACTTTAACATGCACCTAAAATGTTTGTTATCATTGTAGCTTATAAAACGATTAGAGAACCTCTATTTGTCTCACAATGGGGAAGTTCCAACATATATATGTCCCAACATATAGATCAAGAACAGTAAGACAGAATAGAAATAGGCACTCAAAAATCAAGATAAATAACTATAAGAAAATATAAGTCTACAGCATTATTATGTATTTGTCTTCATGGCTGAAAGCTTTCATCCTCTCTCCCCTCACCAGTCTAGACAGAACAGGGCATCAGGTTAGAGCCAGAACTGGTGTGGCTAATCTGCATAATGTTACTTCTAACTTTATTACAGATTCCTAGTTTGATAATTTAGTCCTCTGACATTATCAACAAAACCTTTTCTGATCCTGAATTCACCTCAAAGTGGAATCCTCCAATCCAGGCGCTGGTTGTGCCCGCTCGGCCCACCATGTACTGCAAGTGGTTATACTCCAGAGGGCTGTGCACAGAGGCCAGAGTCGCCCCGAAGTTTGCACAAAAATCCTGCAGCAACAGAAGGGGAAAATGTTTTAGGTTTTGGTTCTGAATATCACTGCTGTTTCCCTAATGTAGTTTTTTAGAACTACAATTGTAACCCCTATGACATTACAATAAATTACACATATTAAAATGTGTTTGTGAATAAAAACGATAAAAACTATGCGTACCACAGCAGATTTCCAAGAGTTTAAGTTCCCATTGAAGTAGTAGCATTTTCCACGGTAATACTCCCAGTCAGGAAGACAATACTGAGAAATGACTGTGGAAAAGACAAAAAATATTACAGTAAGAGGGGGAGAGTTCACAAAACACATAAATCAGTGTATTACAATGAATCATGTATGTGACTGTACCTTCAGGGGCCAGTGGAGACAGTTCCTCTTCAGCTTCTGTATAAAAGATTAGATTTTCCAAATCAATTGTGATTGAATGTGTTTTATTAACAGGCTGCATTCATGTTATACAATTTGATGACTATGGAAGATTTACTGTTTTTAATTTTTGAAAGAAATATCCAAAAAAGAAATCCAAAAATTTCTATTCGCAAAGTTATTATTTGTTAAGATTTGGAATAAACCTGCAATATTAATGTCATGTCTTGACCATCACATCTTTGGGGTTGAATAATGAAACCACTTTCTGAAGACAGCTTGAAAACATTATTGTTTATTTCTCCTGACACAAAAGGCTTTGTGCCATTTTTTGTTCCACGTGGCCCAGTAATTACAGAGACAGGAACCATAAACCAGGTCAACAAATCTGCAATCTGCAATTTTAATCAGTCATTTCCACCACACAGTTCTGACTTGTCCTCCGGCTCAATTTCAAACTATTCTACAATGTAATGTTGAATGGAAAACAAACGCCAGTGCCAACCTTCAACCATCAACAGTTATGGCTTGCCCAAGGACACAACAACAATTTGCAATGCCAATTTTGGGGAATCGAACTGGCAGCCCTCTAGGAAGTGGGAGCACATCTTTACTGCCTGTGACTGATTGTGTTACCTGGTTGAGGCTCCTCTTTCACTTCCACCATCTGCACCTCGGCCACTTCTGTTGGAGAAAATAAGAAAATCATCGTTTGAAAATCCACACTGAATATACAGTAGCAGAGGTTATTGTGTTAAAATAATGTGTCTTTTTTAACAAATCACCTTGAACTGAACTAAACACACATTTTTTTGTTATTGTTTCGCACATGAGGTTGGTGAAGTCTCTTGCTCAAAGACACAACATCAGCAATGTCATAGCTCAGTTGTTAGAACGATATAAATGTCACCAAACATGTATTATGCACAAGTCTAAAACAGGAATTAAACTGACAAGTGTCTGGTTAGTGGGTGAAATTCTCTTCTGCCTGTGACTGATTGTGTTACCTGGTTTAGGCTCTTCTTCCACTTCCACCACCTTAACTAGCTCCTCTGCTGGGGCCGCTAAAATGACAAAAGCAATGTATAAAAAGTTACAATGTCATTAACAATAAATAATATCCATAATAAATGTGTTTAAATGTGGTACCTGTGGCTTTTAATGCAACAGCGGCAAAAAGAAGAAAAATCACCACAGTTTTCATCTTCAAATCTGCAGAAAACAAATCAATATATTTTATTACAAATCTGAAATTTAAAATTAAATTCTACTGTATACCTACTACAGATACTAAGGAATCATACACTTCTCTAGTTTGAAGAGATTAAAGTGGGATTTGAACCATCAACCGTTCAGTTATAGGGTGATTGCTGTAGTAACTAAGCTATTTCTACTACAGCCACTGTTGCAGAATACTTCAAAACATTTACTGAACTAAAATTAAAAGTCTATACCTAAAAACTGTAACTAATAAAACAGAGTTGACTTACTTGAGATTATACTCCTCAAGGTGAATCGTAGTAGTAGTAGTAGTAGTAGTGCACTGATGCTGTGGAGTTCTTCTGCTGCTTATATACTTCACAAGAGACAATAATTTCCCTGTTTTCATCTGGACTTCGTACTCTTACCTACCGTAAGTTATATGTTCATGGTATTTACTATTGCTGCCCAGTAAATGGTGTAATACATGTATTTTATGACCCAACCAGGAATCCTTCATTGAAATACTACAAAGTAGATTTTTATTTCAGCCTATTATCTACTGTTATATCTGTTTGTGAGAAACTATTTGTTGGATTTTAAGTGTAACTAGTGGTGCCACAATATTCATTTTTAATATTTGTATCACAATTTTATGATTTATTTTATTATTTGGGATTATTTACACCTTAACTTTAATGCACTTTCATCCACATGTCTAATAGGTCACCATTCATCAGTATGTGCACAGCTTTATAAAATAATATTGATAATGATTAATGATGAAGTAAAGTTAATATGACATAAGAGGCAGATGGAAAATTAGATTATTTATTTTTGCTTCCAAAATGGTATCAATAATTCATTTCTTTAGATCTTATGATTATGATAACACGATATTGTATACATAAAGTGATTAATCTTGACATCCCTTTTTAATAAGATCATAATGAAACTAAACCAAACCAACATAGGAGGACTATTTCAGGTCAGAAACTGTTGGATTAAGCCAAGACTGAACTTGGTTTGAACCAGGACTAAACCAGGACTAAATCAGAACCAAATATGGCCTAAAGCATGACTAACCAAGACTAAACTATGAGTAAACCAGGACTTACCAAATCAGAATAAAATCAGAACTAAATTAGGTTTGAACCAGACTAAACCAGACTAAATCAGAACCAAATAGGCCTAAACCATGACTAACCAAGACTAACCAGGACTTACCAAATCAGAATAAAATCAGAACCAAATTAGGTTTGAACCAAGACTAAACCAGGACTAAATCAAGTCTAGACAAGGAGCCAAAAAGCAATGACCTTCAGATCAAGTATAAGTTGTAAACTGAGATAAAGAACAGTGAATTAGTGAGAAATCATTTAGATAAGAGTTTAAAGACGATGTTTGAAACATGATGATGAATATAGCACAGATAAAAAGGAAAGGCAATAAATACTGGACCAGAGCCAAGAGAGAGGCCAAACACAGAGACATGTCCATAAATGACAAGAAAAAAAATAATTAAAATATTTTTTATTTACAAAAAGAGACATGTTGTAAAAGCTGTTTATGTTTAACCAGGACCTGAGCAACTCTGCAGTAAACACTCATATTTCACTTCTGGATTTTTTTGGTGGGAAAAATATTTAAACAATATTAACTTTGTAATTTCAGCACTAAATAAGATTTCGTAGTATTTGGTTAGCCACCTGAGGACTGTACAAATAAACAATGATTG